>NC_135234.1:81212241-81558741 GCF_051348905.1 Ranitomeya variabilis
TTGGTGGTCACGTTATTTTCCTTGCAGACAATGGGATCCAGACATACACAAACACGCAAGAAAATTGTAAAAATGAAAAGAGCACTTAACACAAAAAGTAGTTCAAGAAAAAGTCAATGGCAAATGTGCAGATACAAATGGCAGGCCGATGCCGCAGCCAAGTAGGAATTGTTCCCCATGGTGGAGACATCTCGGGGTCCTGCCTGGAGCAGCTCGTCCTGGTCGGAGCGTCCATTTAATGCTTGCTGGTGTATAGTGTCTCCTCCTCTGTGTCGGTTTCATCCTGGAACTCATTACTTAGGAGGGATTTCTTAGAGCCGGCAGACATCAGGCGGATTTCGTCCTCATAGTCATCGTTGTTTTGCCGCAGCCGATGGAATCCATCTTTGTGCCTATTGGACTTGATGGAGCAGACGCACCAGATGATGCAGGCCGTCAGAAGGAGAGCCGTCATTGTGGCTCCTAAAAACAAGCCACAAAGAATCCAGGTTAACAATAAGGGCAAGAACATTTACAGACATGTAATTAGCAATCCGACAGAACAATGGCAACTATTAGGCCATGTTCACATCCAGCATTTTTTCCTGCAAATTCAAAGCGGCTTTTGACAGAAACAGGAAAAGCTATGTGATTTCAGAAATCTCGTGGAAACGCTTCATCTGTTTTTCCCAGACTGAATTTGAGAACTGCAGTGTCCTTGAAACCTGAACCATGTCCATTCTTTCAGTATTTTTGCAATGATTTTTTTCACCCACAGAAGGCTAATAGAATGTAAAAAGGAAAGAAAAAAAAAAACACTGCAAAAATGCAACAAACATTTTCATGGTTTTTCATGGCATTTTTGGTGAATAAAATTAACTTTAGTAAACATGTACTGTAGACAAAACACATGTAATCAGCACCCAAACAACGCTACTAAACCGGGTGTTCTGAACGCAGCGCATACTGCCAGGAGGGCAGCCTTAGGGTAAAGCCACAAGCACAGATTTTACTACCTGCAGTAGACTCTGCATATTTTACTCTCTGCTACACTGAAACCTGCTGTGAAAAGCCAACAAAAACAGCGAGGGAGAAAAAAAAATAAAAAATAAATAAATAAAAAAGCATCACACGTGCTCACCTCACTCCCACTCCCTCAGTGCTCTGCTCCGGTCTCCTGTGCACCGAGTCTCGGTAGCAGAGCGATGAAATGGCACTGCGTCTACTGTCTCACACACTGGCGGAAGATGGAGCCGGCGGCCCCGACCTCCACCAATGGAGGATGCGGAGAACGGTCACAGCAGACGGCGAAGCGGACGGATGGTGGGCAGAGGAGGGCATGCTGTGGCCCATGGGCCACTTTTTCAGCCCTTCCGCTGTCTTGGTCTGAGGGTCGGCCTGGAACAGCCAGATGTGGCCTGAGGGCTGCAGGTTGCCCAGGTCAGCTGTAGAGCACAGTTGAGTCACTTAAGCTTGTTTCCATGACACAGGGAGGGTCAGAATTCTCCGAACAGTAGATGGGTGTAGCACGCCGACATCCACAGAAGACTTGTGGTTAGTTCTCCACCCGCCTGTCAAGTGCTTTAATAATGTTTGGAAGGCAAAGGGAGGTTACACCAAGTATTGATTTACTCATTCACCTCTAACACTACTAATTTTGAAGGCATTCTTACTCTGCAGCATTTTTTCCTGGATATAAAAAACACCCAATAAAAAAATCAAGAATAATTTCAGCACTTTTTGCACTTTAATGTCACCTATAATGTGTCCTAATCCAATTATGTAGATTTTGGAAAAACATAGCTGGGCTTGGATGTTTATCATTGTAACAGAAGTCTATAATCTTATCACCCTACCCCACCCACGTAGGTACAGGAGAACAGCTCTCCCCTAAAGCCCCCGTCACACTAAGCGAGGTCACTAGCGAGATCGCTGCTGAGTCACAAGTTTTGTGACACAACAGCGACCTCAGTAGCGATCTCGCTATGTTTGACACCTAGCAGCGACCAGGCCCCTGCTGCGAGATCGCTGGTCGTGTCGGAATGGCCTGGACCTTTTTTTGATCGTTGAGGTCCCGCTGACATCGCTGAATCGGTGTGTGTGACACGGATTCAGCGATGTCTTCACTGGTAACCAGGGTAAACATCGGGTTACTAAGCGATGTTTACCCTGGTTACCATCGTAAATGTAAAAAAAAAAAAAAAAACACTACATACTCACATTCCGGTGTCCGTCAGGTTCCTTGCCGTCTGCTTCCCGCACTGACTGACTGCCGGCCGTAAAGTGAAAGCAGAGCACAGCGGTTACCCGGGGACCTCGGCATCGTTGGTCGCTGGAGAGCTGTCTGTGTGACAGCTCCCCAGCGACCACACAGCGACGCTGCAGCGATCGGCATCGTTGTCTGTATCGCTGCAGCGTCGCTAAGTGTGACGGGGCCTTAAGTGATGAGAAAAGGGCCTTTGTGTGCAAGCTCAACAAGAAATAGGATAACTTTCTAATTTCACAATGAAAAACTAGTCATACCTGCAATTGTTACAACCAACTCCCTGGGCAGTCCAAATATACGATTATCCATGACAAAAATGATTTCTACCAGGCTGGCTGCATCATGCCTAACATGCACCTAAGAAGAAAAGTAAAGCAAGTCACAAAAAATAAGTGTGAATAAGGTCTAGAAATACATAAGGTAATAAGCAAAGCAGCAAATAAAAAGATGAACTTGAACTTCGATCTACAGTATCCCCAACCCAACCTCCAATGGACAAACCCTCCGCACTACTTCTGGAGTAATGGTTTGTCAGTATCAACCACAAACATTGTGTCGGCAAGGGTTTCATTGTAGTTTCAAATAGAAACATTTTCTTTTATTTTAATCAGAATTGGTAAAATAAGAAACCTTCAGATTGGAGCAAAACCACAACAAAAACTGGATTTTTGGGGTTCGTAATGGAGCATCTTTTGGCTTTGTCGTTAAATATTTGAATGTTCTCCTTTGGGATATGTTCACATGTTGCAGTCACATCATGCAAAAACATGTGAACACAGCCGACTGCCTAAATATTTTCCAAAGGGATTTGGAAGAGAAAGCTCAATGTTATCATGATTCCTAATTAGAGAAGCAGCTAGTCAACGCTAGTGAAACTTGTTGCACTGGAATCATACAGGCGATTTTTTTTTTCTTCACAAAGAACGAATTAGGCTACTTTCACACTAGCGTCGTACGACGCACAACGAATTGCGTCGTTGCGCAACACGACGCAACCATCGCACGACGGTTGCGACGTGTGGCAATGCGTCGCTAATGCTAGTCTATGGAGAAAAAACGCAACCTGCAAGCACTTTAGCAGGATGCGTTTTTTTCTACAAAACGACGCATAGCGACGTGTAGTGCAGTGCACGACGCTAGTGTGAAAGTAGCCTTAGAAAGTAATGGGAAATATTTATGATAAAACTTATTCTTCTTCCTTCCTGCTGAATCCATGTCTGGCTATGGCTAAAATACAAAGTTAAAATCTCCTTTACTTCTTTCAGCTGCGGGAAGAAATTTCATTTCTGGTCATTTTTATTTTTTTTTTACTTCCCTTATTCCAATACGCATATTTTTCCATAGACAAAGATACATAACAGCTTGTTTTGTCCAACTGAACAATACCATTCATTTTATAATGTACTGGAAAACGTGATTTTTTTTTTTTAATTTATTTATTTATTTTTTTTAACTGAGATGAAATAGTGGAATAAAAAAAACAAAAAAAAACAGCACTACCGCCAATGTTTTTATTGTGTTCATTGTGCAGTGAAAAATGATCAGGCAACATTATTTTCCAGGTCAGAATTATTGAGACTAGTAAGGTTTCAATTTTTCCTTGTTTTTTTGATTGGCGAACAGAGAATAGCAGATTTAAGAGTACGAATTTGTAGTACATACAACATTTTGGTTGATACTTATTGAATTCTGATCGAGAGACGTTGCATATTTTTATGGAGATCCTCAGTAGTGATGGGCGAACCCCTGGAAGTTCGGGGCCGGCTGGACAGTTTAAAAAAAAAAAAAAAAAAAGGTTTGGTTCGGACAGCGAGGCAAACACTACCTCTGATCGGCAGTATGATCATTACCACTGGTCCAATGACAGCATGAGCCCGCAGCTGTGACCAGAGGTAAAACGTTTACCTACAGTCACAGGCGTCGGCTGAAGGGGCCACTATTCCCATTAACCTACGCCTGCTGCCGATAATAACAGTTAGAGGAGGCGGCAGCTGATGGGAGTATTCATCAAACGGCGCCTTAACGACCGCCAATATGCCTTTTAACGGCGACAGTTAAGGGTACTTATTCCTCTGTGCCGCTTTTTAACGGCGCTGAGAAATAATGTTATAGCGGCCCCAGCGCCTGAAAATGATTCAGGTAGGTTTTTACCGTCCCCAGTGTTGCAATCACCAGTATTCACAGAATAACGGCAACATTTATTTCTTTCTTTCTTCACTGATATGATCTAGCACATCAAAGGAGAGAGAAATGGGGACCTCCGAGCCCCCCTGGTACCTCCTGCATCCGATTCTGTCCCCAGGCCTTCCGTGTCTTCTTCCGGGAAGAAAATGGCAGGCACATGCGCAGTGCGCCCGCCGAGATCTGCCACCCGGCAACAGGAGATTTTTCCTATTGGTTCATTTTGATCACCATGATAGGGTCGATCACTGTGATAGGGTCTATCATGGTGATCAACATAAAAAAATCAAACCCCCTTTATCACCCCCTTAGGTAAAAATAAAATTTAAAAAAATGTATTTATTTCCATTTTTCCGCTGGGGTTAGGGTTGTGTTGGGGTTAGGGATTTGTTAGGGTTGGAGTTAGAATTGGGGGTTTCCACTGTTTAGGTACATCAGGAGGTCTGCAAACACGACATGGCGCCGCCATTGATTCCAGCCAATCTTGAGTTAAAAAAAAAGTCAAACGGTGCTCCCTCCCTTCTGAGCCCTGCCATGCACCCAAACAGTGGCTTTACCCTATATATGGGGTATCGGCGTACTCAGGAGAAATTGCACAACAAATTTTGAGGTCTATTTCCTCCTGAAAAACCCTTGCGAAAATAAAAAAAGTTTGGTTCTAAAGTAAATTTTTGGTGAAAAAAGTAAAATGTTAATTTTTTCCACATTGCTTTAGTTCTCCTGAAGTACCTGAAGGGTTAATAAACTTCCTGAATGTGGTTTGCGCACCTTGAGGGGTGCAGTTTTTAGAATGGTGTCACTTTTGGGTATTTTCTGTTATATTGATTCCCCAAACTCACTTCAAATGTCAGGTGGTCTGTAAAAAAATGGTTTTGTATTTTTGGAAAAATAAGAAATCGCTGGTCAACTTTTAACCCTTATAACGTCGTAACAAAAAAAAAAAAATTATGTTTCCAAAATTGTGCTGATGTAAAGCAGACATTTGTGAAATGTCATTTATTAACTATCTTGTGTGACACAACTCTCTGATTTAAGAGCACAAAAATGAAAGTTTTGAAAATTGCAAAATGTTCAAAATTTTTGCCAAATTTCTGTTTTTTTTTCATAAATAAACGCAAGTCATATCGAAGAAATGTTACCACTAACATGAAGTACAATATGTCACGAAAAAACAATCTGACAATCAGTGGGATCTGTTGAAGCGTTCTAGAGCTATAACCTCATAAAGTGACAGTGGTCAGAATTGTAAAAATTGGCCCGGTCATTAAGTACCAAACTGGCTCTGTCACTAAGGGGCTAAACAAATAAATAAATAATAATAACAAAAAATGAGTGGGTTCCTCTGCATTTTTGATAACCGGCCAGGCAGCTGTCAGTTTTTCCTGGTAAGTTATCAGAAATACAGGGGAACCCAAGACATTTTTTTTTTTTTTTTTTAGTACAGCACAGCGATGATTATGCCGCCTGCTCTCACTGTTATTAGCGGCAGCAGGCGTACTCTGATAGGAATAGTCCCATCAGTCGATGCCTGTGACCGGAGATAAACTTTTTACCTCCAGTCACAGCTTCTGGTTCAAGCCGTCATCTGACAGTAAGGGAGCTGCAGCGCTCAGAAAGGTGGTAATGATTTTACCGCTGATAAGAGCCGCCGGTGTTTCTCGCCCTGTCATGCAGATGACAGCATGGGAAATACCCGATGTTCGGGGTGCCGAACCAGAGCAGTAACACGTACTTCCAGGTTTCCTGGTGAAGTCCGTGCCCGAACAGTAGGTGTTTGGTGCGGATTCGAACTTTACCGCTTGGGCTCGCCCATCTCTAATCCTCAGCTACTTAAACCTGATAAACATTTAAAGGAAGTAAACTAACTACAGACTTTTAGGCTATGTGCACACGTTGCGGATTGGGGTGCAGAATTTTCCACACAAAATCTGCATCTCCTGGCAGAAAACGCAGGTGCAGATTTGCCGTGGATTTTGTGCATTTTTGTTGCGGAATTGATGCGGATTTTCTGCGTTTTTTTGCCCCTGCGGATTTCTATAATGGAAGGGGTCAGAAATGATGCAGTTCCGCACAAAAGAAGTAGCATGCTACTTCTTTTGATCCGCAGCGGTTTTCATGCGGATTTTTCCGCACCATTAGCACAGCATTTATTTTTTTTCTATTGATTTACATTGTACTGTAAATCACTTTGCGGAACTGCAGTGTTTCTGCGCGAAAAAATCCGCTGCGGATCCGCAGAAATTCCGCATCGTGTGCACACAGCCTTAGGAAGAACGGATAGAAAATGTTCCCCCAGCTTTCAGTCCACCTCTGACAAAAGCCACATCAGTGGAAGTAATACCTGTGTGCGCTGCTGCTGGAATCCCTCAGCAATGGCGTTAATATTATGGAAACCTGGTGCAAGCAGAACATGGAAGTATCCGCCCTCCTTCGTGTACACTTTCATTCCTTCATTGAAAATAATTGTAGCTTTCGGAACAGGTTTTCCTTTCTCATCCTTTACGATGCCATGGACGCCTTTATGTACCTGAAAAGACAAAAAAAAAAAAGTTGTTAGTAGGTTCCCCTAAAGATATGCATACCACCACTACTGCGTGGCCTGTACCTTATATCTGAGCGTGGGCTACTACACCCACTAAACATGACAAAATAATCAGTATGGGAAATCCTCCGGGAAAAAAAGATGATGTAAACGTTCACAGCACAGAGGAGAAGCGGTGCTATACAACTGGGGAGCACACACTCGCCTGTCCTGCAGAGGTGAGCGGAGCGAGCGGGATTCAGTTCCTATCACTTATTGATGGAATCCTTTAAATCCGCCTTCTATTACACGTTCAATTTCCATTTACGTTACTGCTGGCTCTTGTTACCTTGCTTTTAACCCTGTGATATGCATAGTTTTACCTGAAGCTCTGAATAGTATTTTTTTTACCATTCTCCATAGTTTTTTTGCACTTTAGACTTTTGTTCTTAAAGAGTAACAGAATTTTTACTTATTATTTCATAAATCAACAGTACGCATAAGCAACACTGTAATATATGGGCACCAGCAGTATATATTAGCAATGTTGTAATAGACCTTATGAGTAGTGTTGAGCATTCAGATACCGCAAGTATCGGGTATCGGTATCAATGCAGAAATAGGCATCAGGACCTGAAATTACGTCATGGCTTGCTGTGATTGGTCGCGTCGCGGTCACATGGGCGGCACGCAACCAATCACAAGCCGTGACGTAATTTTAAAAATGCGCGCGTCTCCTGCCTCCCGTGACGTCACGGCTTGTGATTGGTCGCGTCGCCCATGTGACCGCGACGCGACCAATCACAAGCCGGAACGTAATTTTAAATTCCTGAATGCCTAGAATTAGGCATTGAGGACCTGAAAATTACGTCACGGCTTGCTGTGATTGGTCGCGTCGCGGCCACATGGGCGGCACGCGACCAATCACAAGCCGTGACGTCACGGAAGGAAGTAAAAGCGCGCATTTTAAGCAAAGAACGCTGCCGGTTCCCTCGGTGAGGTCCAGGCTGCGTCGGAGAGGTGAGTATAGCAATATTTTTTATTTTAATTCTTTCTTTTACACATTAATATGGATCCCAGGGCCTGAAGGAGAGTTTCCTCTCCTTCAGACCCTGGGAACCATCAGGGATACCGTCCGATACTTGAGTCCCATTGACTTGTATTGGTATCGGGTATCGGTATCGGATTAGATCCGATACTTTGCCGGTATCGGCCGATACTTTCCGATACCGATACTTTCAAGTATCGGACGGTATCGCTCAACACTACTTATGAGACAAATTTGCTTCCTTCTCCTTTTGCATTGATTTTTTACTCATTTCATGATTAAAATATGTATTCAGTGAAGACAGATTTTCACATTAAGGAAATAGAATTTAAAAAGCACAAACTGTCATCTTTTATGTCGAGGGAAGGAGTTTGAGGCAGACACTGAGTTTTTGCTGCAGTGCTCTTGAAATGATAGTTGCATATTTCTGCGTGAAACTTTATGAGCGCCATCTATCAACTCCTATCTCAGGAATGGGAGAATCTGTATTCATTGAAGACAGATTATCCCCATTAATTGAGAATTTTGAGAATGAAGAATAAGTCCAGGGGGAGAATAGAAACAGATTTTTCTAATAAGATATATTAAAAAGTTTCTTGATTAATGACAAAAAAAAAGGAATTAAAATGGTTACTCTTTAAAAGGTGTTGTCCACTACTAGGACATCCCCGTCTGAATCCCTGCATTTCCTTCCCAGTAAAATAATAAACACCTATACTCCCTCCGTTGCCGTTCCAGCAGTGTCTGCCCTGGCTTTCCTGGGGATTGCGTGACATTATGTCACACGATCCCTGCAGCCAATCAGAGCTGGCTTTTTTCTCCTCTCCTACAGGCATAATTGACATCTGGAGGAAGTAAGAGCTGCGGCTGCTCTCACTTTCTCCGGATGTCTTGATTTGTCTAAAGGAGTGAAGCCAGTAGTGATTATGTCATGTGATCCCTGTGATCAAGTCACAAGATCCCCAGGAGAGCCAGTGCTGACACTGCTAGATCGGCGCTGGCACCAGAGGGGAGTATAGCTGTTATTTTATTGGGGGGATACATAGGAGTTGTCAGAGTAGCGGACAAGCCCTATAAGCACTTTGAAGTGTGACATGTAACCAACGAAAGATATAACAAACAAATAACATTTTTAGTGACAGGGAAACCTTGGAAGTAAACACAGCCCTACCCACGAATCTTGCTCCCCAGACGTACCTCTACCAGCATGGCAAGAAGCGCTCTTTTGTTGTCCATCCACAGGGACTTCAGCTGCCCAGCACCAGGAAATAAGCAGCAACTCGTGTACACTGTGATCTCTGGGCAGTGACCATGGGTGACACTGAAATCCTGCAACCAAAAACCAAGCAAAACACATTTATGTCACAAAATGGCCCAGACAGTCTTTGTATTACATTAATGTCTTTATTTAAAATACCTGAGGGGCGTCCTGTCCCCAATCATTGGTACAAATGCAAAGGTAAACATTTAGATATTAAAATGATAAAGAAGGAAATCTCCACTACTGCGATTTCTTTTTAGAGCATTTGCTACAGGTGTACCTCAACAAAGCTTTATTGTCGCACTTTACCGTCAGGGTTTTACTCGCTTGGGTCATTCCAAGAATCATCCTCAGGGCGGTGGAGTCTGTGTCCATTTTGTACTGACTCCGAAAATATAGATTAAATTGGGTTCAGTGCAGGATGTGCTGTAAATGTTTTCAGAAGAATTTGGGAAAGGTATGAAATGTCCTATAAAAGTCTGTTCTGTTCCTGATCTAAGGATCTTGGCTTTTGGTTGAGATGAATCTGTGCTGCACTTTATGTACATGCTCAGTAGTGACCAGTGCTGTGGGGTCGGAGTCAGAGTTGGAAGTCAGGGAAAATCAGGAGTCGGAGTCAGATCGGAGGTTTGGCTTACCGACTCCATAGTCCTGATTATACTCATGGCAAAAGTCCTAAAGTGCTACTGATAGCAATTTTAAACGAATTTGCATGACTTCGAGCATAAAAAAAATAATACCTTTATCTTTTTTTTCTTCCCCTTGTTGCCAATAGGGGAGGGTTCCGTTGACAATACAGTCCATTCTTACTTCCCTTGCTGGAGAAGACTTCTTAGCTCTACTGCCATGCTACCACAGATCTGCTCCGACCCGGAGAAGCAGGCTGTCCTGCCGCGCATAGAGTAGCAGGAGACCGACTGTACAAAAGGAGTGAGCATGTGTGTCCACCAGCCCTCACATCAAGGTAATCTGTCACCAGGTTTCTACCACCTAATGTGAGAGCAGCATAATGTAGAGGCAGAGACCTCGACTCCACATTGCTGCAGTTTTGATAAAATCATTGTTTTATCAACAGGAGATAATCACTGAAGGACTAGAACACCTGTGGCCATGGAGTCATCCATATTGATTAGTTCTATATAACCCTGCCCCCACCACTGCCTATGCACAGTGTACACAGAAAGCTGCAAATCAGTGGTGTGGGTGGGTTATACAGAGCTCAGCATTCAGAGAATTGCAGCAGATTTAACAGGGATTTTATCAAAACTGCAACAAACAACCCAGTAAGTGATACAATGCTGCAATCAGGGTCTCTGCCCCTACATCCTGCAGGTCTCAGATGGGGCAGTAAAAACCTGGTTATGGATTCCCTGTAGGTGGACATGAATATAGCTATAAACTTTGACCATCAAACTGTAAATGTAATAACGGCAAGGGAGCATTTTTTTTTTTTACATACTGTAAATGGCAAACAATTTTTATGATTGATACAAGGAATTTGATGCTTAATGGTGGTATAATCAGCCTAAATGTATAAAGAGTTAAGCCATGCCGGTGAGAATTACCTTCATGCTGCCTTGATGCCCTCTCCATTCAGCGCCACTGATCACTCCTCCAGGAATATTCTCATCTATAGCAAAATACAAAAATACATAGTACAACAACGTGTGTCTCCAGAGTACGGCAACACAAGCAAACTAAGACTAATCTACATCATCATCTATACTAACCAGACTTGTTAGGGCATCCTGGGTGTCCCAGATGAATTGTAGGGTGGCTATTTGCATAGACCGAGGCTAAATGTTTTAAAGTATCTTTATTCTCCACTGTTGAAAGGAAAAAATATTTTGCAATAAACAGACATTTCTAATATACTCTTTTCTCACGCTTTCAAGAGCTCTACTTGCTGTTATTCAGTAAGAACATTCAATATGTATAATGTGACACAGGCAGATTTTTATCCACACTAATAGAGATCATGACAACCATGGAAAACTGGTCAAGAAAGATTGGATAATTGTTTAACTTATTACACAAAGAATTATTTACTTGCTGAATCCTTATTACTACCTGAGAATTGAAGATGCCATAAAATGTAATTCAAGAAATTTGTTCCACTAGATGGCGATATGCCCCCCCATCTCACCTATGTGCACCGGGTTATCATATGGGTAGGTAACCAGCATGGAGCCCCCGTCTAAAACCACAGAAAGGGTGAAATCCTGCTTCAAGATTAAATTGTCAATGACCACATTGGTTTCCTTTTCCCTTTCTCCAATAGGGCCAGAAGAGTTACCTAGGAAAGGGGAACAAAAGATCGACAATATATGTGTGTGTTTTAAATACAAAGGTTGTGCCAACATCACAATTATATCTGTTTAAAAAATAGAAACTAGTCATTTACACACATTAAAAATAAAGTGGCCGTGTCCACCCATTCCTGACTACGCCTGCCCCTTGCTCCCCTCGCTGACTGCACCCGCCCCTAGCTCCCCTTTCTGACGGCACTCTCCCTCTCCTCTTACTGACTGCGCCTACCCTCCTCTTACTGACTGTACCCGCCCCCGCCCCTTACTGACTGCGCTTGCCCCCCCTTACTGACTGCGCCGCCTCCCTCCCCTTACTGAAGGCACTCACCCCCCCTCCCTCTTACTGACTGAGCCTACCCTCCTCTTACTGACTGTGCCCGCCCCCTCCCCTTACTGACTGCGCTTGCCCCCCTCCCCTTACTGACTGTGCTGTCTCCCTCCCCTTACTGAAGGCACTCGCCCCCCCCTCCTGTTACTGACTGCGCTCGCCTCCCTCCCCTTACTGACTGCGCTCGCCTCCCTCCCCTTACTGACTGCGCTCGCGTCCCTCCCCTTACTGACTGCGCTCGCGTCCCTCCCCTTACTGACTGCGCTCGCCTCCCTCCCCTTACTGACTGCGCTCGCCTCCCTCCCCTTACTGACTGCGCTCGCCTCCCTCCCCTTACTGACTGCGCTCGCCTCCCTCCCCTTACTGACTGCGCTCGCCTCCCTCCCCTTACTGACTGCCCTCGCCTCCCTCCCCTTACTGACTGCGCTCGCCTCCCTCCCCTTACTGACTGCGCTCGCCTCCCTCCCCTTACTGACTGCGCTCGCCTCCCTCCCCTTACTGACTGCGCTCGCCTCCCTCCCCTTACTGACTGCGCCCGCCTCCCTCCCCTTACTGACTGCGCCCGCCTCCCTCCCCTTACTGACTGCGCCCGCCTCCCCTTACGGACTGCGCCCGCCTCCCTCCCCTTACTAACTGTGCCCGCCTCCCTCCCCTTACTGACTGCGCCGCCTCCCTCCCCTTACTGACTGTGCCCGCCTCCCCTTACTGACTGTGCCCGCCCCTTCCCTCCCCTTACTGACTGCGCCCGCCTCCCTCCCCTTACTGACTGCGCTAACCTCCCTCCCCTTACTGACTGCGCCGCCTCCCTCCCCTTACTGACTGCGCCGCCTCCCTCCCCTTACTGACTGCGCCGCCTGCCTCCCCTTACTGACTGCGCTCGCCTCCCTCCCCTTACTGACTGCGCTCGCTCCCTCCCCTTACTGACTGCGCTCACCTCCCTCCCCTTACTGACTGCGCCACCTCCCTCCCCTTACTGACTGCGCCCGCCTCTCTCCCCTTACTGACTGTGCCCGCCTCCCTCCCCTTACTGACTGTGCCCGCCTCCCTCCCATTACTGACTGCGCCGCCTCCCTCCCCTTACTGACTGCGCCGCCTCCCTCCCCTTACTGACTGTGCCCGCCTCCCCTTACTGACTGCGCCGCCTCCCTCCCCTTACTGACTGTGCCCGCCTCCCCTTACTGACTGCGCCGCCTCCCTCCTCTTACTGACTGTGCCCGCCTCCCCTTACTGACTGTGCCCGCCCCTTCCCTCCCCTTACTGACTGTGCCCGCCTCCCTCCCCTTACTGACTGCGCCCGCCTCCCTCCCCTTACTGACTGTGCCGCCTCCCTCCCCTTACTGACTGCGCCGCCTGCCTCCCATTTCTGACTGCACTCGCCTCCCTCCCCTTACTGACTGCGCTCGCCTCCCTCCCCTTACTGACTGTGCCCGCCTCCCTCCCCTTACTGACTGTGCCCGCCTCCCTCCCCTTACTGACTGTGCCCGCCTCCCTCCCCTTACTGACTGTGCCCGCCTCCCTCCCCTTACTGACTGTGCCCGCCTCCCCTTACTGACTGCGCCGCCTCCCTCCCCTTACTGACTGCGCCGCCTCCCTCCTCTTACTGACTGTGCCCGCCTCCCCTTACTGACTGTGCCCGCCCCTTCCCTCCCCTTACTGACTGCGCCCGCCTCCCTCCCCTTACTGACTGCGCCCGCCTCCCTCCCCTTACTGACTGCGCCCGCCTCCCTCCCCTTACTGACTGCGCCGCCTGCCTCCCATTTCTGACTGCACTCGCCTCCCTCCCCTTACTGACTGCGCTCGCCTCCCTCCCCTTACTGACTGTGCCCGCCTCCCTCCCCTTACTGACTGTGCCCGCCTCCCTCCCCTTACTGACTGTGCCCGCCTCCCTCCCCTTACTGACTGTGCCCGCCTCCCTCCCCTTACTGACTGTGCCCGCCTCCCCTTACTGACTGCGCCGCCTCCCTCCTCTTACTGACTGTGCCCGCCTCCCCTTACTGACTGTGCCCGCCCCTTCCCTCCCCTTACTGACTGCGCTCGCCTCCCTCCCTTACTGACTGTGCCCGCCTCCCTCCCCTTACTGGCTGCGCTCACCTCCCTCCCCTTACTGACTGCGCCGCCTCCCTCCCCTTACTGACTGTGCCCGCCTCCCCTTACTGACTGCGCCGCCTCCCCTTACTGACTGCGCCGCCTCCCTCCTCTTACTGACTGTGCCCGCCTCCCTCCTCTTACTGACTGTGCCCGCCCCTTCCCTCCCCTTACTGACTGCGCTCGCCTCCCTCCCCTTACTGACTGTGCCCGCCTCCCTCCCCTTGCTGGCTGCGCTCACCTCCCTCCCCTTACTGACTGCGCCGCCTCCCTCCCCTTACTGACTGTGCCCGCCTCCCCTTACTGACTGCGCCGCCTCCCTCCTCTTACTGACTGTGCCCGCCTCCCTCCTCTTACTGACTGTGCCCGCCCCTTCCCTCCCCTTACTGACTGTGCCCGCCTCCCTCCCCTTACTGGCTGCGCTCACCTCCCTCCCCTTACTGACTGCGCCGCTCTCTCCCCTTACTGACTGCGCAGCCTGCCTCCCATTTCTGACTGCGCCCGCCACAGAACTAGTGAGGTTCAGTTCTCTGGGAGAAGGTGGATGATTCTGTACAGTATCTGAATGGTGCTTGGAGCCTTGTGCTCAGATCTGCAGGATTTCGGACAGACTCATCAGATCATTGCCTGTTTTTATCTTGTCAAGTTGCCAGTCCATTGAATACAATGAGAGATATTTTTCTTATAAATCCTCTTGAACAGATTCACAAACATGGGGAATAATTTCAACAATTTAATCCCAATAAGCAGTAAATCATTGAGACTAAAATCAGGTGACATTTTCCATCTTCAACCATGAGTCTGAGCTTCACTACATGCAGAAGATTGTTACCATATATAGCAGAAATATTGGACGAAGATGGACGAAGCTGGTTTGAAAGAGGCAAAAAAGTTTAAAAAAAAACAAAAACAAAAAAAACATTTGCGCCACTTAAAAATTAAATTTGGCGACATTTGAAGGTGTTTAAAGCCAGAATTCATGAATTGGGCCCCGAGATGTTTCAATTTTGTTACTGATAAAGTTGAGAACGGTTTACGCGATAGGTAATATAGTGAATATCGTTAATCTGCTGTGGATGGCTCAGCGACACAATGGCTGCAATGGAGAAAATAAAAGCACATTGGTTTTGTATTACAGCTAAATGAGACAAGCAACACAAGTCTAAGGAACGGCGCTGACACTGCGCCTGATCAGGAAGGCGAAGGGATGGAGAATAAATGAAGCATCGAGGGCAAAATATTATTGTGGACACGTCAGTGTGCTCTCCCAGAATTGTAAGCTTTGTGCAGGTTTTATGTGGCTTTGTTTTATTTTTGGAGTGGTCCTACTATAGGAAGAGCACAACTTCGCCAGGCACGACCTTGTGGAGTCTTTCATTGCTCATATTCAGGAATACTGGGAGTTTTACAGCAGAGTCAGCAGTCAGGCGGATTTCCAAAAATACCCGACTAGTCACACTAAAAATAACCCAGACAAATGAAAATGCATCATCAGGAAGAATGGAGAGCTCCTTACTGATGAAGTCCGTGTCCAGATCCTTGCCGTTGGCATTGGCTTGACCTATCTTCGAGGTGCAATCCTTCTCCGTCGCTCTCTCGCGCCCATCTGGGTTCACCAATGGCACAATAACTATTCTCGTTCGGTCAATGAGCTAAAAATACAAAACAAGTATAAATAGAATCTGTGTAACAGACACTGGTGCGGCTCCTAATGCTGCGGCCAGAAGGTCTCTAAGAGAACACACACTCAGAAAACAACTAGTGACATTGGGTATTCCTTACAAATATCTATCTACACACTTGCATGTGACATAGGTATCTAGGCTGTTATATCCAGCTTCACCTCTGAAGGATTTTTTCTAACATATAAAGGCATCATCTGGTAAATAACTTGTGGATTAGTGAGGGTTAAACGGCTCAGACCCCAGCGATCCAGATAAGGGGTAAAATAACATATCCTACCAAAATGGAGAGGGGGCTGCACATTGCATCACAACTCTGTCTATTCTCCATGGGACGACTGCAGATTGCCTTCTTGTAGTCCCATGAAGAATAAAGCAGAACTGTACCACTCCATTCTGGCAGCAGAAATTTATAGCCCAGTTCCTGGGGGTTTCAGCGATTAGACCACAACAGATCTGCAAGGGATTTTCTATTGTATGGATAAGTAATAACATCACGTTGGGAACAATGGGCGAGCATACTCATTTCTTATAAGAAAGGCATGGAAAACTCCTGTAAAGGGTAACTCCCATCTTCAGAAAGTGATTGTAAAAACAACCACTGTTGCAATTTATTGCTTATTAAAATGTGCAAAATTTGCAGCCTTTTGAGATGTTAACACTTTACTTTTTTTCTGTTTACAGCTCATTGCCATGGAGACCGACCACCACTTGTAGCAAACAGAACATGCACAGTGCTTACACGCTCTTTGCTATTAAGCTTGTAAGCACCGCTATGAAGTCGGCCAGGATCGCAAGTAGTGTGTGCGATTCAATCCCAATTCCGGGCATCTTAACTGCAGTGCTTATAACCTAGACTGTAGCGGTGGTCATCTCAGACAACACGCTGTAAGAAAAGTGTTAAGATCTCAAAAACGGCTGCAAGTTTTAACAAACCCTACATTGCAAAAGTGTTTGTTTTTATAAGCACTGTCTGACCATATCCATCTATCAAGATGGGAATGGCCCTTTAATTCTATGAAACTGAAAAGTGGCGTCAAATCTAGAGAAGTAGGAGGACCTCTGCCTTAGTGCTGGACTGATAACAGATATACTTCCTTACATATACATTAAACAGTAAAGCGGTTCAATCACCACATTTAACAATATAAACTGCATTCATTAATAAATAGATTTCAGTTCTGGATTAGACAGATGTACTTACGTTAAAAACACATGTCACAATGTGCATTTTTCCTTAATGCCTCTCCTTGCGCACCCTAAAGGCCCACTGACCCCAGCGGTGGCACTTCAGGATACCGCGCCAGCCGAGGCAGGGAACCCCCGCTGCCTGAATTGGACTGACCGGCCCTGGCATCCCACGGCGAATGCTTCTGGTACAGGTATGCCTTCAACCGGAACTGTAGGTCCCACATCAAGGACAGGAAACCAACTGATGCAAGAGAGAGGTACCACGCTTTTTATCTGTAGGTTTCCGGTCCTTGAAGGGCGGATCCCCTCTGTCCGTGGTGCAGTCATGGGGGGGGAAGGAGAAAATGAACAGCTAATGAGTGTATTTACGCTCTACCCACCCACCCGGCCTGACAGCTTGTACTGAGAAGGGTGAGACGCCAGCAGCAGCAGGGAGGCAGTACACTGAAGAGCCGTTTCTGATATGGATTTTCAAAGTCTGTATAAACAGCCTCGCCAGCTCTAAAATCTATTAAATAAAGCATGCAGGGTTACATTTTGATATCGGATTACAGATTAACTTTATTGACTGTCAATTAGTAGTTTCAGCTTATTCTTTATAGCCCAATTAAAGTTCTATAAGTATGTGCACACAATACGTGTTTGCAGCAGAAATTTCTGCAACATTGCTTGCCAAGAAAAACGATGTGCAAAATACACGTTTTTCTTGCGTTTGTGGCAAATTTTTCCCCATTCATTAGTTTGGGGGAAATCCACAGCAAAAACGCTGAAAGAACTGACATGATGCAAATTGAGATCTGCTGTGCATGAGACTCCATGAATAGATATATTGTTAGCGTTTCTCTGCAAATACAGCTTTACAGCACGTACACTCTGCAACGCACATATACAGCACAGCTACATCATAAACACACACTTGGTTAAACTACAACATGTTCAGCTACATTAAACCACACACAGCTCTGAAAGAACACAGACAGACTATACATTATAACAATTTGAAGTTGCTTCCTAGAACCTGAAGCTTTCCCTCGTGCCCTGCAGGGATCAGACAGATCAGTGTGGGGCAGGCGAGCTGTATCTGCATTCTCCTTGATCACAGGCACCTGCCTTAAGACTATAACCTTTTCCTAATCACCTTTTAGCAAGATTTTTTCCTTTTTTAAAAAGTGCATCTCATAATCCAAAAAAATACTGCATATTGTGCGGCGAAAACTACAGAGACATAAGTACTCTGCTTTGGCCTAGTCCACACATCCCATAATAACACCAGTCTCACCTTCGTAATCGCGCCGTTCTTTTTATAATTCAAGCAAAGGAATTCTGCAAAAGTCAAAAGCAACTCTGTGCCGACTGGAGAGTTTCCATGAACACCGGCAACGAATCTGATCTTTGGCTCGTCTGGTTCTGAAACGTTTGGTTTATTTGATATTTCCAAGGACCAAATGTAACGATATTCAACACTCTGACCTAACCTAAGAATAAGCACAGAGCTGGATCAATGCTGGGATAAGGCAAGGAGAATACGCACAGGCAAGACTAAAGCTGATCTTAGTAATTTATCAAACAGAGCAATAACAGACCAAAAATGTGAAGGAACATAATGGCATCTTATACAGAAAGGTTGCCGCCAGCTGGCATGGATAGCGAGACCCTGTTATGCCGCACCCCACTATTATTTCCTATTGCATACTCTTTGATTTCTAAGATAGGTTTCTGAGTGAACATTGTCAGCCACGTGTACACTACAATGAGTATATTTCTTATTTTTAGAATCACATGGTTTGCTTTTTTAACCATACACGGCACGAGCCACCCTTCTACTTCTTCATGGGTCGAGCCTAGCATTGCCATATAGTCCGTGAACCTACATTAAGATACAGCGACCACTGTTCTGGACATCTCAGATTCGAGTTTACATTGGCACTATCTTATGACAGTAGCACTTAACTGGTCTCTGTACTTTGAGACAACTAATTGTCAATTCTCCTGCTCGCTTGTCTGTCTGAACTGTATACGGTCATTACAGAGGCAGACCAGTCCATTGGAGAAAGGCAGGCATACTGCATGACAAGACGTTCTAGTACAGATAGTGCTGGCAGAATGATAAAGAAAAATTGCTCACTCATGAGCAGAGGATTGTTACAGAGCATGAGAATGGTGTCAGTTTTTGGACACATTGAACGTATATGTGTACCAAAAGCAGTTTTAATTTGATGTGAAGCATTAAGACCGTGGTTTTCTACAGGTTTTGTGTGAAAGGAAGAAGTAGCTTTACTTTAAACCATGTCTAATGTCCAGATATCTTTCTACATAACATCAGCAATATGAATAATACCTGGTGAGTTTAGTAATGGTTGGATAGTTGAGATTCAGCCCGCGTAGCGACTCGGAGAGGTCATGATAAGGCCGATAGCGGTACAGGTCGATATCACTAGAGGTGGACAGCAGCAGGTGCTCGAGACCATTCTCTGCCGAAAGATCCTTAATTAGGGTCTCAAACTCCTGTGTGGTGGGGTCCGGCTTCTCTGGCTCCATCACTGACACTTTTCCTTTATCTTCTTTGTGTATATCTGCACCGGAGCGAATAAGTGTAAAGTTCATCACCAACGCGCCATCTTCTGTCACATTGAGCATTTTTGTAACAGGAACATATCTAAAGAGGAAAAAAACAAACAGATATGATGGTGCTGAGGTTAAGGTGCTAACAAGAATCAAGGTCACAGATTTACTGCCCTAAACCGCCGTGATGGCGTCTTATCCTTGGGGCGAGTCATTCTTAATCAGTTTGTGATGAAATCCGCTCATGCAGATCAAAACCATTTTACTTTAATGTCTCTATTGTGGTACAGAAAAGACATAACACGGATAACTAGAGATAAGTACCCTCTCGCAGAGGCCGTGACTTTATACGATCCTGGGACCAGCAATCTCCAGTAATCCCCAGCCTTGTCAGAGGTCACCGGGTGATTAATGTCCGCTACACTGATGGTTGCATTGAAAATGCCTCTTCCATCTGTGGCGTCCAGCACAAATCCTTTGATGCCCTTGTGTACCTAAACGGGAATCCAAGTTAGAGTCTCGCACATAATATCTGGCGATAGACGAGCGGTTAGTATGGACCCACCTGCTGCAGGAACTCCAGCAGCGACCTGCGGTTGCTTTCCCAGTAAGTGGGCAGCTCTGGGGCCATGGGATATTTCACACATCCCAACTCAATCGTCACCTCAAAGCAGTTAGTATTCAGGTAGTTCCAGTCCTGCATCCCACCTACAACACAACAGGAAAAGGAGGACCCACCATAGGTCCAATCATTGCAATCATTTATGCTACAGGGGATTACAGACCATTACCCCGAATGGAACAATTTACTCCCCAAAATACTGTAAGTGCCAAACTTATACAGGGCGCTTCCGGAGCCCCCTTTACACATACATACTGTTCTTTTAGCTTTTTCATACATATATTTAGCATCATCTCAATCCATCCTACAAAACAAATTATTATCAGTTATGTAATATGTTGTCACCGATTACTAACCAATGATAATCAGCAACCAACCCCAGCGACACCACCACAACCAACCACCATATCCAACCACCACAGGCAGCATAATCACCATAACCAACACAACCACCAAAACAATCACCACCACAACCAGCCAACCAACAACACAACCAACCACAACAAGCAGCATAACCACCATAACCAACAGCACAACCCCCAAAACAATCACCATAACCACCTGAAGCAGCATAATCACAACCAGCACCACAAACAACCACAACCAACATAACCACCATATCCAACAGCACAACCCCCAAAACAATCACCACCACAACCAGCCAACCATACCAACCAACAACACAACCAACCAACCACAACAAGCAGCATAACTGCCATAACCAACAGCACAACCCCCAAAACAATCACCACAACCAGCCAACCATACCAACCAACAACACAACCAACCACAACAAACAGCATAACCATCTGAAGGAGCATAATCACAACCAGCATCACAAACAACCACAACCAACATAACCACCATATCCAACAGCACAACCCCCAAAACAATCACCACCACAACCAGCCAACCAACACCACAACCAACCAACCACAACAAGCAGCATAACCACCATAACCAACAGCACAACCCCCAAAACAATCAACACCAACCACCTGAAGCAGCATAATCACAACCAGCACCACAAACAACCACAACCAACATAACCACAATATCCAACAGCACAACCCCCAAAACAATCACCACCACAACCAGCCGCCATCCACAACAAGCAGTATAACCAGCATAACCAACAGCACAACCCCCAAAACAATCAACACCACCAACCACCTGAAGCAGCATAATCACAACCAGCATCAAAACCAGCCAACCACACCAACCAACACAGCCATAACCAGCATAACTACAACAATCAACCACCACAAGCAGCATAATCACCATAACAGCACAACCCCCAAAACAATCACCATAACCATCTGAAGCAGCATAATCACAACCAGCACCACAAACAACCACAACCAACATAACCACCATATCCAACAGCACAACCCCCAAAACAATCACCACCACCACAACCAGCCAACCATACCAACCAACAACACAACCAACCACAACAATCACCATAACCACCTGTAGCAGCATAATCACAACCAGCACCACAACCACAACCAACATAACCACCATATCCAACAGCACAACCCCCAAAACAATCACCATAACCATCTGAAGCAGCATAATCACAACCAGCACCACAACCACAACCAACATAACCACCATATCCAACAGCACAACCCCCAAAACAATCACCATAACCATCTGAAGCAGCATAATCACAACCAGCACCACAACCACAACCAACATAACCACCATATCCAACAGCACAACCCCCAAAACAATCACCATAACCACCTGTAGCAGCATAATCACAACCAGCACCACAACCACAACCAACATAACCACCATATCCAACAGCACAACCCCCAAAACAATCACCATAACCATCTGAAGCAGCATAATCACAACCAGCACCACAAACAACCACAACCAACATAACCACCATATCCAACAGCACAACCCCCAAAACAATCACCACCACCACAACCAGCCAACCATACCAACCAACAACACAACCAACCACAACAATCACCATAACCACCTGTAGCAGCATAATCACAACCAGCACCACAACCACAACCAACATAACCACCATATCCAACAGCACAACCCCCAAAACAATCACCACCACCACAACCAGCCAACCATACCAACCAACAACACAACCAACCAACCACAACAAGCAGCATAACCGCCATAACCAACAGCACAACCCCCAAAACAATCACCACAAACAGCCAACCATACCAACCAACACCACAAGCAACCAACCACAACAAGCAGCATAATCACAACCAGCACCACAAACAACCACAACCAACATAACCACCATATCCAACAGCACAACCCCCAAAACAATCACCACAACCAGCCAACCATACCAACCAACAACACAACCAACCACAACAAGCAGAATAACCACCATAACCAACAGCACAACCCCCAAAACAATCAACACCAGCTCAACCACCTGAAGCAGCATCACAACCAGCCAACCACAAGCAGCATAACCACCATAACCAACAGCACAACCCCCAAAACAATCAACACCACCACAACCACCTGATACAGCATAATCACAACCAGCCTCAAAACCAGCCAACCACACCAACCAACAACACAGCAATAACCAGCATAACTAGCACAACCATCAAGCACCACAAGCAGCATTAACCACCATCACAACCCCCAAAACCACCAGCTGAACCAACATAACCACAATCAACCACAACAACTCACAACCACCTAATGGCTTCTTACCTGGGACATTATACCAGTTTGCCCCATTGGTGATACCTTGAGGGAAATTCTCATTGGGATAGATCTCCTTACATGGACTGCCAGTGAACATCTTACGATTTTCCTATGAAAAACACAAAAAGTACTTTAAAAAATGAAAACTACCTTCACAAACACCTTTTTTAGGATACTGTTTCTCTCCCCACACAACACATACACCCAATATTGCGGCCTGCAGAAATCTGTTGTACAACTTAAAGCACTTTTTTTGGTACATGTGCATTAATTTAATGAATAACTCATGGACCCCTTACAATCAATTTGTCATTTCACGTGTCCTTCATTTTTATGGATCAATTGTGAGGAAATAAAAACAAATTCGCCCATTGTAGTGATTGGGTATGTCAAATAAATGGATGGGACTCTATTCGAATGCTGTCCGTTTTTTTTAATGTAAAAATGGACATTAATGGCCCAAAAATGGATTTAGAACACTTCAGGATTCTTCCATAACCTCTATGTCAAGTCAGTGAGCTCATTCTGACAGTTCAATGGGAGGAGTTTCTAACACTACATCTTTCTGTTTTTTAGCTTCCTAAAAAGGTGCTTCATGACCACAGACCACATCAAAGCTGAATGTACAGGTGCAAAAAGCCTGTAAAAGTCAAACAGTGCAACATTTTAATGAAAACAAAAAGCAAAAATTAAGGGAACAAAAATCATGTAAAAAAAATTGTCTCTAGAGGTGAATTACCTGTAATAAAAATACAAATACTGGGTAGTAAATATTCACATGCACTCTCATTTTTGGCCACATGGTGGTGGTATAATACAGTGAATAGCCTGGCTGTGACTACTAGGATTCTTTAGCCCCAAGCAGACCAACATCCGAACCCTTCTTATTCAGACCTTTTGCCAAGTTGGGAATCTTAACACCACCCCAAACCCCCCCCCCCCCCCCCCCCAAAAAAAAAAAAAAAAAATCAAATTCAGGAGGATTTCCAATATTTGCGTTTTCACAATCAAGAACATAAAAAAGCCTTTCGTATTAATCAGCGCTAGAGGGAACTGCAGCTACAAAAGATGAAATTATCTCATAACACCTCTGAATTGTATTGCGACCACATGAGCCCGGATTCCCAAAATAAAGGTGCCACGGTATAAGCTACGCTCCAGTCACATCTGCATGGTGACTTCCAGGTCTATCGCATGATGGACCCCAGGAGACCCTCTTATTCATAATGGCACCCATGGGGTATTGCCGAGGCGTGGTATTGATTGCAGGCAGGTATAACACAGACACAGACCCTCCCAGGACACTGTGCCCACCGCTGGCACGGGCATTACACGGAGCTTTATTGTAAGCCTCACCTTGGAATAGGACAGAGCCAGCTGCTGGAAGACGGCATCATCTGGGGATTTACTGTACATAGATAAGCCCTTTTCATCGTCATCATACGGATAATTAACCACAAGGGAACCTGCAGACACAAGTCGGGTCTGTAATAAAATCATTGCGAGAGAAGAAACCCAGAATACACAGATGTACGGTGAGAGAAGTCATCCCAGACTCCGGCTGACAGGTCGGCTCTCTCCTAGGGGACATTTGTATCCCTGCATCATGCAGCGCCCCCTCTGGTCCTGAACAGGGCGCAGCAGCATGTTTTACCCGGATTATTCCTTTAATAATGCTGACCTAGTTGGTGGCCACTGAACTGGGACCGGAGCTAAAGGCAAAAAGTTTCCCCCCACGTGACCAGAGCGAAGCATGACTGAACACAAATCAGCAGCAGGTCCTTTCAGATGAAGTCAACCAGGAGATGATCCGTGAAAGGGAAGCACTGTGTATACAGAACTGAAAGCCCCCCGATTGTGGAGGGGACCTCAGGGGGTCCTACTATGTAAGAATAAGGGCAACAGTTACACAAAAAGATATAGGATGGCAGATTATGTTTAAAGCCTCGAACTAAGGAAAAAGAATAAACACACCGATCCATGAACTACAAGGCAGAAGATTACTCAGGAACGTTGAGGTCACCAAATTAAATGACAATTGCAAAAAAAATAAGTTCAAACATTAAATTAAGTGGTTATGCCACCCCTACCCACCAAAATACAGCTTGACAGTCAACAAGTCCTTTTTAAAGGGCTTATCCATAACATCAGTGCCCAATCTGAGAGGGGCTGAGGATGACTCTCGCTGCCCCTCACAGATCAGCATCTTCTGCTCTTTATCTACACGGTAGTAATGGTGCTGGGTACTTCAAATTGTCCCATTTACATTAATGGGACAACGCTGCAATGCTTAATACAGCTGCTCCTATGTAGACGACGTGCAGGTAATCGGAGTAGGAGAGGCTGCAGGGCCCCCGATGGGCTCTAAGGACCCTTTAAATTGTTGGTTGACATTGTAAAGAACTGGACGACCACGAATAGCCCGTCACTATTCTGATCCTGGACAACCCACTTAAGGTCCAGGAGAAATAAAGCTGAAGAGTTTGTACAATATACTGCACAAATAACGGATTTATGACCTACATATCTATGATCACTTGCATAGATGGTAACAGGATACAATGCACAAATACAAAAGGAGAGAGAATGTGCCGGTGCAAACTGAGAAGAACGTTGATCCAAGACATTCCACATGTTGTTCTTCAGTGGAGCATTAGACCGAGGGCACAATAAAGACGTGTAATGAATAACGTACCTCCATGGAGATTAGCAGACAGGACAAACGGGTACATTTTCAGCCAGCTCATAACAGCCAGCGTCTCAAGTTGCGGAGGGTCTGTGATTTGGAAGAATTGGTCAGGGAAATTCCGATTAAGATCATAATTGTTGGTGTTGTTTCTGCCAATGATCCCGTCACGGTCCCCTGCACAGAGACAAGAAGTAATTTACAGGAACCTGGGAATGCTAGTCATGAGGCCGCTCACCGCAAAAACCACTGCTGGAAATTACAGAGAAGGGAACCTTCGCTCTTAGCATCAGGAGGAATGGGAATGGATGCTTTTCACAAGGAAAAACAAATTAAAGCTGTAAAAAGAGTTAGGTAATTTTGTGCCGGTTTACTTTTTGCATTCTGTAGACCTCACCTCTATACGTCTAGCTACATTAACTGATATGTAAGAGTTAAATCAAATCAGTCACCAGACTTCACAGTGTAGCCAGGGGGGAGGGATTTTCAGGATCAGAAAAAAAGAATGTGATGCTAAAGAATACCTCTATTGCCACTTAAAAACATCTGTGGAAATGCACCTCAGTGTATAGATTAGATTGTGCTCAGCTTCCCTCACTAGCAGGCTATATTAGGCTATGTGCACACCTTGAGAATTTGACGTCGTGGATCCGCAGCTGTTTTCCATGCGTTTTACAGTAGCATGTAAACCTATGGAAAACCAAATCCGCTGTGCACATGTTGCAGATAATACCGTGCGGAAACGCTGCGTTGTTTATTCCGCAGCATGTCAACTCTTTGTGCGGATTCCGCTGCGGTTTACACCCCTTCCTTAATAGGAATCCGTAGGTGTAAAAACGCAGGTGAAATCCGCACAAAAACTGCACTAAATCCACAGGTAAAACGCAGGGCGTTATACCTGCGGATTCTGCAGAATCCACGCGGAAAAATCCACAATGGAATCTGCAACATGTGAACATAGCCTTAGGGAGCCTAAAACTAATGAAAGTCATGTGATCACAGCAGCCTCTGCGCCGATTTTGTTTCACTTGATCTCTGCAGTGGGAGAGGAAAGATAATCGCTAATGAATCCGAAAAAAGCCTGCAGCAAAAATATCTGAGCTTAGGAGGGACAGGTTCTACGTTAGAACTATATAAAAGGAACTGGATGTAGACATATAACCGGGATTCTGTCATATAGGTACAGATTCATCATTTACTTTTATTTTAAGGGGAACCGGTCACGTGAAAAAAACGCTATTAAAATCAGCAGATATTGGATTAATCTGTAGGATAATAGCATTCTGAACCTGTCCAGCGCCAGAACTCAGAGCTCCACTGTCAGGAGGAAATGAGCTTTATTCCCCTCCGGCAGCGTTGGGCAGTTAGTCATGGGGGTGGCACCGACGCAGGTTTAGCCAGCGCTGTGTATAGAGAGCGGCGGCTGTAACTGAACCCCCGATGCACACTGACAGCAGGATCAGCATTAGGGTCGGCTGGTCAGTCACAGGGTCCCGGTTACAGCCAACACTCACTATACACAGAGCGATGGCTGAAACCATACGGGTGCCACCGTCTCTATGACTGAACGCCAGACCCACGTTGGGGGATAAAGTTAATTTCCTCCCGGCAGCAGGGCTTTCAGTGTGGGCACTGCACAAATTTAGAATCCAATTAACCTGCATCAGATTAAGAGCACTTTTATTTTTCACGTGACAGGCTCCCTTTCACTTTTCTTTTTCTGGCACCAAATTCATCTGAAGGGTGCACAGGGTTTATCAATTTGGTGCAAAGTAAAAAAAAAATCTAACCATTTTTGAGATTTTTAGCAAACTCATCTTTTTTAAAATGTTGCAAAAAAATGTAATTTTTCAAAATCTTGTTTTCTAAATAAAGCATAAGTGGCAAAACCGAATTTGCAATAAAACTACAACTGGAGTAGAGTTCTGCCAATTTAAGAGACTTATTAAAAAGTGGCAAATAAAATGAGACAAAAATCAGGCATAAAGGCAGTGATGGGGGCATCATGTGCACAGCGAGGAGGCGATTTTTACCTTCTAGTGCATTCTCATAGCCATCCGGATTCATTGAGGGCATGATATGGATTCTGGTGGTGTTGACCAGTCGTGTCACTTCTGGATCAGAGCCGTAGTTCTTGCACAGATATTCAATCAGGTTGAGAAGCAGCTCTCTGCCCACCACTTCATTACCGTGCATGTTCCCAATGTATTTAAACTCTGGCTCACCTGCAATAAGATGAAGATTAGGCACACACAAAATGCCAGACTGACCGTGAAAGAGATATAGGTCACTTGAGATGAAAATCTACTTTTTTTTCTGGATGAAACGTGGACGAGTTTTTTTCATACGCTCTTGTGAACTGAGCCCGAGATTGTAAAGATACTCAGACGCAATGTTGAACACGTCACTGTGGTGCACACAACAGGAATATGTTCTTTCTATATTACCTTATTAGCTCAGTCTGCTAAGTCCTCATTCGGATAAGGTGTTATCTGAGCATGCTTGGGTGCTAACCGAGTGTCTTCTGTGTGCTTGAAAAATATGCTCCAAGTCCCCGCACCCGAATGCTTCATAGCTGTTCGACAGACGCAACACATGCAGGGACTGTATTAGCTGTGAGACATGCAGGTGTGGGGACTTGGAACATATTTTTCAAGCACACAGAAGACACTTGGTTAGCACCCGAGCATGCTTAGATAACACCTTATTCAAGCACGTTTGCTCATCACTAGTCCTCATCAACTAGTGTAGTTCATTGGCATCTTATATCATCTTTTTATCATTTGTCTTCCATGATGATTCTACACCAGTTGCTTTATTATTATTGTGGACAGTGATGTTAGTGCTTCTTCTTTTACTAGGATCCATTAATGACCCCAATACATACAATTGTTATTATATCGGCCATGGATAAATGAGAAGTCTGACACCCCATAAAGCATGGATCGCAGCCAGTGGAGGATTCGGCTTCTATACGTACATGCAGACTGGCCTTGCTTTTAATATTCCCGCACTTACATTTAGTCTGCCATGGTCCTGCGCTGCACACATTTTTGGACGTCACGATGAACTACTAGTTATTGCTTCATTACCTCGAGCATTCCGTATAG
This sequence comes from Ranitomeya variabilis, assembly GCF_051348905.1. Classification (NCBI taxonomy): domain Eukaryota; kingdom Metazoa; phylum Chordata; class Amphibia; order Anura; family Dendrobatidae; genus Ranitomeya; species Ranitomeya variabilis. The sequence goes on from NC_135234.1 coordinate 81,240,785, forward strand.
GCCTTGCTCAGATGACTGCTATTTCACACCATGTATCCCCGACACCAGTGCATCAGAAGTTACCTGGCTCATGAACGTGTGGGTTGTCCGATATCGCCATCACGTAGAGCTCTCGGGACTCCACCGACTTGCCGATGGAGTAGAGATGTGTGATGCTGGCGTATTCACTGTTGTACATCCTCAGGAATATCTCCATGTCAGAGTAGTGGTGATGGCGGAAGTCCTGGGGCTGGATGGATTTGTGAATCGGGGGCAGCTTCTCAGCTTTCGCGGTCACCGGAGGCGCAGTAGTAGGTGGTGGAGCACTAGTGATGTCCGTGGTATCATCTACTGCAACCGATACTGTAGGATGGAGCTGAAAATCAAGCACAGTAGCCGGACCTTCCTTTACTTCAACCTGAGAAATGGTTTGTTGCAGGTATCTAAGTGGAAAGACGAGAAGTCACTACTGCAAATCCAGATTTAGGTCATGAAGAGACATATAGTTAGAAAAAGAATACCATCAAAGTGACTGAGGCCATAGCGATAGGTCAGGATTTTACATATTAGACAAAGTAAATGACATATTGCTATAATTTGCAAGACTGAAGTCGGATTGCTGTATAACTCGTGTTCTGGCTGCATTGCAAAGGTCAAAACCCACAGTAAGAAGTGTCACACCTCACGTAGTGCAAGTCCTCGGCCGTGATATCGTCTCTACATTGTGGGCACAATTATTGAGGATTTTGACCATATTTTAATGCAAACTTTCCACTCTGCGCTGTATAACTTGAATGCTTATTGGATGAAGCCGGTCATGTGATGGGTATTTGTGTAATGAGGGGGGTTCGGCCTAAGTATACTCCCTTTATAGAGAGGTGCAGAATTATCAGGCAGCTTGTTTCCCTCAGACAAAAATCGGCCAGAAAAGAGATTTAATGGACTCTGAAAACTCAGAAATTGTTCCAAGTCTTACATAGGGAGAGGCAGCATTTCTGAAATTGTAAGAAATTGGGGAGATCACAGAACCATCAAATGTTTTGCTGCAAATAATCTAGAGGATCACAAAAACATGAGGAAAAAAAGAGCAGGATAACGGCCGAAGACTTGAGAAGAATCAAACGTGAAGCGACCAGGAGTCCATTATCCTCCAGTGCCTAAAAGTACAAGGTGTTCAGTGCTCAAAGACACAGCCGAGGAAAGGAAGCTGAACCCGACCACCTCTGAGCAAGACACAGAAGTGGAAACGTCAAGACTGGGCTAAGAAATCTCTGACGACAGATTTTTCAAAGGTTTTATGGACTGACGAGATGAGAGTGACTCTTGATAGACCACATGGATGGGCCAGTGGCTGGATCAGTAATAGCCACAGACTTCCACTCAGATGCCAGTAAGGTGGAAGTGGGCACTGCTGTGGGCTGGGATTATTAAAGACGAGTTAGTTGGACCTTTTCAGGTTGAAGATGGATTCAACACTCCCAAACCTGCTGCTAGTTTTCAGAGACTCTTCCATCATGAGGTGGTAGAGGAAAAAGTCTACATCTCTGAAGAAAACCACAATTTGTGCAGGTCAATGCTCCATTGCAGCATCAAAGACTCCACTGCTAACCTGCGAGTAAAGGTCCTGAAGATGAAAGAATAATGGCACGGCCCCTTCCTCATCTGACCTAAACCCTACTGAAAACTTGTGGGAGACTTATGATAAAATGAAAACATTCACATCTCTGATCAGTGTCTGGGAGGCCATGGTGGGGCTGCCCAAAATATTATCAACAGATTAAGAAACTGGCAGACTCCATGGATGGCGCTTACGGCGGTTATTACCCGATTTTATTTATTTTTTTATGTATTTTTGTACATTTTGAGCCGTTTGGTTATTGTTCTCACTTTAACGGAAACAAATAAACAATTAAGAATGGAAAAGAAAGACAAAACCTCACTTTTATTTCCTGAGATATTCAGGTTTGTTAACCTGACAGCACTGTAGTTGTTCAACAGTAAACTTACCAAAAATACAAAATTACCTACTAGCCATACACACAATATATAATCACACATTTTGGGTGCCATTTTACGGACACAGGCCTCATACGTACAACATGACAGTTTAGTAGACTAGGGCAGCAACATTTGCTTGCAAATATAGATTAAAAAAGGGGCTCATTTAAAAAGGTCATTTTATTCTGTAGATGGAAAAAGAAGTGCAAATAAAAGATTGCGCATAGGGCAGATATTGGAAAGTGGTGGCCAATACGAGACCTGCTTTGTCCAGAGGAAATGCAATATTAATAATGGTTTATAGATACTGCACAGAGTAGCAAGGAAACAATCCTGTAGTCGGGGCTGGGAATTCTGGTGCCATATTGCGGTTGAATTTACACCTTTGCTCTTGGACCTGCTCTCCAAGTACAGAAGTGTTCTTACCCAGTGACTGAGGCAGTGATGTTGTAGGTCCCCGGAGCGAGCAATCTCTGGAAGTTTCCCAGCGCCCCAGTGGTAATGCTGTGGTTAATGCCGGATACAGATACAGTTACATTCTCAATCCCCTTCTGAGTAACAGAGTCCCTAACAAATCCTTTAGCTCCAATATGAACCTAGGAAAAAAAAAAAAAAGACCCACAATATTAATACACAAAAATAATTTGATATGATGTCACAACTCTCCCATCACCACCAGCAAAGCTGTGATCCATGTAATACCATTTTAAAGTTTCAAATAGACATAATTACTCTAAATAAAAGTAACCTTGTATGTAACCACAATTATCAGTAGTGTACTGATCCCAAGTGCTACTATCATAATCCAGAGCTGTATTCACAATTCTGCAGCCTTCAGAGCGACAGGTGCTTCTCACAAAATTAGAATATAAGATGAGAGACACCAGACCCAACAATGCTGACTAGCTGAAGGCTGCTATCAAAGCAACCTGGGCTTCCATAACCCCTCAGCAGCGCCACAGACTGATCGCCTCCATGCCACGCTGCATTGATGCAGTAATTGATGCAAAAGGAGCCCCGACCGAGAATTGAGTGCATTTACATTTCAGTAGGCCAACATTGCGGATTTTAAAATCATTTTTCTAGCTGGTGTTATAAAGTATTGTAATTTACTGAGATAATGACTTTTGGGTTTTCATTGGCTGTAAGCCATAATCATCAACATTAACAGAAATAAACACTTGAAATAGATCACTCTGATTGTAATGACTCTATATAATGTACGAGTTTCACTTTTTGTATTGAAGAACTGAGATGAATTAACTTTTGATGATATTCTTATTTTGTGAGAAGCACCTGTATATATTTGCTGGCTGAGTGACTGCTCACTGCACACAGCGTACTTCATTCATCAATATTAAAGGGGTTGCCTCATCTTCGTAAAAGACTAAAATTGCAAAGGACTTGTAAAAGCAAGCAACTTTGCAATTTACTAATCATTAAAAATCCTCTCCGTTCTTAAAAACTGAGGAATTTTTAAATGTTATAGCTCACTGCGCATTGCTTTGGTTACTGGCTACCTCTGCAGTCTACTAGAGAGGGGCCACTATAGGCAAGGAGTAAATCGCTTCCAAGTTCTTTGCTATAGACCCCGCGAGTGCTGCTCTGAAGCTGGAGCTGGTGGACGTCCGTGCCCCTGCGCTCCTGCAATGCTAAAGTGGCACAGCTGCCTCTGCTTACAGCAATGGAGAGAGCACTGTCTGTGCCAATGGTTCAACTATGCCGCTGGCCCAAACTGAAAATCAATTAACAAGGGAGCAGTGTGCTCCTGAAGACCAGATGATAAAACAACCCTTAAAAAGGTAGATAGAGGCTACATGTCATCTTTGGCCTCAACACAAGCCGCCTGGCCAGGAGTCAGAATGTAATGATTGTGGTCACGTTGGAATATGCCAGCTACCGCGCCCACAACATGCAAGTTGGCAGAAATATGTTAGGTGGCATTCATGCTGCCAGAAATTAATGCCTTTGGCTATGTGACATGTGTCGCAACCAAAGTCGCCATGCAGCCCCAGCCTAACTTCAGACCCTCGACAGTAATCTAATGTAGTACAACTGACTGCCATGCTTCACTCATATCACCTGCTGACTTAAAGGGAACCTGACAGCAGGATTGTGCACAGTAACTTACCGACAGTGTCAGGTCGTCGCCGTTATACTGATCACAATGATACCTTGGTTTATTAAATCCGTCTTGTGGTTGTTGTTTAATCTTTATTTGTAGTTTTCAGTTAATGAGATTCTCATGCTCCGGGGCGGCCTGTGGGGGGTCTTGATGATAATGGAGACAATTTATTTTATTTTTTTTACTTCTAGCAAAATGGCACCGGGCGCAGTAGCATCTATTGGATCGCCAATAGATACTACTGCGCAGGCACAGCTGGCGCCATTTTGAGAAAGATTTTTTTTTTCAGAACAAATGTATATGACTAAATAAAACAATTTAATGCATATTATAGATGCAATCATGCAGCAGCGCCAGCCTGCTGAATGTGAATTTTTATTTTTTTCAATACATATAATAATCAGTATGTAAAATAGGGGGCAGGAGACTGAGGGATCAGTGGCCTGTCATAAGCCATACAGATGAATATCCAAGCAGAACACCATATGAAGACCCCCACAGGCCGCCCCAAAGAACGAGAATCTGATTAACTGAAAATAAAGATTAAACAACAAAACAACAACCACAAGATGGATTTCATCAACCAAGGTATCATTTTAATCAGTGTAACGGCACCGACCTGACACTGTAGGTTAATGTGCACAATCCTGCTGACAGGTTCCCTTTAAGCTATTACTATGGGCATACAGGTGATTGTTTTAACAATTCTGTCTTACCTGTATGCCTCATGGCTGCTGTCTTGTTGCTGAGAAATTGACTTTTAGGCTGTGTGCACACGTAGCATATTTTTTGCGTTTTTTTCGCAGTTTTTCGCTATAAAAACGCTATAAAACCGCAAAAAAAACGCTACCATTAAGCATCCTATGTAACAGAATGCATTCCGCATTTTTTGTGCACATGCTGCATTTTTTTCCTGAGCGGAATCGCATTCCAGAAAAAAACGCAACATGTTCATTAAAAATGCGGAATTGCAGGGATTCTGCACACATAGGAGTGCATTGGTCTGCTTACTTCCCGCACGGGGCTGTGCCCACCATGCGGGAAGTAAGCAGATCATGTGCGGTTGGTACCCAGGGTGGAGGAGAGGAGACTCTCCTCCACGCACTGGGCACCATATAATTGGTAAAAAATAAAAGAATTAAAATAAAAAATAGCGATATACTCACCTTCGATGTCCCCCCGCAGTCTTCCGGCCTCTCCGCTGCACGTTGCCGCTTCGGTTCCTATAGCTGCTGGGCGGTGAAGGACCTGCGATGACGTCACGGTCTTGTGATTGGTCGCAAGACCGCATGTGACCGGTCACGTGACCAATCACAAGACCGTGACGTCATCACAGGCCCTTCACCGCACAACAGCTATAGGAACGGACGCCGCTGAGGTCTGCAGGTGAGTATAACCATGTTTTTTATTTTTTTTAATTATTTTTAAACATTCGATCTTTTACTATAGATGCGGCATAGGCAGCATCTATAGTAAAAAGTTGGTCACACTTGTCAAACAGTATGTTTGACAAGTGTGACCAACCTGTCAATCAGTTTTCCAAGCGATGCTACAGATCGCTTGGAAAACGCTAGCACTCTGCAAGCTAATTATGCTTGCAAAACGCTAGTTTTCTGCGGGTATATGCATGCTAATTCTGCATGCGATATACCCGCGGCAGGAGGCGCAGAATTGCCGTGGAAATTTCAGCGGCAATTCTGCAACGTGTGAACTTAGCCTTAATTTATTAATGTTAGTTAGTTCTTCCAGGCTCTGGGGCATGCGGTGCCTGGAAGAAAACTCTGCCTCCAGTGTTAATTTGCGTACCACCTCCCTCCCATTCATTGCCATGTGACGCTAGTTGTGGCGCCTGCGCCCTTCTATGGGCAGTGTCTTCACCATGCGCCTGCGCAGAAGAGCAAAGAAGCTTGACTTTCAGGATTCTCCGGGGCAATCTCTTTAGGCCGATGTCAGATCTGCATAATTACCCTGTGAGCCATGTTCCGTCATAAAGAAAATCAAAATTGCCACTAAATAAAATGTCCCCTATCCTTGGTACCATATGGCGGATTTAAAAATAAATAAATAAATAACTTTATTACACGGCAGCAACAGGAAAAAAAAAAGCGCAACTCTGGCCAATTTTAAAGTTTTATTAGGATGAACAATAAAAAATGAAGGGGTTTTACATTCTGGTTACCATAATTCAGTTCTGTGTTCAGGTACTGTATGTATTTTTGCGGACCATTACATAGGCCCTGGAGAAAAGTCATCGGAAATCTGACCAAAAAGTGTAGTGTAACCATTTGCTGGATCTCGCTGTTCTATCATACAAGGGTGTATGAAATCACTTGGGTCATTATGAGTAATGTCTGCCTTAAAGGGACAGATTTTGAAATAACCCAAAGACAATAAGAACATCGGGTCAATTATCCTTATATTAAATCCACAGACTAAATCCTTCAAGCAGAATGTTCCTTTTGAGGGACACTGCAGCCCAACATATGAATCACCTATGCATCATTAGAATGGTGATGGCACAACCTCTGGGATCCCAAATCTAAAGGTCCCCAGTGATCAACCAGAGCAATAAGTGTCACTAGTGGGTCAGTAGTTTACTTTCATAAACAAAATAATTACTGTGCACGCTGCCTAATACTAAATTATCCTGTATTTTCCCAACCTTCTCGAAAAGGCTCATATTAACACCATCCCAGCTATAACATAAGAGGCAGACGAGGAGTCACCAGCTCTCGACTCAGGAAGAGTCAGCATTTCATCAGACATTGTGAAAGACTGAAAAATAAGGAAGCACTACAGGAAGAGGCGAGTGACACGGCCGCCTTCCCCAAGTGATGACCTAAAGGAAAGGCTTTTCTTACCGGCATGGAGCGTTCCTTCAGGGGCTAGTAAGTGTATAGTGAAAGGACAGAACGCAAACTGCAAGAGCACACAGAAAATGTATGGGAATCCTGGGAGTGACAGCTGTGGTCTGAGGAGTGTGAAGGGACCCACAACGAGCAATGAGACCTCAACAACAGATAACTGGCAAACAATTTTTCAGCCAACAGCTCACTCCCATGTCCCCCATACAGAGGCTCTATAGAGTCCACCATACAAGGCCAAGAGCCCAAGCGCTCTCTATGAGACATCTGCATCCAGTCACCTGTCAGAAGCTTTTTTCCTTGAGAACAAAAAAAAAACCCATCTGTCTGAAATCCTGCTTGCCCACAACCTTCTTGCCTCCTCACCACCACACCTCTGCATCACCTGTTGGGACACACCACCATAAAGACTATCGGTCAATATAGAAAGTTCTGCTGATGTTATTCTAATGTGTGTGGCTTTAGCCTTTATTCCCATCCATTTGTAATGGATCCAGTATTAAAAACAAATAAGTAAAAAAGTAATCCATTCAATAATGGAGCAAAGATGGATGGAAAATGGAACCTGAAGTTCCATTTTTGGATGGATGAGTCTTTACCCCTTCATGACCCTTGACGTACAGGTATGTCAAAGGTCGTGTCCCTGCCTTTAATGCAGGCTCTGACGCTGAGCCCGCATCTTTCCATGCACATGACAGCTGATCTGATCAGCTGAAAACAGAGGAAAAAGGAAAATATTTTATGGCACTTTTCTTATTCGAATAAAAGGATACTATACTGGAACACACTATTTCCATTTATTTAAGACTCCAAACATCCACCCAAAAATGGTTTCACACTCTGATCGGCCTCTGTGTAACATTAGAATAAGTCAATTAGGTAAGTAAAGTCAGAGGAGGGACTCTGCAGCTTAACCAGTTTGCAGACGACCCGTCACCAGGACAAGTGGTCAGTATTAGAGTGTTTACAACTGCTGGGTTGTTGTTTTTTTAGAAATCCAGAATAAAATTCCAGAGATAAGCGCCTTTTTATTTGGTTATTATGGGGGTGGTGCTCACAGGATAACTAAGCAGATCAGATGAAAAACACAAGTCCCAGAGTTTTGTGAGCAACGCTCCCTTGATTAAAAAAAAAGGCCTACGAGGGGCTTCAGTAAAGTTTTCTCCTGACCCACTTCTATTTATCACAAGACCCTGAAACGGCACCTGTGTGATGATATACGTCTCTATAGGTTACATGCGAAATTGCAACTCAGAACTGATAACGGTCTGGATTTTGCAGGTGCTGAAGTGGTGTGAGGTGGTAATGGAGCCAGTGGGCTACAGAGCAGTCATCAAGTTCCTTTACTTGAAAAGCTGCACACCAAAGGAGACGTTCGCTGAGATGAAAGAGGTTTATGGTGATGATTCCCCATCATATGATAAAGTCAAGAGCTGGCATCGTCAATTCAAATGTGGTGGGACTTCAGTGCAAACAGCTCCAGTTCCAGGGCGACCACACTCTGCTATTGATGAACACATCAGCAAGTGGAGGTCGCCATTTTGGAAAATCGCCACCTAGCCCAAAATGTCAAGATCAGTGTGGGGTCCGGGGAAAAAAAAAAAAATCATCCCAGACCATCTTCACATATATAAGGTATCCGCTCGCTGGGTTCCATGGCTGCTCACATCTTTCCAGAAGCAGGAACGAGTCGAATGCTCTCGGGCTCCAGTCGATGCAATGGCAGCATCTTGACTCACCGCCTCCAAAGGAGGTGTGTGCCCAACCCTTGGCAGGCAAGGTCATGCTCACAGTATTTTGGGACCAACACGGAGAAGTATTGAAGAATTTCCTTGCAAAGGTACCATGATCCCTGGGGCAAACTGTGCTTCACTTCTGCAGAAATTGCGGGAGGCCATCAAAACCAAGAGACGTGGCATGCTCAAAGGTGTCCGCCTTCTGCAAGACAATGCACCAGTTCACAGCTCACATGTTGCCCAAATGGAAGCATGCTCCTGTGGCTTTGAAATTCTACCGCATCCTCCTTATTCACCCAGCCTCGCACCATCAGACTTCCACCTCTTTACAACAATTACGTTATTTTTGAAGGGCAAGCATTTTCCAGATGATGACACTCATTTCCGAAGTCACGTGGCTTTTGGAGCAACCTGATGACTTCTACAAGTGAGGTGTTGACAGCTGCTTAAAGAGATGGGAGAAGTGTGTGTCCTGAGGTGGCACCTATGTAGAGAAGGACTAATAACTGTGCCAAGTTTCATTGCTCTCAGTCCACAGGAAGTGGGTCAGGGGAAATCTTTAATGCCCCTCGTTTATCTCTGGAACCACATGGCGGATTTGAGGGGAAAAAACAAAACAAAACAATTTTCAGGTGTGCAGCGGGACTTAAATAGGCATCTTATAGTGGGATTTTTTGGGTTTCTTATACATGCGGCTTTAACAGCAATAAAAGTTCTCAATCAGGTATTCAAATATTGTTTGAATATATGGGGCCTCATTTTTATATTTTATTATTTACTTTTCTTGCAGATATCAAGGAAAAGTGTAAATTAAGACCACTAAAATACATTTTACATATCATTTAACTTTTTTTTCCAAAGTGAGAGTGGTGAGAAATAATTCAAACAGTGGCTTAAATTAAAAAAATAAAAATATATACCGGTATATACACTATATTTTACATATACACAGTAATATAATAGACATATATCTATTTTTCCCTCTCTTCTCTATCTTTACATTTATCTCACACGCAGTGCCACCACCATGTCATAAAAGACCTTTGGGAACATTTTAATACATTTTTTTTACTGCAGATTTCTCCTGTATCTGCAGCTGGCATATTCACCCCAGTTCCAGGCCAAATTTACCCTCCTAACTGCACTAAGACCCAACAACTCCTGCTCCCTCTTAGCTCCAGGTTATCACCAGATGTCAATGCTTTTGATATTGTACACTGAGCTCTTGTTCGGAAAAGTGTATACAGCAATCATGAATGCAGAGATGGCAATAAACCATCTCTGCCTTCTCTATGGGGAGTCTGGCTGTGTCTGACAGCCATCTCCCAACTCCTGCAACTGCTGACACTAAGGAGGATCTAAAAGGTGCAAATTAGATTTTTAAGTGTCAATAAATTGGAAATATTTTTTTAATTGGAAAGTTAGGTTGGGGGGTTCAATTACAATTAATAAGTCATCACAGCAGCATTTTTGTGAAGAAAGAAATCCAGGATATAAAACAGAGAGGGGCTGACAGCACTCACTTACGGGGCGCCCGTTCCATGTCCAGGGGAACCTTCCTGGATATACTCCAACAATAAAAAGCGATGAACAGCGCTCCAGCCAGGTGAATAGATATAAAAAAAAACGGTGTTTATTAAGCCATAAAAAGCAACGTTTCGACCAGCATATCTTCAAAAAGACCATATGCTGGTCAAAACGTTGCTTTTTATGGCTTAATAAACACCGTTTTTTTTATATCTATTCACCTGGCTGGATCGCTGTTCATCGCTTTTTATTGAAAGAAATCCAGGGTCTTTAACCCCTTAGTGACAGAGCCAATTTGGTACTTAATGACCGAGCCAATTTTTACAATTCTGACCAGTGTCACTTTATGAGGTTATAACTCTGGAACGCTTTATCGGATCCCGCTGATTCTGAGATTGTTTTTTCGTGACATGTTGTACTTCAAGTTAGTGGTAACATTTCTTCGATATTACTTGCGATTATTTATGAAAAAAATGGAAATATGGCGAAAATTTTTAAAATTTTGCAATTTTCAAACTTTGTATTTTTATGCCCTTAAATCAGAGAGATATGTCACAAAAAATAGTTAATAAATAACATTTCTCACATGTCTACTTTACATCAGCACAATTTTGGAAACAATTTTTTTTTTTGTTAGGGAGTTATAAGGGTTAAAAGTTGACCAGCAATTTCTCATTTTTACAACACCATGTTTTTTTTAGGGACCACATCACCTTTGAAGTGATTTTGAGGGGTCTATATGATAGAAAATAACCAAGTGTGACACCATTCTAAAAACTGCACCCCTCAAGCTGCTCAAAACCACATTCAAGAAGTTTATTAACCCTTTACGTACTTCACAGGAACTAAAACAATGTGGAAGAAAAAAATTAACATTTTACTTTTTTTTGCAAACATTTTACTTCAGAACCATTTTTTTTAATTTTCACAAGTGTAAAAACAGAAATTTAACCACAAATTTTGTTGTGCAATTTTTCCTGAGTACGCCGATACCCCATATGTGGAGGTAAACCACTGTTTGGGCGCACCGCAGAGCTTGGAAGTGAAGGAGCACCGTTTGACTGTTTCAATGCAGAATTGGCTGGAATTGAGATCGGACGCCATGTCGCGTTTGGAGAGCCCCTAATGTGCCTAAACAGTGGAAACCCCCCACAAGTGACACCATTTTGGAAACTAGACCCCCCAAGGAACTTATCTAGATGTGTGGTGAGCACTTTGAACCCCCAAGTGCTTCACAGAAGTTTATAACGTAGAGCCGTGAAAATAAAAAATCGCATTTGTTTTCACAAAAATGATTTTTTCGCCCACAAATTCTTATTTTCACAAGGGTAACAGGAGAAATTAGACCACAAAAGTTGTTGTGCAATTTCTCCTGAGTACGTCGATACCCCATATGTGGAGGTAAACCACTGTTTGGGCGCACCGCAGAGCTTGGAAGTGAAGGAGCACCGTTTGACTTTTTCAATGCAGAATTGGCTGGAATTGAGATCGGATGCCATGTCGCGTTTGGAGAGTCCCTGATGTGCCTAAACAGTGGAAACCCCCCACAAGTGATACCATTTTGGAAACTAGACCCCCCAAGGAACTTATCTAGATGTGTGGTGAGCACTTTGAACCCCCAAGTGCTTCACAGAAGTTTATAACGTAGAGCCGTGAAAATAAAAAATCTCATTTTTTCTACAAAAATGATCTTTTTGCCCCCAAATTTTTATTTTCACAAGGGTAACGGGAGAAATTAGACCACAAAAGTTGTTGTGCAATTTCTCCTGAGTACGTCGATACCCCATATATGGGGGTAAACCACTGTTTGGGCGCACCGCAGAGCTTGGAAGTGAAGGAGCACCGTTTGACTTTTTCAATGCAGAATTGGCTGGAATTGAGATCGGATGCCATGTCGCGTTTGGAGAGTCCCTGATGTGCCTAAACAGTGGAAACCCCCCACAAGTGATACCATTTTGGAAACTAAACCCCCCAAGGAACTTATCTAGATGTGTGGTGAGCACTTTAAACCCCCAGGTGCTTCACAGAAGTTTATAACGTAGAGCCGTGAAAATAAAAAAAATCGCATTTTTTCTACAAAAATGATCTTTTTGCCTCCAAATTTTTATTTTACCAAGGGTAACAGGAGAAAATGGACCCCAGAAGCTGTTGTACAATTTGTCTTGAGTACGCCGACACCCCATATGTGGGGGTAAACCACTGTTTGGGCGCATGGCTGAGCTCGGAAGCAAAGGAGCGCCATTTGACTTTTCAATGCAAAATTGACTGGAATTGAGATCGGACGCCATGTCGCGTTTGGAGAGCCCCTGATGTGCCTAAACAGCAGAAACCCCCCAAAAGTGACCCCATTTTGGAAACTAGACCCCCCATGGAACTTATCTAGATGTGTAGTGAGAACTTTGAATGCCCAAGTGCATCACAGAAGTTTATAATGCAGAGTCGTGAAAATAAAAAATATATATTTTTTAACAATAAAGATTTTTTAGCCCCCAAGTTTTTATTTTCACAAGGGTAACAAGAGAAATTGGACCCCAAAAGTTGTTGTCCAATTTGTCCTGAGTATGCTGGTACCCCATATGTGGGGGTAAACCACTGTTTGGGCGCATGGCAGAGCTCGGAAGGGAAGGAGTGCCATTTTGGAATGCAGACTTTGATAGAATTGTCTGCGGGCGTTATGTTGCCTTTGCAGACCCCTAATGTACCTAAACAGTAGAAACCCCCAACAAGTGACCCCATTTTGGAAAATAGACCCCCCAAGGAACTTATCTAGATATGTGGTGAGAACTTTGAATGCCCAAGTGCTTCACAGAAGTTTATAATGCAGAGTAGTGAAAATAAAAAATATTTTTTTTCCCACAAAAAAGATTTTTTTAGCCCCCAAATTTTTATTTTCACAAGGGTAACAAGAGAAATTGGACCCCAAAAGTTGTTGTCCAATTTGTCCTGAGTATGCTGGTACCCCATATGTGGGGGTAAACCACTGTTTGGGCGCACGGCAGAGCTCGGAAGGGAAGGAGCGCCATTTTGCAATGCAGACTTTGATAGAATTGTCTGCGGGCGTTATGTTGCGTTTGCAGACCCCTAATGTACCTAAACAGTAGAAACCCCCACAAGTGACCAAATTTTGGAAACTAGACCCCCTAAGGAACTTATCTAGATATGTGGTGAGAACTTTGAAAGCTCAAGTGCTTCACAGAAATTTATAATGCAGAGTAGTGAAAATAAAAAAATATATTTTTTTCCAACAAAAAAGATTTTTAGCCCCCAAGTTTTTATTTTCACAAGGGTAACAGGAGAAATTGGACCCCAAAAGTTGTTGTCCAATTTATCCCGAGTACGCTGATCCCCCATATGTGGGGGTAAACCACTGTTTGGGCGCACGGCAGAGCTCAGAAGGGAGGGAGTACCATTTGACTTTTTTAGCGCAAAATTGGCTGTCGTGTTTGGAGACCCCCTGATGTACCTAAACAGTGGAAACCCCCCAATTCTAACTCCAACCCTAACCCCAACACAGCCCTAACCCTAATCTCAACCCGATCCATAATCCTAATCACAACCCTAACGATAATCACAACCCTAACCCCAAAACAGCCCTAATCTCAACCCTAACCATAACCCTAATCAAAACCCTAAATCCAACACACCCCTAACCCTAATCCCAACCGACGCAAGTGTGAAAGAAGCCTTAGGCTACTTTCAGACATAGCGCATTTTTGAGCGCTATTTTGCGGGCGCTTTTCAAAAATGTGCAATGTCATTTTCGTCTGCCGGCAAAGTGAATGAGAAATTCACTTTGCCGTTCAGACACACCGCAAAAAAACGCAGCGCTTTTGTCTGCAAACACGCCGGCGTAAAAAGAATTGACATGTCAATTCTTTACGCAGCGGCGTGTCTGCGTATCCCCCTAGGGCCCCATATTACCTTCCACACACAGCGCCTTTGTCCTGGGTGTCGGCGTCTTTGTACGGAGGGGTTGACACCCAGGACCGGACGTGACGTCGGACAGGAAGAGGGAAGCCCCCGCCCCCCAGTGAAGCAGCATGGAGTCCTTCTGTGTGTGTGTGTGTGCGTGTGTGTGCGTGTGTGTGCGTGTGTGTGCGTGTGTGTGTCCCCATGCGACGCTAGTGCCACCATTGTGCTAAGTCGCCGTATGGGACTACTACTCCCATCCGGTATTAGGATGGGAGAGTTGTCCCTGTGTCCGGCGACTTAGCACAATTGTAAAGTTACACAAAACACCTACACACAATACACATACATGACACACAGTACATACAACATATAACACAGAGTATATACTCACCAACAGCACACTTGTAGGCGAAGCCTTCGATCCTCCAGGAAAAAATCCAAAAATAATAAACCAAATTCATACTCCCTGTCCGCAGAATCCATAAAACGAGTGTCCCACGCCGATCGGCTGCTCTCCGGCGATACACTGCCAGGAGCGAAGCTCCTAGCAGTGTATCGCGTACTGTTCCGGAGTTCAATGACTCCGGCGTCTCGGTTAACAGCAGTACAGCTGCGTTGAACTTTCCCACGCAGCACTGCCGTTAAGCGAGAGTGCCGGGGTCAATGACCGCCGGTAAACTCGCTCGCGCATGCGCAGTGACACACCGACAGGAACTATGGCTCCTGTCAGTGTGTTGCTGCAGCCGTGGAGAGCAGACATATCTCTGGATGTGTCTGTTCTCCATGGAAAATCTTGATACGTGGCACTTAAATATGTGGCAATTAAATACGTGACACGTGGCACTTATACGTGATACGTGTCACTTAAATACGTGGCACTGAAATACGTGATACGTGGCACTTTGATACGTGGCACGTGTCTCTTAAATACGTGGCACGTGAAACTGAAAGATGTGGCACGTGGCACTTTGATACGTGGCACGTGGCACTTTGATACGTGGCACGTGGCACTGAAATATGTGGCACGTGGCACTTTGATACGTGGCACGTGGCACTGAAATATGTGGCACGTGGCACTTTGATACGTGGCACGTGGCACTTTGATACGTGGCACGTGGCACTTTGATACGTGGCACGTGGCACTTTGATACGTGGCACTGAAATATGTGGCACGTGGCACTTTGATACGTGGCACGTGGCACTTAAATACGTGGCACTGAAATATGTGGCACGTGGCACTTTGATACGTGGCACGTGTCTCTTAAATACGTGGCACGTGGCACTGAAAGATGTGGCACGTGGCACTTTGATACGTGGCACGTGGCACTTTGATACGTGGCACGTGGCACTGAAATATGTGGCACGTGGCACTTTGATACGTGGCACGTGGCACTTTGATACGTGGCACGTGGCACTTTGATACGTGGCACGTGGCACTTTGATACGTGGCACTGAAATATGTGGCACGTGGCACTTTGATACGTGGCACGTGGCACTTTGATACGTGGCACGTGGCACTTTGATACGTGGCACTGAAATATGTGGCACGTGGCACTTTGATACGTGGCACGTGTCACTTAAATACGTGGCACGTGGCACTGAAATATGTGGGACACGTTGCACAAAAAAGTTACATGTAGTTTTTTTTGTGTCGACGGTCCGCCGAAGCACGACGCATCCGTCGCACGACGGATGCGACATGTGGCAATCCGTCGCAATGCGTCGCTAATGCAAGCCAATGGAGAAAAAACGCATCCTGCAAGCACTTTTGCAGGATGCGTTTTTTCTCCAACGACGCATTGCGACGGAAGCCAAAAAACGCTAGTGTGAAAGTAGCCTAACCCTAGCCCTAACCCTAACCCTAAATTTAGCCCCAACCCTAACCCTAACTCTAACCCTAACCCTAACTCTAACTCTAACCCTAACCCTAACCCTAACCCTAATTTTAGCCCCAACTTGTCTTCTCCTGCCGGAAGACAGAAGAGGACCCAGGGACCCCGGGTGAGTATGTTAGGGTCCCCGAATCCCCCTATTTCTCTGTCCTCTGATGTGCGATCACATCAGAGGACAGAGAAATAACTGATCGCTTTTTTTTTTTTTTTTTTTTTTTGCGGTCGCCGGTAAACTGTTAATTACCGGCGATCGCAAAGCAGGGGTCGGTGCAAATCGACCCCGATCATGTTCTTTGGGGTCTCGGCTACCCCCGGCAGCCGAGACCCCAAAGAACATCCGGGTGCCGGGCGGCGGGCGTACTGCGCGTGCGCCCGCCATTTTTTCCCGGAAAAAAGATGGCGGCGCCCATGGGGAGACACGAGGAGCACCGGGGGAGGTAGGTAAGTATTGGGGGGCTATTGGGGGCCATCGGGGACCACATTTCTCTGTCCTCCGATGTGCGATCACATCGGAGGACAGAGAAATTAAACGGCAAATCGCGTTTTTTTTTTTTTGTTGCGACCGCCGGTAAACGGTTAATTACCGGCGATCGCAACTCGGGGGTCGGTAAAAACCCCCCGAATCATGTTCTCTGGGGTCTCGGCTACCCTCGGCAACCGAGACCCCAGAGAAAATCCGACTCTGGGGGGCGCTATTCACTTTTTCCACAGCGCCGTTAATTAACGGCGCTGTGGTTTAAGTACCCTTAGCGGCCGCCGTTAAAAGGCGTATCGGCGGTCGTTAAGGGGTTAAAGACAAGTTAGGCAAAGAATAAAATCTTGGAATTCCATTATAACTCATAAGAAAATTGTCTGTAACCAAAAATATTTAAGTAGACACAGAACTATTGTAGAATACAGGAAAACAAATTAAAAGAAGTAAAAGCGTGGACTTACCATCTCCATGAACTTGAGAAGAGATTCTCTGTTATTGTCCCATTCTTGAGCCAGATCAGAAGCTGGCGGATACTTGCAGCAGGACAGTTCAAATGTGACTTCCAGGCAATTTCCCCATACATAATTGTAATCCTGCATCCCACCTGTAGAGACCAGAGAACACAATACTATTTATTTACCATTCATCTTAGGGTCACTGTCCTATACTTTATATGTACAGTTGCTTGCGAAAGTAGTCACCCCCTTGGCATTTTTGTGTTTTCCGCCCTCAACCCATAATTTCACAGTTTGAGGGTTTGCATCAGTTCATGTAAACATGCCTACAGCTGTGAACACTTCAGTGTGCAGAACTATTCACCCCCCCCCCCTTGTATTACTTTGTACAGCCTCCTTTTGCGGCAATTACACCTGCTTTGGCTAAAGGTACCTTCGCACTAAACGATATCGCTAGCGATCCGTGACGTTGCAGCATCCTGGCTAGCGATATCGTTTAGTTTGACACGCAGCAGCGATCAGGATCCTGCTGTGATATCGCTGGTCGTTGATTAAAGTTCAGAACTTTATTTGGTCGTCAGACCGGCGTGTATCGTCGTGTTTGACACCAAAAGCAACGATACCAGCGATGTTTTACACTGGTAACCAGGGTAAACATCGGGTTACTAAGCGCAGGGCCGCGCTTAGTAACCCGATGTTTACCCTGGTTACCAGTGTAAAATGTAAAAAAACAAACTACATACTCACCTTCGCGTCCCCCGGCGTCCGCTTCCCACACTGACTGAGCGCCGTAAAGTGAAAGTGAAAGTACAGCACAGCGGTGACGTCACCGCTCTGCTGTTCGGGCCGGCGCTCAGTCAGTGCAGGAAGCGGACGCCGGGGGACGCGAATGTAAGTATGTACTGTTTGGTTTTTTTACATTTTACGCTGGTGACCAGGGTAAACATTGGGTTACTAAGCGCGGCCCTGCGCTTAGTAACCCGATGTTTACCCTGGTTACCCGGGGACCTCGGCATCGTTGGTCGCTGGAGAGCAGTCTGTGTGACAGCTCTCCAGCGATCAACAGCGACGCTGCAGCGATCGGCATCGTTGTCGCTATCGCTGCAGCGTCGCTTAATGTGAAGGTACCTTAAGTCTCTATGAGCTTTCCACATCTTGCCATTGGGATTTTTGCCCATTCATCAAGGCAAAACTGCTCTGCCTCTTTCAAGTTAGGTGGTTTCCTCTGGTGAACAGCGATCTTCAAGTCTGACCACAGATTCTCAATTGGATTAAAGGGAACCTGTCAGCAGGATTGTGAACAGTAACCTACAGACAGTGTCAGGGCGGCGCCGTTATACTGATTACACTGATACCTGGTGATGAAATCCGTTTCGTGGCTGTTGCTTAATCTTTATTTTCAGTTTTGAGTTAATGATATGCTCATTCTCCAGGGCGGCCTGTTCATTCATGAATATTCTATATATTGAGGGAAAAAAAAAACACCAGCAGGCAAAAGAAATATATGCACATTTCACATGAGACCATGCTGCAGTGCAGCTGCCTGCTTACTGAACGTGCTTTTTGTTTGTTTTTTTTACAATATATAGAATATTCATTATGTAAAATAGGGGGCAGGTGACTGAGGGATCAGTGACCTGTCAGAAGCCATACAGATGAATGCCTAATAGCACCACATGAAGACCCCCCCACTCCCGCCTTTCCCACAGGCCGCCCTGGAGCACGAGCATATCATTAACTCACAACTGAAAATAAAGATTAACCCCTTAAGCCCCAAGGGTGGTTTGCACGTTAATGACTGGGCCAATTTTTACAATTCTGACCACTGTCCCTTTATGAGGTTATAACTCTGGAACGCTTCAACGGATACCGGTGATTCGGACATTGTTTTCTCGTGACATATTGTACTTCATGATAGTGGTAACATTTCTTCGATATAACTTGCGTTTATTTGTGCAAAAAAACGGAAATTTGGTGAAAATTTGGCAATTTTCCAACTTTGAATTTTTATGCCCTTAAAGGGACTCTGTCACCTGAATTTGGAGGGAACAATTTTCAGCCATAGGGGCGGGGTTTTCGGGTGTTTGATTCACCCTTTCCTTACCCGCTGGCTGCATGCTGACTGCAATATTGGATTGAAGTTCATTCTCTGTCCTCCGTAGTACATGCCTGCACAAGGCAATCTTGCCTTACGCAGGCGTGTACTATGGAGGACAGAGAATGAACTTCAATCCAATATTGCAGCCAGCGGGTAAGGAAAGGGTGAATCAAACACCCGAAAACCCCGCCCCTATGGCTGAAAATTGTTCCCTCCAAATTCAGGTGACAGAGTCCCTTTAAATCACAGTGATATGTCACACAAAATACTTAAGTAACATTTCCCACATGTCTACTTTACATCAGCACAATTTTGGAACCAACATTTTTTTGTTTGTTAGGGAGTTATAAGGGTTAAAAGTTGACCAGCGATTTCTCATTTTTATACCAATGTTTTTTAGGGACCACATCACATTTGAAGTCATTTTGAGGGGTCTATATGATAGAAAATACCCAAGTGTGACACCATTCTAAAAACTGCACCCCTCAAGGTGCTCCAAACCACATTCAAGAAGTTTATTAACCCTTCAGATTTTTTACAGGAATTTTTGGAATGGAAAGAAATGAACATTTAACTTTTTTTCACAAAAAATTTACTTCAGCTCCAGTTTGTTTTATTTTGACAAGGGTAACAGGAGAAAATGGACCCCAAAAGTTGTTGTGCAATTTGTCCTGAGTACGCTGATACCCCATATGTGGGTGTAATCCATTGTTTGGGCGCGTGGCAGAGCTCGGAAGGGAAGGAGCGCCGTTTGACTTTTCAAGGCAAAATTGACTGGAATTGAGATGGGACGCCATGTTGCGTTTGGAGAGCCCTGATGTGCCTAAATATTGAAACCCCCCACAAGTGACACCATTTTGGAAAGTAGACCCCCAAAGGAACTTATCTAGATATGTGGTGAGCACTTTAACCCACCAAGTGCTTCACAGAAGTTTATAATGCAGAGCCGTAAAAATAAAATAATAAAATAAAAAATGATCTTTTCACCCCAAATTTTTTATTTTCCCAAGGGTAAGAGAAGAAATTGGACCCCAAAAGTTGTTGTGCCATTTGTTCTGAGTTCGCCGATACCCCATATGTGGGGGTAAACCACTGTTTGGGCGCATGGCAGAGCTCGGAAGGGAAGGAGCGCCATTTGACTTTTCAATGCAAAATTGACTGGAATTGAGAGCCCCTGATGTGCCTAAACATTGAAACCCCCCACAAGTGACACCATTTTGGAAAGTGGACCCCCTAAGGAACTTATCTAGATGTGTTTTGACAGCTTTGAACCCCCAAGTGTTTCACTACAGTTTATAACGCAGAGCCGTGAAAATAAAAAATCATTTTTTTTCCACAAAAATTATTTTTTAGCCCCCTGTTTTTTATTTTTCCAAGGGTAACAGGAGAAATTGGACCACAAAAGTTGTTGTTCAAATTGTCCTGAGTACTCTGATACCCCATATGTGGGGGGGAACCACCGTTTGGGCACATGGCAGAGCTCGAAAGGGAAAGAGCGCCATTTGGAATGCAGACTTAGATGGATTGGTCTGCAGGCGTCACGTTGCATTTGCAGAGCCCCTGATGCACCTAAACAGTAGAAATCCCCCACAAGTGACCCCATATTGGAAACTAGACCCCCCAAGGAACTTATCTAGATGTGTTGTGAGAACTTTGAACCCCCAAGTGTTTCACTACAGTTTATAGTCGTGAAAATAAAAATTATTTTTTTTCTCACAACAATTGTTGCTGTCCAATTTGTTCTGAGTAAGCTGATACCCCATATGTTGGGGGTAAACCCCTGTTTTGGTGCACGGGAGAGCTAGGAAAGGAAGGAGCACTGTTTTACTTTTTCAACGCAGAATTGGCTGGAATTGAGATCGGACGCCATGTCGCGTATCGAGAGCCCTGATGTGCCTAAACAGTGGAAACCCCCAATTCTAACTGAAACCCTATCCCAAACACACCCCTAACCCTAATCCCAACCATAACCGTAACCACACCCCTAACCCTAATCCCAACTGTAAATGTAATCCAAACCCTAACCCTAACTTTAGCCCCAACCCTAACTTTAGCCCCAACCCTAACTGTAGCCCTAACCTTAACTTTAGCCCCAGCCCTAACCCTAACTTTAGCCCCAACCCTAACTGTAGCCCGGACCCTAGCCCCGACCCTAACCCCTAACCCTAAGCCCTAACCGGAAAATGGAAATAAATAATTTTAATTTTTTTATATTTCCCTAACTAAGGGGGTGATGAAGGGGGGTTTGATTTACTTGTCTAGCGGGTTTTTTAGCGGATTTTTATGATTGACAGCTGTCACACACTAAAATATGCTTTTTATTTCAAAAAATATTTTTTGCGTTACCACATTTTGAGAGCTATAATTTTTCCATATTTTGGTCCACAGAGTCATGTGAGGTCTTGCTTTTTGCGGGACGAGTTGACGTTTTTATTGGTACCATTTTCGGGCATGTGACCTTTTTTGATCGCTTTTTATTCCAATTTTTGTGAGGCAGAATGACCAAAAACCAGCTATTCATGAATTTCTTTTTTTTTTTTTCTTTTTTTTGTGGGGGGGGGGGGGGGGGGGGGGGGTTTATACCGTCCCACGTTTGGTAAAATGGATAAAGCAGCTTTATTCTTCGGGTCAGTACGATTACAGCAATACCTCATTTACATAATTTTTTTATGTTTTGGCGCTTTTATACGATAAAAACTATTTTATAGAAAAAATCATTTTTGCGTCGCTTTATTCTGAGGACTATAACTTTTCTATTTTTTTGCTAATGATGCTGTATGGCGGCTCGTTTTTTGCAGGACAAGATGACATTTTCAGCGTTACCATGGTTATTTATATCCGTCTTTTTTATTGCGTGTTATTCCACTTTTTGTTCGGCGGTATGATAATAAAGCGTTGTTTTTTGCCTCTTTTTACGGTGTTCACTGAAGGGGTTAACTAGGGGGATAGTTTTATAGGTCGGGTCGTTACGGACGCGGCGATACTAAATATGTGTACATTTATTTTTTTTATTTAGATAAAGAAATGTATTTATGGGAACAACATGTATATATTTTTTTTTACACATTTAAAAAAATGTTTTTCTTACTTTTTTACTTTGTCCCAGGGGGAACATCACTGTATAGTGACAGATCGCTGATCTGACACTTTGCAGAGCACGGTGTCAGATCAGCGATCTGACATGCAGGGCTCCTGGCTTACCAGCGCCTGCTCTGAGCAGGCACTTGGTAAGCCACCTCCCTGCAGGACCCGGAAGTAGGCCCGTGGCCATTTTGGATCCGGGGCCTGCAGGGAGGAGACGCTCGGTACAAGGTGAGCACATCGCCTTGAACCAATCATCTCAGGGAAGCACGCAGGGAGCCCCCTCCCTGCGCGATGCTTCCCTGTACCGCCGGAACACTGCGATCATGTTTGATCGCAGTGTGCCGGGGGTTAATGTGTCGGGGTGGTTCGTGACCGCTCCTGGCACATAGTGCCGGATGTCAGCTGCGATAGTCAGCTGACACACGGCCGCGCTCCCCCCGGCCGATCACATATGACGTACTATCCCTTCGCTGGGAATTAAGTCCCAGGTCACCTTGACGGGATAGTACGTCATATGGGATTAAGGGGTTAAAAAACAACCACAAGACAGATTTCATCCACTAAGGCATCATTTTAATCAGTATAACAGCGCCGACCTGATAATGTCTGTAGGTTACAGAGCACAAACCTGCTGACAGGTTCCCTTTAATCTGGGCTTTGACTAGGACACTCCAAAACATTTACATGTTCCCCATAAGCCACTTGAGAGTTGTTTTAGCAGTATGCTTTGGGTCATGGTCTTGTTGGAAGATGAACCTCCGCCCCAGTCTCATCATTGACAGGACAGCTTTTGCTCAAGAATATCTTTGTATTTCGTACCATCCATCTTCCCCTCGACTTGGACCATTTTCTTTGTCCCTACTGTCCCCATCCCCACAGCAGGATTCCGCTACCGCCATGTTTCACTGTGGGGATGGTGTTCTTGGGGTTATGAGCTATGCTGGTTTGGCACCATATAGCATTTACTTTGGTGGCAAAAAAGTTCAACTATGGTCTCATCTGTCCACAGCACATTCCACTATACAGAAGTTTTCCCCACTGCAGTGGTGTCATAAGGGAGATCACCGGAGCTAATTAACTCTGGTGAACTCTCATGGCAGCTTAGTGATACACTGCAGGAGCGATTACCTCCTGTCAGTGTATCGCTGGCAGTCTTTAAGAGCAGTCACATCACTGATTTCACTGCTCTCAAAGTGACCAGGATTGTCGTGGGACATTATGGATTACCTTCTCTACGGACAGGTGAGGTATATTGTGGTTTATCATTTTAATTTTGTTGCAGGAGACGTTAGCTTCGGTCGATGAAGCGTTCGGTAAGTGTGGTTTAATTAAGATTATTAAAGGAGTGTCATTATTTCAAATAAAGGACTTTATTCTGGGTGTGTGTTTTTTATACAATATCACTATGGGGTTACTAACCTGTGGACTTGATGTCACGTGATAATACAAAGGTGACATCAACCCCACAGTTTTTCCGCAGCGTTTTTCCTGCTAAGAGATGCAGAAACCTTGCAGAAATACTCAATGTGTGCACATAGCCTTACAGTGAAGGAGAACAGTCTCCTCTCTGATTAGTGCCTGGGAGGCCGTGGTCGGTGCTGCCCAAAAAGTTGATAGTCAACAGATTAAAAAACGGATAGCCTCCAAGAATGGAAGGATTATGACTTATTGAAAAGGACGGTTAAATTGATCACAGATTTTTTGAATGACGAAAAATGTATTTTTGTACATTTTGAGCTGTTTATTTTTATCTGTTACTGTGAGAATTATAACCAAACAATTGAGATGGGAAAAATATTTTTCATTTAGTCACCAAATAATTCTGCACACACAGGTATTCTCCTAAGAAAGACAAAACCTCACTTTTACTTTCCTAAGTATTCAGGTTTATTAATCTTACAAATTGACCTCAGCTTTGTAAATGTTCAATAATAAGATTAATCATCAAAAGTACAAATTGCCTAATAAATGTGCACACAGCATGGGGAGAAATATCAAGCTGTAAATGGATTAGATTGTGCACAACACTAAGAGCCGGGCTGTACACCAGATGAGACCTTCTGCGATACCAGCATTTATATCCCAATGTAAGCAGCGTTTACAACGTAATTTGCAACTTTAGAAAAAGTAATACCCAGAAAACACTACAAAATGACATCTACCTGCTGAGAGTACAAGTAGATCTACGTTCAGAGTGTCCTGAATATTTTCGCCTCCTTACATCAACACAATGAAACAAAGTTGTCAAGATGTGATTGAAGTGAAGTGCTAAAAGGGGGTTCACAAAAATACTTCATTTACAATGTAGGAATTTCATCTATTTTTCATAGTCTCTCAATTTTCATAGTCTTAAAAATAATTGGCCAATTGCCCGATAAGGTTTTTCAAGGACCGACGCAATCTGATATTTCATGGCAAACAGTTTGCAGAAGATTCCAAATTACAATTTTCAACCTCAAGTCACCAAACGTGTATGGGGGACTTCACATTCTTTACTGACAGATCAAGACGCTTTTGTTCTCTGGGAGATAAGCTGCTTTCCCTACTGAAGGCTGATCACGGCTGTGAATAGGGGACTTGTATGGGGAGTCTGAAGAGAACTGTTGGCTGAATGAAAGCCGTCAGCCGACAGTTACCGAATGTGCATGGCTAGTCCAAAGAGGGGTCACTGCAACTAAAGGAGGCCATTATTAACCCCTTCATGACCCAGCCTATTTTGGCCTTAATGACCTGGCCATTTTTTGCAATTCTGACGAGTGTCCCTTTATGAGGTAATAACTCAGGAACGCTTCAACGGATCCTAGCGGTTCTGAGATTGTTTTTCGTGACATATTGGGCTTCATGTTAGTGGTAAATTTAGGTCGATAATTACTGCGTTTATTTGTGAAAAAAAACAAAACGGAAATTTGGCGAAAATTTTGAAAATTTTGCAATTTTCACATTTTGAATTTTTATTCTGTTAAACCAGAGAGTTATGTGACACAAAATAGTTAATAAATAACATATCCCACATGTCAATTTTGGAACAAAATTTTTTTTTGCTAGGAAGTTATAAGCGTTAAAATTTGACCAGTGATTTCTCATTTTTACAACAAAATTTACAAAACCATTTTTTTTTTTTAGGGACCACCTCACATTTGTCAGTTTGAGGGGTCTATATGGCTGAAAATACCCAAAAGTGACACCATTCTAAAAACTGCACCCCTCAAGGTGCTCAAAACCACATTCAAGAAGTTTATTAACCCTTCAGGTGTTTCACAGCAGCAGAAGCAACATGGAAGGAAAAAATGAACATTTAACTTTTTAGTCACAAAAGTGATCTTTTAGCAACAATTTTTTATTTTCCCCAAGGGTAAAAGCAGAAACTGGACCACGAACGTTGTTGTCCAATTTGTCCTGAATACTCTGATACCTCATATGTGGGGGTAAACCACTGTTTGGGTGCACGGCAGGGCTTGGAAGGGAAGGAGCGCCATTTGACTTTTTTAATGAAAAATTGGCTCCAATCTTTAGCGGACACCATGTCGCGTTTGGAGAGCCCCCGTGTGCCTAAACATTGGAGCTCCCACACAAGTGACCCCATTTTGGAAACTAGACCACCCACGGAACTTATCTAGATGCATAGTGAGCACTTTAAACCCCCAGGTGCTTCACAAATTGATCCGTAAAAATGAAGTACTTTTTTTTCACAAAAAATTTCTTTTAGCCTCAATTTTTTCATTTTCACATGGGCAACAGGATAAAATGGATTCTAAAATTTGTTGGGCAATTTCTCCTGAGTACACCGATACCTCACATGTGGGGGTAAACCACTGTTTGGGCGCATGGCAAGGCTCGGAAGGGAAGGCGCGCCATTTGACTTTTTGAATGGAAAATTAGCTCCAATCGTTAGCGGACACCATGTCGCGTTAGGAGAGCCCCTGTATGCCTAAACATTGGAGCTCCCCCACAAGTGACCCCATTTTGGAAACTAGACCGCCCAAGGAACTTATCTAGATGCATAGTGAGCACTTTAAACCCCCAGGTGCTTCACAGAAGTTTATAACGCAGAGCCGTGAAAATAAAAAATAATTTTTCTTTCCTCAAAAATAATTTTTTAGCCCAGAATTGTTTAATTTTCCCAAGGGTAACAGGAGAAATTTGACCCCTAAAGTTGTTGTCCAGGTTCTCCTGAGTACGCTGATACCCCATATGTGGGGGTAAACCACTGTTTGGGCACACGTCGGGGTTCAGAAGGGAAGTAGTGACGTTTTGAAATGCAGACTTTGATGGAATGCTCTGCGGGCGTCACGTTGCGCTTGCAGAGCCCCTGATGTGCCTAAACAGTAGAAACCCCCCACAAGTGACCCCATTTTGGAAACTAGACCCCCAAAGGAACTTATCTAGATGTGTGGTGAGCACTTGGAACCCCCAAGTGCTTCACAGAAGTTTATAACGCAGAGCCGTGAAAATAAAAAATAATTTTTCTTTCCTCAAAAATAATTTTTTAGCCCGCAATTTTTTATTTTCTCAAGGGTTGCAGGAGAAATTGGACACCAAAAGTTGTTGTCCAGTTTCTCCTGAGTATGCTGGTAGCCCATATGTGGGGGTAAACCACTGTTTGGGCACACGTCGGGGCTCGGAAGGGAGAGAGCACCATTTGACTTTTTCAACGCAAGATTGGCTGGAATTAATGGTGGCGCCATGTCGCGTTTGGAGACCCCCCTGATGTGCCTAAACAGTGGAAACCCCTCAATTCTAACTCCAACACTAACCCCAACACACCCCTAACCCTAACCACAACCCT
The DNA here is from genome assembly GCF_051348905.1 of Ranitomeya variabilis. Taxonomy (NCBI): domain Eukaryota; kingdom Metazoa; phylum Chordata; class Amphibia; order Anura; family Dendrobatidae; genus Ranitomeya; species Ranitomeya variabilis. The sequence goes on from NC_135234.1 coordinate 81,267,716, forward strand.
AGCCCCAACACACCCCTAACCCTAGTCTTAACTCTAATTCCAACCCTTACCCTAAGGCTATGTGCCCACGTTGCGAATTTGTGTGTGGATTTTTCGCACCGTTTTTGAAAAATCTGCAGGTAAAATGCACTGTGCTTTACCTGCGGATTTATCGCGGATTTCCAGTGTTTTTTGTGTGGATTCCACCTGCGGATTCCTATTATGGAGCATGGCTGGATTGTAATATTTCACCAATTTTCATAGGTGAAATATTAGATTGCTCTGATTGGCTGTTTCACTTTCAACAGCCAATCAGAGCGATCGTAGCCACGGGGGGGGGGGGGGCAAAGCCACCCCCCCTGGGCTGAAGTACCACTGTCCCTGTAGGTCGGGTGAAATTGGAGTTAACCCTTGCACCCGGCCAGCAGGGACGCGATCATTCTGTGACACAGCATATGCGTCACAGGTCGGATTGGCACCGACTTTCATGACGCATAAGCTGTGTCACAGGTTGGGAAGGGGTTAAAGGAATACAAAAAAATAAAAATGAATAAATCTATCAGAGTGAAATGCCCAAATCAACAAAAGGAAAAAAAAAATACACTGACAAGATCAGCAACACTGAGTGGCCTTGAGGCGCAGAGAACACAACCAGCATGGACATTCAGTGGCCAGTGTCTGGATGGATGTCTAGACTGCTCTTCACCATAGGGACAGTGCCAAAAAGCATAGTTACTCACCGATAACAATATTTTTCAGAGCCCATGACAGCACCACAGAGAGGGGATCCGCCCTCTCCCTTGCATTAGTTTGGTTTACAGAGCATTGGAAGTCCTCCAGGTTAGTCACAACAAAAAATATAAAATTTTATCATATTGCTTAACAAGTGAACACCGTGTCTATATAGAAAAAACACACTTCATACAAAAGAATGTGCTCACCGCACACGTGATAAGGGGGGGAAATAAGCAGGTGCTGTCATGGGCTCTGAGAAATACCGTTATCGGTAAGTAACTATACTTTTCTCAGTCGCCCATGATAGCACCACCAGAGAGAATTGCAGAGATTATTACTTAGGGAGGGACCACAGCCTGCAGAACCCTTCTTCCAAAGGTCAAGTCAGATGAAGAGGCTAGGTCTAAGCGGTAGTGTCTAAAAAAGGTTGAAGGTGATGACCAAGTGGCCGCCTTACAGATTTGATCTAATGATACCTCTGACCTTTCGGCCCAGGAGGTCGCCATAGCCCTTGTAGAGTGGGCCTTCAGTCCCTCCGGAATGACGTTCCCGGTGGATGAGTATGCCAAGGCTATCACATCTGTTATCCAACGCGCTATAGTGCCTTTAGAGGCTCTGAGTCCTTTCCTGGGTCCCTGGAAGCAGATAAAAAGAGACCCTTCCTTCCCATGCTGCTGGGTGGAATTTATATACTCAAATAGACACCTTCTCACATCTAATGTGTGGAACTTTTCTTTCTTATTTCTAGGGTGTGGACCTATGGAATGTGGACGCTACTTTTGGTATATAGGCAGGGTCTGTTTTTAGTACAACCTTATCATCCAAGATTTGTGTAAAGGGAGGGTTTGCAGACAAGGCTTGGAGATCAGTTTTAAGTGATAGAATTTTAAGGGGTATTGATTCTATAGGTTCAAACGGGGATTCTGTTAAAGCTGACAAGACTAGATTCAAATCCAAGGCTGGTAACCTATGTATAGTTACTGGTCTATGAAGGAACAGATGAATGACCTCGGGGAGACCAAAACATCCAACACTGCGGAGACACCATCACGTGTTTCTCAACGCAGTGATCCAGAACACTGCCCCCATCCCTTATGGGAAATATGCAATCGCATGTAAAGTTCCTTCATAGCCTTTCACCAGGCACTGCTCCTAATAGCCAGTTTCCTACTCCACACTGATGAGGGGCAAAAACCCCGAAACAGCTGTTTGTGGATGGATACCATGCTTGGCATAGGTGGTCTTCCTTTATTGGATATTCTCCTTTATTGGATGTTGCCCTTCCCGTGGTTGTTCCTTCCCGGAGAAAGGCCTGGCTATTCATTGCTTGCGTTGAGAAACACGTGATGGTGTCTCCGCAGCTTACTTTACATGTAGTTACTGGTCTAGACCTTGCGGCTGCTCTGACAAACCGTGTTACCCAAGGGTTGGCCACTATGTTTTCACAGTACAATGCTCCTAGGGCTGCTATCTGTACTTTTAAAGGTACTGACTGAAAGGCCTAGATCTAAACCCTTTTGTAGAAATTCTAATATTTCAGCAACTGGGACCCCATCTTGTATTCTTACCCCAGAGGTGGACAAAATTTTTTTCCAGGTTTTGCCATAGATTTTTGTGGTCACGGACTTTCTACTTTTTATTAGTGTAGAAACTAACTTGTCCGAAAACCCTCTTTCCTTCAATAGTGACCTCTCAAATTCCACGCTGTCAGGTGGAGATTCTCTGACTGAGGGTGGAACACCGATCCCCGTGACAGGAGGTCCGGAAGATCCGGAAGAACCCAGGGATCGGTGACCGATAACATCCTCAGCCAGGAGAACCAGGTCCTCTTGGGCCAAAAGGGGGCTATTAGGATGAGCCTGGACCTGTCCTCCCTGACTTTTCGCAGAACTGCTGGGATGAGGATAGTTGGAGGAATGGCATACGCAAGACTGTGTCCAAGGAATGGTGAATGCATCGACGGCCTGAGGGTTCCCCCTGGGGTCTAGGGAACAAAAGGCTTCCACTTTTCTGTTGTGCATATTGGCAAAAAGGTCTATTACAGGGATTCCCCACAGATCTGTAATTTTGTCGAAGATGTACTGATTTAGAGACCATTCTCCTTGTTTTAATTGGGTACGGCTCAGGAAGTCCGCTTTCTGGTTCTCTACTCCTCTTATATGTAGGGCAGAAAGGGATAGGAAGTTGTTCTCTACTAGGCTGAAAATTTTGGAGGTGGTTTTCATTAGTGCTTGAGACCTGGTCCCCCACTGGTGGTTTAGGTAGGCTACCACTACTCTTGTCCAAAAATACTCAGACATGATGCCCTTGTAATTTGTTTAGGAAAAACAGTAATGCACGACTCACTGCCCAAAGTTCTTTTTGGTTTGAGAAAGCCCTGTGTTCCTGACCTGTCCATACCCAGAGTGACCCTGTTGTCCAGGTGAGCTCCCCACCCTGTGGGACTTGCATCTGTGGTAACTATCTGAGATACCTCTATCACACAGGGAATCCCTTTTGACAGGTTGTTGGGATCCATCCACCAAGCTAGGGAATGAATAGTAGCTAAACTTAAGAGTCATGTGACTTTCTAAACGTCCCCTTAGTATAACCTGGTTTCTCAGAATGTCCCACTGGAGATGTCTCGTGTGGAGTTGTGCCCACTGAACTGCTGGAAGGCAAGCAGAGAGGGACCCCAGTAATGACATCGCCTTTCTCAGAGTCATGGAAGGGTTTGAGCGAGCTTCTGACACTAGATTTACTATCTTTTGTCTTTTCTGGACTGGGAGGCGACATTCTTGTGAAATAGAGTCCAAGGTGAAACCCAAAAATTCCTGAACCCTGGTTTGTTCTAGTTTTGATTTTTGAACGTTTACAAGCCAGCCTAAATTTTTTAGAGTATCTATCACTCTGTCGCATTGTTGACGGCAGAGCTGGGCCGAGTTGCTCACAATCAGAAAGTCGTCCAAATATGGGACTATCAAAATGTCTTTCTCTCTCAGATGGGCCATCATCTCCGCTATCAGTTTAGTAAATATGCTGGGTGCAATTGATATGCCAAAGGGAAGAGCTCTGTATTGGTATTCCCTTATCTCTCCTTTCATGACCAATGTTAGTCTGAGGAATTTGAGAGTTCTTGTGAATGGGGACGTGGTAATACGAGTCGCTGAGATCCAGTACTATCATGAAACCGTTACGAAACAGGTTTTTGATCGTTGACTTTATTGACTCCATTTTGAATCTCTGGTTCCTTACATAAGTGTTTAACTTCCGTAAGTTTATTATTGTCCCAAGCCGGACCAGTCGGGCTTGGGAACTAGAAATAATGGGGAGTAAAATCATTTCCTTCTCTCTAGAGGGGAAACTTCCTGGATGAAAGCTTTGTCGATCAGTTTTATAATTTCCAGTTCTAGGGCTTCTTTTTGTTGAGGAGAGGACCTCAGCGGCGTTACCACGTAGTTTTGGGGAGGTAGGGATAGAAAGTCCATTCGAAGCCTCGATCTTATTAAGTTTAGTATCCAAGGGCTGCTGGTTGAAATTTTCTCCCAGGCCGGGAGGAACCGAGATAATCTCCCTCCCACCCTGGGGGAGTTGTCACTTGGGGGAGGGGGGGGGGTTCCTATCCCGTGAGGAATTACCAAAAAGGAACCCCTTGTCTCTTCTTTTCCCTTCATCCCATCTGCTCTGCTCCCTCGGTGGTCTTTTCCTAAAAAATTTCCTATTCCGAAAGGGCCATTTACTGAATGGTGGGGCCAGGTTAGGGAACCCTTTTTTCTTGTCACCTGCTTTCTGCAAGATATCATCCAGAGTCTCTCCAAAAAGAAAACTTGCCCTCACATGGGATTGAACAAAGTTTTTGTTTAGTTTGTAGGTCACCTGGCCAACTCTTTAGCCATAATGTCCTCTGGGCCGCATTCGAAGGGGCTGCAGATTTAGATGCTAGTTTAATTGAGTCGGTCGATGAATCTGCCAAAAAAGCCGCCGCTCCTCTTATCATAGGGATAGACTCTAATGCTTTATTCCTAGGCACCCCATACCTCAGCTGTTTTTTTAAGCTGTCAACCAAAATCATTAGGGATCGAAGTGCAAGCAGCTGCTATGGCTGGTCTTAAAGATCCCCCTGGCTATTCCCAGGCCCCTTTAAGGAAGGCATCTGCTCTTTTATCAAGAGGATCTTTCAGAGTTCCCATGTCCTCAAAGGGTAGTGCAAATTTTTTAGAGGCTTTAGCTACTGCAACGTCGAGTTTGGGGGCTTTATCCCATAAAGTAGAAGTCTCCTCTTCAAAGGGATATTTTCTTTTTATAGAGGGGACCTATGAGTTCTTTCTCTCTGGTTTTTCCCACTCCCTTTTAATTAAGGCTTGGATGTTCTCATTAAGGGGAAAAAACGTTACGCTTTTTTTGGCCTAGTCCTCCAAACATTATATCTTGGACCGTTTTGTCAGGACGAAGGTCCAACACCCCCATAGTCGACCTTACTGCCTTTACAAGTGCGTCAACTTCATCTAGTGGGAAGCAATAACGACCTCCACTCTCATTATTCGAGGAGGAGAAGGAGGAGTCCTGTGTATCTGAGTCTCTACTCTCGGAGCTGGAAGAATCAGTGAGGGTAAGCAATAAGTTCCTTCCTTTTAACTTTCCCTCCTCTAAGGGAATTAAACGCAGTTTCTACCTCTGACTTAATTACAGATCGTAACTCAGAGGCAAAATTTGGGGTTTCCTCACAGAGGAGTCGTCCTATACAGGAGTCACACAACTTCTTATCCCAGGATTGCGGTAAAGCTTTTTCGCACAAGGGGCAGGTTCTGTGTTTTGTTTCCCCGTTCTTTTCCTTGCCTAAGATAAGAGAAGAGGGAACCCCAATTATAATAGTGAACTTTCATGAACATCACTCACCAATCTGACGCAGCCACAGGTAGAGTAGGGGTAGGTTCCTGTAGAGTAGGGTCTGTAGTTGGTAGCTGTTTAACCACGCTGGAGCTTTTGCTGCGCTGTATGGAATAACTGCAGGACCTAGAACTCCGGGTGCCATCAGGAGTTCGTTTTTTCTGTATATCCGGTTTTGTCCATTGGTGGTGGCGCGGTTGCAGCTGCTGGTCACTGTCTTCCATGGTATATCCTTGGAACGGCATGCAGCAAGGAGCTCCTTAATCTACCGCTTTTTAACATTTGTGCCTATTATTAGCCCCTCCCCCTGTGGCTGTGTTGCTGAGGAAGCGCGATCTCTTTTTTTTTTTCTCCTTCTCCTCTTCTCTGCGCACGCCAAATGACCCGGAAATGCTGTATATAGATCCGGGGCAGCGGCCATCTTGGTACACCTCATGTACTCAATGCGCACGCGCCAGCCCCGCACCGGAAGCTTGTTATCATTTCCGGTGTCGGCGACATCTTGGAACTCCTCGTGTGCGTCCGATCGTGGTAGCCCCTATCACCTATCCAGAGTGGCGGCTGCTCCCCCCGCTCACGCTCCAGACCCCTCGGTCCCAGCAGTAGTGGCTTCGGACACTGCACCAGCCGTGACAGGGGCATCCCCGCTACCAGGACTCGGACTGGCCGGCTCCGGATCCTTGTTTATAGCTTCAGAACACTTCAGGTACCATCCTAGCAGGTTCCCCGTCAGGGACAGGAAACCAAACTGATGCAGGGGAGAGGTACCGCCCTTTTTATCCTGTAGGTTTCCTATCCCTGAAGGGTCGTCTGTAAGGAGCTTTCCTGCATGGCTAGACACAGAGCTTTCCTGTGTGGCTAAACACAGCCAGATGGAGACCAAAAGAACAGTGTTGGCCTCAATCCAGTGAATAGGGCAAATGGGAAAATATAGGTTGGGAACACATCCCAGGGTACACTGATATGTGTGCAAGTGCGGTGTCACTTAGCAATTGGCCAGACTCTAATGCAAAAGCAGCAATTATTCCTGCAGAAAAAAAAACACAGATAGCAAATGCATTGTCATCCAGGGCTGTGGAGTTGGAGTCCATTTTGGTGGAGTCGGAGTCATGGAAATTGAGGAGTCAGAGGTTTGGCTTGCAGACTCCAAAGTCCTGACGTCATCCATGTGTCGTTTTTTTACTTCTGCATGGCATCAGATTTTTAATTTTTAATTTTTTTACATCAAATCAGAAAGTATTAGAAGTTCAAATAACGTTTCCTATTTTATTAATTGCAATGGATCCGTAAAAAACGCATGACATACATGATAATCTGTATGTGTGAAAAACGGATCACAACCATAATGACTTATAATGGGAGTATCATCAAAGTAGTGCAAGCTGCAATTTCTTACACGCAGGCCATCGGTCAATCTGTAAAAATGTCCATATAAACTAGTCACTGTCTTGCACTGGTCCGTGTTCTGTCCGTATGCTTTGCATACGGATGTTTCATTTGGGATCATATATTTCCTGAAGGGATGAGAAGTCTCAGGTATTAAGTATCAATCCGATAGATTAAGACTGAAGACCTTTTAGCTATATCTTCAATACTATCCATTCGCTTACTGCATGAATCTGGTCATTTCCTAATATCTGCACATTTCTACCAATAATAAAACTCCTCATTATATATATTTCCATGCTCCAATCTCCTATGACAATACTCCTCACATTCACTGGGACAGATGTTGTTCTTCTACACAGATTCCCTTTGTTGCCTCCACATAATGGACAATTGTGACCAATGGCTAAAAAAGGTTGTCATATCGGGACGTGGCACACTATTCATGTCAAACAACATCAGCAACAAATCCGGCATTAATGAATGAGATAAACCACACACAAATCAATGGCAACAGTTATTAGATTATCATCGGCACAGACAAATTATTAGGAGCCTGAATAAAGTTTACATGTTGTGCCAACATTACCTAGGGCAGAGCTGAGACGGCAAACATAATTTGGGACATAAATGAGGTGAGGCCACATCTCGCCACTATGACAGAGCAACTGATGGAACATTGTGTAGTCAAAAGGGCCAAAACAAATATTGGCAGTGGCGTGGTAATAGCTTTTACTATTTACTTTATTATTACGACTTGGGAAAAAATATTCTGTCCTTGGTATAAAGACATAACAAGGATTTTATATACTAGGTAAGCCAGTGCCACGCAATACATCATCTATACTGGAGAAGATGGGGATGTAGTTATGTGCCAAAGGCAGGGGTCCGATGGACAAATCTGCCAACTCAGCCAAATTCAGCGCTAACATTATGGAGGTCATCCTAAAGCTGACCATTCCAGAGATGGATACCTGCCAACTGTGGCCTACAACTCCCCCAAACTAAAGGCTACTTGGTCTAGCCAAGCATTCATGCATTTTCAATGGTGAATGAGGAGAAAATTAATGTCCCAATGGAAAACTAAAGTATCGGACATTAGCTTTACAGCTGCTCGGTCCTTCTCTCCCCCCCCCGACATCATTGGTCTGAGGAGCTCTGTGAGTCCTACATTCACATCAAACGGATGGCAGGTCTTGCCAAAAATCAGAGTTTGGCAGGCTTTCCCTATTCTACAAGGGGGACCTAAGCCATGCTTTCCCCAAGTGCTGTTGTGTCGGAGTAATGGAGTTGGAGTCAGTGGTTATTTTGGTGGAGACAGTACAAAATGGACAGACTCCAACTCCTAAAATACACTACTCACAAAAATATAGGGATGTTTGGCTTTTGGGGGTTTATAGAAAACGTAGAAAGTTCACGATACAGTGATAGTAGCGCATTAAATAGAAGCATGCAATGGTGATTTCCTCATCTCAAACAATTTATTGAAACAAAAGCCAACAGTGGTGGGTATACCCCAACAAAAAATGTCAATGTCTCAATAACCTGTCATATCGCCTTGAACATTACAGCTGACAACGACATCAAGTGGAGTTATTGTCTGCTGAGGCATGGCATCCCACTCTTCTGGAAGGGCGGCCTTCAGGTTATTGACGCTATGGGGTACAGGGTTACAAGCCTCTACAAGGCGACTCAGCTGATCCCATAGGTTTTGTACTTGGATTCAAGTCTGGAGACAGTGCAGGCCGCTCCATTTGAGGTACCCCAGTCTCCAGCAGCCTTTCCCTAATGATGAGACCTCGATGAGCTGGAGCATTGTCTTCCATGAACATGAAACTTGGCATGTGTTGTCATGCTGAGGCACAATGACTGGATTAATAATATTACTCCAGTAGTAAGGGCTTATCACTAACATTAAAGTGTAGGGCAGTTCTTCATTGAATAGACACACCTGCCAACTATATAGCCACCACCAAAGGCTCGTCTGGTGACAACAGTGCCTCCTGATGCATACAGCACTGCTTGACGTCTCCAACATCATTGGCAGCCATCATTTCTGCTCAGTGTGAATCGACTTTCAACAGTGAACAACAGTGAGACCCACTGGTCCTTCGTTCTGCCTAGATGCTCCCTGGCCCATGCAGGATGATGACGCTTGTGCCTGGTGGTGTGGTCGGGCACCCTTGCAGGTCGTCTAGCGCACGGGCCACGCTGATGTAAACTGTTTAGAATGATCTGATGTGACACTTGGGTGCCTTTCACCTCCCTTAAATGTGCCTGGAGTTGGGTGGTATTCATCATCCAGGTCCGAAGTGCACTGTTCACAACGAAGCGGTCATCAGTGTGGTATGTGACCAAAGGACGTCCACTTCTCTGCCTTTCTGGGACTTTTCTAGTCTCTAAGTGGCAACCAGATGATGACACTTTGTAACACTCTAAGCTCATTGTCTGCTTCCATCTGAGAACATACTGCTTGAAGCCTCGCAATGGTGATGTACTGTTCATCAATTGTTAGGCATCGTCTTGGTCTCATGATGTCAAATTGTGAACAGCATGATGTGGAGGACTGTTTAATATCGATTCTAACTGAACCTCAAAATGTATTAACCAGTTCATGAATCAAACGCCTGTTGTGAATTTTGCCATTAAGCTCATTGTTAGAGAACAGCAGGTGGTGCAAAAAGTACTGAAAGGCCGAACAGTTGGATGTGTAATTAACCCCTTAGTGACAGCCAATTTGGTACTTAAAGGGAACCTGTCACCCCCCCAGGTGTTTGTAACTAAAAGGTGGCTCTTTTAGTTATGCTCCTTGCACACGCCGAAATAAACACTTATAAAATGTGTCCCCTCATACCGTGAAATCGCCAGGGAGGCGGGTCTTTCCCCCCTAATTAGACGCAGCACAGCCGTCATTCAAACCCCCTTAGCGCCGGGCGCCGCCTCCTCAGCGTTGTTTGAATCTGTCCTGTAGCCTACGCTGTTATGTTATCCCTTGGGCATGCGCAGTTAGCGCTGCCCGTCTTCTGACATCATTTGATTTCAGGCTGACTGCGCCTGTGCGGCCGCGCTGCCCGAGATCTTGTCCCGCAGTGTCTTCTGATTTATTCACACTGCGGGGCTGGGATTCCTGGGCATGCGCAGTGCATATCTTCGCCTCTCACTCATCTCCCTCCGCCTTCTTCAGACTGTGCGGCGTCAACTGATCCCTAATCACCGTGGCATGCGATTATAAAATATATAAAATTTACAAAACTTTTTTTTTTTTTTTTTTGGGACCACCCTACATTTCAAGAATATGGGGGGTCAAAATAACAGAAAATACCCCAAAGTGACACCATTCTAAAAACTGCACCCCTCAAGGTGCGCAAAACCACATTTAAGAAGTTTATTAACCCTTCAGGTGCTTCACGAGAAAAAGCAATGTGGAAGGTAAAAAATGAATATTTTACTTTTTTTAACAAAAAATTTACTTTGGAACCAAACTTTTTATTTTCACAAGGGTATCAGGAGAAAATGGAGCACAAAATTCGTTTTGCTAATTTTCTTGAGTACGTCGATACCCCATATTTGGGAAAAAGCCACTGTTTGGGCACATGGCAGAGCTCAGAAGGGAGGGAGCACCGTTTGACTTTTTGAATGCAAAATTGGCGGCACCATGTCGCATTTGGAGACCCTCTGGTGTACCTAAACAGTGGAACCCCCAAATTCCATCTCCAACCCTAACCCCAACCCACCCCTACCCTAATGGAAAAATGGAAATAAATACCGTACATTTTCTTTATTTCATTATTTTTTACCTAACTAAGGGGGTGGATAAAGGGGGGGGTTGATTTACTATTTTTATTTTATTTTGATCACTGTGTTAGGGTTTAGCACATATCTATGCAGGGACACCAGAGGTACCGGGGGGGGGGGATCCCAGATCTCTCTTCTCTGATGTGCGGCCACATTAGAGGAGAGAGAAATTAAATGGGAAATCTGACGTTTTTTTTGTGATCGCCGTTATTCCATTAATAACGGTGATCACAACACTGGGGTCGATGAAAACTGACCCAAATCATGTTCTCTGGGGGAGAAATTCCTCAGACTCTGGGGGGGGGGGGGGGGGGTGCTATACACTTATTTCTCAGTGCCGTTAAAAAGCCCTTAACTGCCGTTATTAATAGGCCTATCGGCGGTCGTTAAGGGGTTAAAAGTTTACAGACGGTCACGTTAAGATCACCTGAAAAGGTTAGAGTGCATTCCAGGTTCATCCTGAAATATTGCTCGAAAGACAAATATCCCTAACTTTTTGTGAGTAGTGTATTTAATAAATTGGGTTCAGTAGTACCATGCAGGATGCGCTGTAAATGTTTTCTTAATTTGGGAAGTTATGAAATGTCCTATAAATGTCGGTTCTGTTCCTCATCTAAGGATCTCAGCTCTTCGTTGAGATGAATCTGTGCTGCACTTTATGTACATGCTCAGTACTGACCAGGGCTGGGGAGTTAGGTTTGGCTTACCTAATCCAGAGCCCTGCTTTCCACATATTCTGTAGTACTGAACAATGAGACAACCATCAGTGGACGCTGGGAATAAAGGTCAGGACCAGACGGTCCCTTCCCCCATACTGCAAAATCTATAACTAAGTGCCAGCGACAACAGCTCTCAAGTAAAGCAGACGTCATATCCGTATTCTTCCGAGAATCTCTTATGTAGATTATAGACATGTCATTTTCATGACGTCAAGTTTTCATGAATGGAAAAGCTTTCATTTTGTGAAAACATTTTAAATTATTGCAGATATTGAGGTGTAGAAGTAAAACATCCTCATCATCGGCTCCAGATTAATATACCTGTGCCAAGCTACAGTAATATCACCGATGGTCACACAACGCACAGCAGTGTGCAAACACAGACGGATAATATTAATCTTGGGCGACTGGTACGAAAATCTCAGTCTTAAAGTTAATTACCGTAGTGATTGGGGCAGTTTTCTACGGTATCCTTGTAACCTTGGACTTTGTCTTCTCATGAATTTCTACTGAGCCCAAACATTGAGTAATCCTCTCTTCTACCATAGGCAAACTAACGGACAATATTAATTTACAGCATTCATTGATTTCTAATTTTTATCACTGAATCCAACACATTGAAATCACTAAAAGGGTTGTCCAGGAACGTGATATTGATGACCCATACTTGGGATCCCATGCTATAACAGGTCGGGATGGCTCTCCGACACCATCAGCTGTTACCAGGTCACATGGCAGCTGGAAGAACATGGGAGTACGGGGCCAAAACACCATAGCTCCATACACAGCAGAGCCTCGGTTCTGTGCAGAGCCGTCATGTTCTGACTCAGCAAGTTGTAGCCCTAATTCATCGAGACTTGGATTCAATAAGATGCGCACACCCCTTAATGAATCTGATGTGCCTGACAAGTGGAATGGCTCCAGTTGTGGACTAGAGTAAGATTTCTGGTGAAAGGAACGCCATCGTTAGTCATCCAGGTTATCCTGGAAAAACAGTTGATTCCTTCTGCTCAGACAATGTTCCCCAACTCTGAGGACTGGTTTTTCCAGCAAGACAATGCGCCATGCCACACAGCTAGGTCAATAAATGTGTGGATGAAGGACCACCACATCAAATCCCTGTCATGGTCAGCCCAATTTCCAGACCTGAACCCCATTGAAAACCTCTGGAATTTAATCAAGAGGAAGATGGGTAGTCACAAGCCATCAAACAAAGACATTTTTGCGCCAAGAGCAGTGTGAAAGACTGGTGGAAAGCAAGCCAAGACGCATGAAAGCTGTGATAAATAATCATGGTTATTCCACAAAATATTGATTTCTGAACTCTTCCTGAGTTAAAACATTAGTAATGTTGTTTCTAAATGATTGTGAACTTGCTGTTTTTTTTGCATTATTTGAGGTCTGCAAGCAATGCATTTTTTTGTTATGTTGACTATTTCTCATTTTCAGAAAATACAAAATTTATTGGTTGTAACTTCGGAGATATGTTGACAGTAGTTTATAGAATAAAAGAACAATTTACATTTTACTCAAAAATATACCTATAAAGAGAAAATCAGACAAACTGAAAATATTGCAGTGGTCTCTTAATTGTTGCCATAGCTGTATATTGGAATATTACCCAATACATGTTGTTGCATATTCATACAGTGGCACACGACAGGCAAGTTGCAAACAAAAATGTAAAGTTTAATGTAGAAAAAAAAAAAAAAAGGGATGCACTCGTACATTACACACAGATGGAGGCTAGAACGTTTGCTCCAGACCGGCAAATGGCAATCTATGATTTCAATACATTATACACCACGTGTATTTGCCCAAATCGTGGTGTGAATATGGCCTAAGTTTGTATGTTCCCAGTCTGGTTAGAACCACTTGGTTATTTTTGTTCCAAGTCCATCAGTCACTAATATATCTCATACATCAGAAATAACCAACCCCCATACAGCTCAGTCTCTATAGGGTTGTGCTTACATTATATATGCTGGCAAATGCTCGACATTAACGCTGAAAATGTACATGAACATCTGTGTTTTACACATAACAGTGTCGTTCTAATACATCTGGATGGTATGTGTTAGTATTCCTTTCTTATTTCTCTATCGAAGCGTGCAGCATGCTACACTATTCAATACAAAAATTGTTAAAAATGTATATTGTATTTTTCAGATTATAAAACGTACTTTTTTCCTCCAAAAATGTGGAGAAAAATCGGGGGTGCGTCTCATAGTCCAGATGTACCTGCTGTGGATAGGGAGGTGGGGGAGGGGGAGCGGCAGTGGCAGAGCAGCGGGTAACAGGAGGCAGGAGCCAGATGCTGCGGCTAACACCTGTGCCTGCTGCTAAAGAGAAATGAATATCACTGCTCTGCATGCCCATGGGAGTGGAGAGCAGTGAATAATCACTTCTCTTTAATAGAGAAGGCATTCACATGTGCCCGTTACTTAAGGGAATGAATATTCACTCCCCACTCCAATGGGCATAGGAGAGCAGTGAATATTTATTGACCTTTAACAGCAGGCACAGTAGTCGCAGCCGCAGGCTTCCCTTGTCCACTGGGCGATCATGTGTGACCGTTATTAAAGAAAATGAATATTCACTGCTTTCCACGCCCATAGGAGTGGAGAGCAGTGAATATTCATTCCCTTTAGTAGTGGGTACATGTGGTCGCCCAGCAGCTGGAGGAAGCCGGATGCTGCGTCTTCTGTGCCCACTAGTAAAGATCATGAATATTCACTGTTCCACATGCCCATAGTCCCGACATGAGGACCAGTGAATATTCCAGCAGCTGTCTTCTGCTTGTAAGCAGCGCACGACATCACTGCCATGAGCTGATTACAAGCATAAATCAGCTGCTGGCATCAGAAAACGACACTGCGAGGGAGCGTATGGGGAAGATAAGAAGAATGGATTTTGCTTTTTTAAATGTTTTTCTGATGGGCCAAGCATACTTGTATTGGGAACATACATACATATACACACATACTGTATACACACACACACACACACACACCAGGGGAGGGCATATTAGTACAGAATTGACCAGATTTTTTGCTTCAATTTTTTTTTCTAATTTTCACCTCTAAAACCTAGGTACGTCTTATGGTCCGGTGTGTCTTATAGTCCGAAAAACACTGTATGTCTAATACAATAAGAGTCAACAGACGATGTATAGAGCTGCATGGCGTAGAGCTGCATACACCCAGTCTATACTTTTGGTGTACACACCAGATTTATCCAGTGTACCATATCTGCCAAATGTGCACAGAACTTGACCTAGCAGTCGCTGCAAAGAGCTGGAAAACTGTCCATCTATTACACGGAAGATCCATTCAGTTCAACACACTGTGCAATTTAGAGTTTCATATCAGAATAGGATCAGATTGTTTCCCGTGATTGCGAAGAGCCAAGGTTGTCCAGATTGCAAGTATCAGTTTTCAGCAAATTGTCAGAACTCAGACATTGTGGGACAACAAATCATTTTGACTTGGGACATTCTACAACTATTATCGGAATCATCATCATCGATATGGAGGAGGAAGAGAATCAAAAAACACAACCTGAGAGGTCATACAGTACAGAGAAAAAAGACAAATACCAACAAGTTGTAAGCGTTAAACGGAATCTGTCAGCAGGTTATCCATCTAATCTGAGAGCAGCTGAACTAGAGCGGGTGCAGAGAAGAGCGACCAAGGTTATTAGAGGACTGGGGGGTCTGCAATACCAAGATAGATTATTACACTTGGGGCTGTTTAGTTTGGAAAAACGAAGACTAAGGGGTGATCTTATTTTAATGTATAAATATATGAGGGGACAGTACAAAGACCTTTCTGATGATCTTTTTAATCATAGACCTGAGACAAGGGGGCATCCTCTACGTCTGGAGGAAAAAAGGTTTAAGCATAATAACAGACGCGGGTTCTTTACTGTAAGAGCAGTGAGACTATGGAACTCTCTGCCGTATGATGTTGTAATGAGTGATTCATTACTTAAATTTAAGAGGGGACTGGATGCCTTTCTTGAAAAGTATAATGTTACAGGGTATATATATTAGATTCCTTGATAGGGCGTTGATCCAGGGAACTAGTCTGATTGCCGTAGGTGGAGTCGGGAAGGAATTTTTTTCCCCAATGTGGAGCTTACTCTTTGCCACACATGGTTTTTTTTTGTCTTCCTCTGGATCAACATGTTAGGGCATGTTAGGTTAGGCTATGGGTTGAACTAGATGGACTTAAAGTCTTCCTTCAACCTTAATAACTATGATGTAGAGGCCAAGACCCTGATTCCAGCGATGTGCCACTTACTAAGCGGTGTTTTTATATTTGAATACAATCAGTGTTTTATACAAGCAGGAGATTGTCAACATAGGACTAGGTCTCACATGCAGACCAGTCAGGCTGATCTGTGTAAACCCACCCTGATCACCATTGCTGACAATGCACAGTGTACACAGGAAGACGTGGTTATACAGAGCGCAGCATTCTGAGCAGTGCTATATCTACAGCAGAGAAAACAGGTGATTCTATCCAAACTGCAGCAAGCAGCACAGTAAGTGATACGTCGCTGGAATCAGGCTCTCTGCCTCTACATCATGCTGCGGTCAGAAAAAGCAAAAACCTGCAGACAAATTGCCTTTAACACGACGTCATTTGCTCAGTCTCCAGCATAAGCCTGCAGCTGCTGTATACGCCAACAGTCCTAGTAGTAGACAGAGCTCTTCATTGGAGGTTAGGCGATCGAGTGAGAAGCTGTCCAAGGTGAGAGTTGTGAAAGATTGCAGGCAGTGGAATCCATGCCTATGAATGGACTTCGACCTTGCAATGTATGCGCAGAAATACTATTACATGGAAATCTGATGTATATACAAATATCCACATGACACAGATCTAAGGCAGAAATGCCAGGAAAGAGATCAGAGTTACTTTTCATGAGCTAAACAAACAGTTTTCATGCTAAAACAAATATAAGACATCCATATACAAACAACTGGCACAGAAAAGAGTGACCTTTACACACATCCACCCACTATGTACACCCCGGGAATCATCCTCAGCACTTCATGAATTTATCGTGGACAAACAACCATTCTTACATTGTTAGTTACCAGGTAAAATGACATCTAGCGTGCTACATATTTGTAGACAATAGAAGACTCAGATAAACCAAAAGTGGGGAGACCAAATTCTCAGGCCCCCGCAACACAATAGACAGCTGTCAGTGGAATGATGGTTCAGCGACCGCTCTCTTCCCAACTCCCAAACAGAAGCACTCGACTGCTGTGTCATCTACGAGAGGGCTGATGTCAGACATCTCTAGTGGCGGCTGACTTCACGGAGAACAATGGGATAACGAGTCCAAAATCGGACATGCCAAATCCTTTTCTTCCTCGACAGTTGAAGTTCAGAGGCCCCAATACACATTAGACTGTCCGACAATCCGGCCAATATTACTGGGTTCAGGTGACATTAGTCTAATGTGTATGGGGTCTCCTAGGCAAGAAAAGCAGCGCTTACAAGCTTTTGTTCAATAGAGCTTGTAAGCACTGCTCTGATGCTGGCCAGATCGTGGGATCCTATCCATTTCATTGCCCCTGTACTCCATCAATGATGAAGAAGTAAAGCTGCCTCATATATAGCACAGCATCGGAAAGCACACACATTGGTCTACAGGAAGCTCAGACACTGGGGAGTGGTAATCAATAGAGAACAACTCTAACAGAAAGCAGCTAGAATGGCAAAACAAACTATGGAGAGCATTTATCAGAGCGCCACATGCGGATAAGCTGACAGGTGCTAGTACCTGCACAAGGTATCCATCATGCTTTTGTATTTGTCTGCCTTTATTATGATATGGAGGTCTGGATTCACAGCTTCACTGCTCAATACTGTTGTATGATGTGCCTTTTTGCTGCAGCATCTCCTACACAAAGACAGGAGAGCAGGGATGTTACCCACCTGTTAACTGGATCCCTGACTCCTCATTTGATTCGTAGGTGTGGCACGGATTTATTGTTGTGGTGTGATGCACAAGAGATGTCACACCAAGCATGTTTTATACCCCCATGAAAGGAGGAGGACAGTATTCTGAAGTCACCTATCTCTGTGAAAAATAAACGTACATGCCAGGCAGATAGGATGGTGGTGTCATTATGGCAGCAACCCCCAAACAGCTCCACTCAACAGAAAAGTCACAAGGGTCTCATGTTTCTTAGTGCTGGGTTAAATAAGCCCCTTATGTGATGCCCATTCATGCTTCTGATGGGCTGAGAATTGGTTCCTTATTCTGCAAACCACCATAACCTGGGGTGTACGAGGAAACAAGCGTAATGCAAGCAGTGACTAAAAAGTAAGGTTGCTCATCACAAAGGGATCACTCAGATGGCAGTGCGTCCTAGCAGTGTATATGATTAGATATTTTTACATAAGAAAAAATAATATTGAAAAATTAGGAGGTAATATTCCCCGCACAGGGAGTCCTGAGGTCCTGGCTGTGAGACCCCAGCGGTTGCCTTGGTTTGGGGTTATATCTAGTCATGACAGAAGTCCGGATTCTCGCTCAGTTGGACACATTCATTAAACCATGAAGAGACGCTTCATCTCCGTTCCACACATCAGACAGGGTGAGGCTTTTGTTGCGGTGGCCATTGTAAAGCTGACTGATTCTCAATCTGAGCCCGTTTTTTTCTTATTCTACTATTCTGACTTCTATAGTGTTTTAGGCAAAGAAAAGCAGGAGATGGAAACTGCCATCTATTTCTATACCTAATTTACTTGGACAGAAAAACCAAAAATAAAATCAAGGGTCACAGGTGAACATTTATGGCTTTTTCACATGCTGTGATTTTGACATGGAAAAAAAGCAAAGTAACTGACATTTCTGAAAGCTCACGGACAAGCTACCGTACTTCTTCTTTCCTCGCGGATTTGAACATCAAAGCATTTGGGGTTTGTTTTTTTCAAATCTGCAGCATGTCAATCCTTTCACGGTTTTTGCAGCAACCAAATTAATGGGGGGGGGGGGGGAGTCGCATATTTTACACAGCATTTTTCCAACCAACGCTCTGGTTTTTGCTGCAGAAGATCTTGCTGCAAGCACTCAATCTTTAAAGAGGCAAAATTATTTAAAAAAAAACACCACTTGTTTTTGAGCAAAGCAGCATTGCTTTTGCAATATGGTTCTTCAATTTTTACAGGTGAAATACTGTTAAAAAAAAAAAAAAAACATTCAACCTGTCAAAAAGCAAAAAGTGAAGGCCAAAGAAAAAGAAAGAAAAAGAATGGTGGAGCCATTCCATAATAATATTTCGGTTTTGATAAACACTCAAAGAAAGTTGCCAACATACAAGGTACACATGTCAGTACACCCGCACGCACTGAACCTGTGTAATGGCATTTCTTACTATCTAGGAAGTCAGTCTCCAACACGCTCATACAGGTACAGATATAACATTTACTGCACGTTACACGGAGGTCAGTCATTTGGTGATGGGTACCCCTCTGTAAGCCTTCCCGACAGGATATATTACAGCATTCTGAGACATATCAGTAATGGAGCACATGTGATAAGGCCGTGCACATTGTGACCACCCGATATGTGACTGGTCAGGTAACTGCAGACCAGAGGGATGCTGGCATTGTGACAAAGTACACAACTTCCCTATGGGCAGGAGCAATTCTTCACAAGATGACCCACGTCCAAGAATTCTCTCATGAACCGTCACCAAAATTACAGCACAATGCACCTGAGAAATGCAAAACTAAAGTGCTTCTCACTAAATTAGAATATCATCAAAAAGTTATTTTATTTCAGTTCTTCAATACAAAGAGTAAAACTCATATTATATAGAGTCATTACAGAGTGATCTATTTCAAGTGTTTATTTCTGTTAATGTTGATGATTATGGCTTACAGCCAATGAAAACCCAAAAGTCATTATCTCAGTAAATTAGAATACTTTATAACCCCAGCTTGAAAAATGATTTTAAAATCCAAAATGTTGGCCTACTGAAATGTATGTTCAGTAAATGCACTTAATACTTGGTCGGGGCTCCTTTGGCATTAATTACTTCATGAAAACCACAAAAAGAGGAAAAATACTCCAATATTCAAGAAAACAAAACAAAAAACAGGCAGAGATTCTTACCTGTCTAAATGGGCCTCATACAATTGCACTGACAGGGTGCAGCGGACCCAAGTAAAATGGCAACTGCACAGGTGCAATACCAAATGAAACAGCCAGCCTTCAATCAGGGATTGGCCGTGTGGTACACCAATGCAATAAAATATACTCTGTATGTGGCGTGTTCACACACGGAATGCAGAGCATCTGATTCTCAGCCTTATAATGATGTCCTATGGCGGGCTGCCCAGTGCTAACTATAATGCATCTTGTATTGTATTTTTTCGGGGTGCAGTTGGGCCCAAATGGTTCTGTACACTGTGGCCTCTGTTCACACAGGATGCATTATAGTTAGCACTGGGCAGCCCGCCATAGGGCATCAATTACTGCAACAATGCGTAGTGGCATGGAGGCGATCAGCCTGTGGCACTGCTGAGGGGTTATGGAAGCCCAGGTGGCTTTGATAGCAGCCTTCAGCTCATCAGCATTGTTGGGTCTGGTGTCTCATCTTCCTCTTGACAATACCCATAGATTCTCTATGGGGCTAAGGTCAGGCGAGTTTGCTGCCAATCAAGCACAGTGATACTGTGGCACTTTTGGCAGTGTGGACAGGTGCCAAGTCCTGCTGGAGAATGACATTTCCATCTCCAAAAAGCTTGTCAGCAGAGGGAAGCATGAAGTGCTCTAAAATTTTCTGGTAGACGGCTGCGCTGACTTTGGTCTTGATAAATCACAGTGGACCTACACCAGCAGATGACATGGCTCCCCAAGCCATCACTGATTGTGGAAACTTCGCACTAGACCTCCAGCAGCTTGGATTGTGGCCTCTTCACTCTTCCTCCAGACTCTGGGACCTTGATTTCCAAATGAAATGCAAAATGTACTTTCATCTGAAAACAACACCTTGTACCACTGACAGCAGTCCAGTTCTTTTTCTCCTTGGCCCAGGTAAGACACTTCTGGCGTTGTCTATTGGTCATGAGTGTCCTGACACAACAAATGTGACACTTGTAGCCCATGTCCTGGATACGTCTGTGTGTGGTGGCTCTTGAAGCATTGACTCCAGCAGCAGTCCACTCCTTGTGAATCTCCCCTAAATTTTTTAATGGCCTTTTCTTAAAAATCGTTTCACGGCTGCGGTTATCCCGGTTGCTTGTGCACCTTTTTCTACCACACTTTTTCCTTCCACTCAACTTTCCATTATTATGCTTGGTTGAATACAGCACTCTGTGAACAGCCAGCTTCATCAATGGCCTTTTGTGGCTTACCCTCCTTGTGGAGTGTGTGAATGACTGCCTTCTGGACATCTGACAAGTCAGCAGTCTTCCCCATGATTGTGGAGCTTACTGAAACAGACTACGGAACCTTTATAAACTCTTAGGTAGCATTTGCAGGTGTTTTGTTAATTATTTTAATTTACTGAGATAATGACTTTTGGGGTTTCATTGGCTGTAAGCCATAATCATCAACATTAACAGAAATAAACACTTGGATTAGATAACTCTGTAATGACTCTATATAGGAGTTTCACTTATTGTACTGAAAAACAATTAACTTTTTGATGATATTCTAATTTAATGAGAAGCACTTGTATATCAGTAATAGGCCGGGATCACACATACGCGAGATACGGCCGAGTCTCGCAGGTGAAAACCAAGCTCTGGCGCCAGCACTCCGGAGCGGAGAATGCAGCGGCACAGCAATACATGGAGCTGCACGCTCCGCTCCGGAGTGCCGGCGCCAGAGCTGGGTTTTCACCTGCGACTCGAGACTCGGCCGTATCTCGCATATGTGTGATCCCGGCCATAGAGTGCATGCGTTAAGGTTGGGCATGTTGTGACCATATTACACATCTGCTCCAATATGTGACAGTCTGAGAAATGCAAAACTAAATCTGTATCTCACAGCATAACATACCGAAAGCAAAGTCTCACCAATCAAGATTTTGTTTTATTTTTAGCCAAATTCAACATTTAAGGCTATTTGAAAAGTCTGGAGTTATTTTATGGTTAAGGTTGGAAAAGTTAAAGACCATGCAAAAAGCGGCAATGAATACCACAAGACAAAAAGAAAAGTGACTTAAAAGAGCAGAAAGTGAATCGGGGCCATGGTCACAGATTCCAGTGATGTGTCACTTACTGGGCTGCTTGCTATAGTTTTGATGTATTTACAGTTTTATTCAGGAGATTATCATGAGCTCTGATTAACCCCAACCAGCACCAATAATTGGCAGCTTTTAGTGCACACTGTGCATAGGCAAAAATTTTCCAATCAGTTATGTGGGCGGGGTTGTACAGAGCTCAGCATTCAGAGAACTGAAAGATCTGCAGCAAAGAAAAAAGGGATTCTGTCAATACAGCAGCAAGTAGTCCAGCAAATGACATATCACTGGGAGCAGGGTCTCTGATCCGATGGGGTAGCAAAAACCTGGCGACATATTCTCAGAGGGAGATGAGGGTTCCGCCGGGGGCCCAGAGGGAGAGGCGGAGTCCCCTTCGTGGTGACATGGCCCAGAGGGTGAGGCGTAACCAGGGCCTAGGAATGAGATGGGGAGCCTCTTGGTCAAACCAGGAGTCCAGGAGCAAAAGGGCGAGTCATGGGGGATAACCATCTGCTGGTTGCTTGCTCAGCCAACAGCTGTCTAGGTGGTATGAGCACCTGACATTTTTCCAAACCACATATCCCTTATACGAGATCAGCAAATCCATGATGTTCTCTCACCATCAAACATCTGATACGCGACTTCACTTTTAATTAAATTTAGAGCTCAAATTTCAGTTTCAGCTGCAAATAATAAAGTGTACGGTTTCTGAGGCAGGGATTCAGGCTTTATGAATAGGACATTGTTTTTTTACCTACTAATGTAGAAAAGACTTTCTGCTTCATGTTACAAGCATCACAAGTTCACAAAACACTGAGGAACAAATGCCAAGAGTCACAACCCCATCTAAACAGGGAATGTGCCATGTACAATGTAAGGAAAAATAAAAACACAAGATAAAAGGGGCTGTCCGATCACGTGGTCCACTGTGCACACCGTAAGGATTCAGAAGTCTGAGGTCACAATATAACTTCACACCTTCACCACAAGCCAAGACAACCCCTTTAATGCTCAAATATCATTTTAATCCAAACTATATAAAATTAGACAAAATTACGCTCTCAGGCTATCCCCTAAAGAGTAATTATTAGAAGTTCTACATTTCCCTTTCTAGGAAAGCTTGGTAAGGCAGAAAGAGAAAGTATCTGCCAATTAAAAAGAACCTGCCAGCGCTCGTACTGTCCTATCTGTATTTAGGGAGAGTCCCGGCAATCAGACCAAGTCAGGCACAGGGAAGCCAGACACATTTCAAAATGATGGCCCCGATTCATTAAGACTGGCATTCTGTATGTCAGCCTAGAATGATGAAGAGTGTGAAGGAGTAAGAGGAGCAAAATTCATTAAGAAGTGTGTGGAGCCTTGGCACTGGACCTGGGGAGGGTGAGCAGATTTTTTTTTCCCCAATTAAACTGTTCAAGGGGTGGAGGAAAAACTTTTCTGAACCCAGAAAAACCCTTGAAGGAATACTGCAGAAAGCCTTTAGGCTGATGTCTTGTGGTATATAGATTGAGAGTCAGGTGATGGACATTAACGGACGGTTGATGGACAGGATAGTACAGGACAAGTTTGTGACCGGTTGTCAGTGAGGAGACGCGGTGATGTCATTGTCAATCATTACACATATTTATAGGACATTCGTCAATGTAAGGTGATCTATTCTGCAGGATATCCTTCTGGACTATGGTGAGTCACACAATATTCACTATCGTCTCAAAGTGCAAACACAGGCAAACTACGCAGTGTCTCCAATCAGTAAGGGAGGCAACATAATAATGTCTACAGAACATCCACTACTGCAACAAGTAGAAGACGTCATAAGAATGTAGAACGATCACATCTGGGTGTGACTGTGCCCACAACACCAGCTCTGCTAGGCAATAAAATCTGGTCATTTACCTTGGACATCGTACCAATGGGCTCCATTGGTAATCCCATCTGGGAAATATTCCCCTTCTTCCCCCTTGCACCTCGGATGCCCCGTCTTCATTATCGGGTGGTTGGATGCATAGGCCTTGGCCAGGTACTGGAATACTTTGTCGTCTGATGACTTGCTATAGAATCCGGTTTCCAAGTGACTGCTGGAGTCGTCATAAGGATAACTGGCCACAACAGAGCCGCCATGGAGGTTACCAGAAAGTACAAACCTGAAGGGAAAATAAAAATTTCATTATTTTAGAAATATGCAATTATATCTACGCCAAAGAAAGTTCACTGAAATACTCCTGATCTGACCCATACATCACTAAGTATAATGGTCGGCTAGAGAATGCAGCTTATGGGGAAATAGATAAATAACTTCAAACATGGAGGAAACACACAATATGTGGGAATTTCCCAAAATCTTGACAATCATTAAAGTACCCATAAAGTTGCTTCATCAGTCACCACCAGCTGCACATCTGTCAATTTCCCCATATACATGAACATTTGCCCAAACTTTCAATGGGAAGTGAGGAGAAAACCCGTGCCTCACCTCTGGTGGAGATGCATCTCCTCCGATAACAATAGGTTTGGGCATGTACAAGAGTCGGGAGACCACCATACACAACAGCAATTTCTGCCAACTTTAAAAGGGAATCTGTCAGCAGGTTTTTGCTATGTAATCAGAAAGCACTAAGACACATAAATGGAGACCCTGATTCCAGCGATGTGTCATTTACTAGACTGGGTTTTGCTGTTTCAATACAATCAGTGTTTTAGCAGCAGGAGATTATCACTCAATGACTATTGGCCTTGTGCCTCCTAGTCCTATCACACACCCAGCACGGATTAGGAGCTGTCACTATGCAATGTAGACAGAAAGCTGCTGTTATTGCTGTTATACACAGCTCAATGACTGAGTTCTGCTAGATCTGTAGCAGACAAAACTGACTATCATAACTGCTGCACCCAGTAAACTAAGTGACACATAGCTGGAATCAGGGTCTCTGTCTCTACATCATGCTGCTCTCAGATTACATACATTCCTGCTGACAGATTCCCTTTAATGTGTATGTGGGCTTCTAGCCAGTTCCATGATGGGTAAATCATGTGAGCGGTCTTTACTGGTAAGCCAGCTTTGTGAGGACTCACAGATCTTCACCTCATATATCCTGTAAGCCCATTGGCAAGTACACTTCTAGTGAAACGGGGCCAACTTTCAGCAAACCCTGATTAATTTCCTGTGAAGTTTATGCAATAGGTCTGTGGCTTTCCACACAATTGAACTTACAGAATGTTAGGGTATAAAGCCACATCCCGGTCTCCGAAAATTAAAGGGTAATTCCACAATATCAATCATAGTTCGGTGGCTAAAATCTCAAAAATGGTCACATTCAATCTGCTGCCTCACTGCTCCAGCTATCGCCCCGACACCCTGCACGGCAGAGGCTTTTACCTACCTCCATGGATACGGCCTGTAGTTCTTTCATGAAAGGACGCACATGCTCAGTAGATGCCCACTATAGAAGAATAGCAGGGGTCCTCTTATTTTGCATGCTCCGTGCACAGGGTGGGCTTAGTCACTGCGCCCACCCCTGTCAAATGAGAACAGCTATCCTGCTCTCTGACCGCACCGGTTAGCTGGGCGTGATTGAAGAACAGCCGTGACCCCTCCGCGCAGCAACCGCCCAGATGACTGGAACAGAATGGGTTAATATAAGCTCATTTTCTCCTCTGACCGCTGAGTACTAGCTATGGCACAGACATGACCTCCATGGTAATTATAACCAATGGTAATTATAACCACTGTTCTGCCTGTACTAAAACAGAGACTGCTGTACCAACAAGTTCCTTAGGACAAAAAAAACAAACTTGATTTAAAAGTCATTTTTTGATGACACATACATTCCCTTTAAAAAGAGAAAATGACTTTTTTGCACCGGGAAAACTGGTTTTACAGCTTTTTCATATAAATGGAAAAGAATAGTAAGTGCCAAGGGCAAAAGTAATATGGTTAGATCACTGAAGAAAAATATATTGCTGTTTTATGGCAAATTAGCAGCGCACTGCATGTACTGTGAGATATGAGAGGTTACAGGACACACAGATCCTCTGTGCAGGGAAACTCATGTATCCGCTGATCATGGGGTTAATGACGTTTCCACTGCAGACATTGCAGGTAAGGGCTCATTCACACATCAGTTTTTCATGTATGAGTGCTACCTGATTTTTTCGCGGATAGGCTTTCATGGGTATGAGTGCTATGGGGCCGTTCACATGTCCGGGATCTTTTTGCGGGGACAAAGTGTCTAATTAAATTCGGTAATGAAAGTCTATGGGTCGGTGGGGAAAAAGAAAAAAAAAATCTGAGAACTTGGATGCCATCCGGGTGCTGTCTGTTTTTCCCCGACTGATAGGAGGAGGTGGACAAACTTTTTTCTTTTATATCAGTAAAAAAAAAAAAAAAAAAAAATTATAAACTTGGACCAAACTAAGATGTAACTGACGAAATGCAATTTTTCTTATACATGAAAATAACCTGATGAGGTCTCAGAATTGTGTAACGATTAACACTTTAAAATAGATTAACCCTACACATTACAACATATACTGTATATACTCAAAAGGAACCTGTCCTGTAAAAATAACGCTATTAACCTGCAGATGTAGGGTTAATCTGCAGGTTCTTAGCGTTCTGACACTGCACTGAAAGCCCCGCTGCCAGGAGGAAATGAGCTGGATTCCCCACGGCAGCCTGGCTCTTTCAGTCATAGGGGTACGGCCGGCATGTTGTCAGTCACCGCTCATTGTGTAGAGAGCAGTGGCTGTCACCGTGCCCTGGCAGTGACTGACAGCAGTCCTGGAGATCAGGGGAAGCTACAGCTCTGGTTAAGAAATGAAGATCATGAACACAGATTTCTTTCCATAAAAGGTTGTCCAGCATTAAACAATGACAACCAATCCACAGGACAGGTCATCAATATCAGACTGAAGGGATAACAGGCAGCCCCATGGCCAGCTCCCAGCAGCCAGAAGTAAATGGTGCGCTGAGCAGGGACCCCACCGCTCCGTGCACTGTGTAGTAGCCTTTCTTGGGTGCTGTAGCTCAGCTCCTCGTCAGTATCTGACAAAAGACACTACACTGTGTATGGAGATGTGCTGTCCCTGTTCAATACACCATTTACTTCTGGTCACCAGGGAATATGCAAAAATCTGATCATTGTGGGAACCAGTTGTCAGAACCCCCACTGATCTGATACTGATGACCTGTCATAAAGGTAGAAGCCCAATGTCTAAATCCTGGACAACACATTTAAAAGGAACCCATCAGAAATGTTCTCCACAAAAACATTTATATGATAGTGTATCCCTTAGAAAAATAAACCAGTCGATTCCTTTATGACCACAAAGCGATGCGCCAGCAGTTATGACTGGAAGTGCACTGGGGCGTAACGATGCACTTCTAGCTTCTCAGCCCAAACCTGCAGTCACTACCTAGAAGCAGACTCCCCTGGATTATTAACAGGTCATTTGCTCCAGCACAAAGCCACTAACCTGTTAGCCAGCCTCAGGAGTGTTCTGCCAAGTAAGAAACACAGGGTAAGGGCTCGCTCCCACTTGGGATGTAATCGGACAAATGCATGTCGATAAAAAAATCGGATTGCACTAGGCTGACTGATGGGGCAGCTCACATGTGCGATTATTGTCTTATGCTGATTCGGCACGGGAAATAGCAGCATGCTGGGAATCCATCCATGAATCGGATCACACGCACTCATATAAGATTATGGGTGCATGTGAAACATTGCACTGCACTCAGATATCACCGGAGTGCGGTGCGATGCCCGTGGACGCTGGCAATGGAGGAGATGGAGAAATTAATTTCTCCGTCTTCTCCGCAGCTGTGCTCGCATGAGAGGATCGGAGCATGGAGCACTGACACTCGGATCACGCTCGCAGCAGCCGAATGTCATTAGCATCTCACATCGGATGTGATACGGTAGCGAGACCCTGGCCTGAGGCTGAGAAGCTGTAAGGGCATCATCATCTCCCAATACGTTATCAAACAACTTCAAAAAGCGATTTCTCACTGCTGGAGCTTCGCTTCTTGTCATAAAGGGACTGACCGGTTCATCTAAAAAAGAGATAAAAAGTCATATGGGAAAAGCCACCAGTAAGGACAGATTCAGTTCGAAACATTCTGGAATAGATCTCACCTTTATTATTTTTTTCTATAATACTGAGAATATTCTGTTTTCTTCAATGTGGGCGAGCTGGATCACACTTTTTTTATATGAAGTCATATGTGATCTCATGGGGTTGGGGGTAAAATTTTTGACAAGGTGTCTTTAACTAAGAAATTGCAAACAGAATGTAAAATTGGGATTTCAAAATTAGATAACTCCTCTAAAAGATATACCACTGTCAGGAGCTACTGTTTCTTAAATTCATGTATTTGGGGCTAAGAATACATTTTACAATTTGGTTCAGTCAAAAATTCACTTTGATTTTACAAGATCTGTTTCCCTGCGCATCGCTAGCAGCAAGGAGTTATCTGACAATCCATCAGTGAGCTCATTCTGACAGGACCGGTCACTCTTCTATCCCTTTTTCTGAGCTCCTTTCATCAGCACACAGTTCGGCTTACCTTCTGCTATGGTCTATATCTAGTTTTGGGGCAGATCGATTTGTGGGACTCCAGTCCATCTGCCGTGTCAGTAGCCTCTGGCTGCTGGATGGGAGGCTTGCAAAGCTCTTATCTTCAGGGATCCCCAGCTATAAGTTTGATTATCTGGGCTGGCACGACATTATACTCAAAAAAAAAAAAAAATGCATAAGCAAGATAATATAAAAAAAAATAAAGGACACAAGTCCGATAAATGTTCAAAACTGCCATTTACTTGTATTAAGCATTCTAACAAGTTAATAAAAGTATACAAAAATACTTCAAGGATATTTGCATGGATGAAGAGCAAATACTTGCTGAATAGAATAGACTTAAGGCCCAATAACACCAGGGAGTCCTGCGAGATGATCCAAACTAGATTGGTGGAGTGAGCTACATCAGCTGTAGATACACCGGCCGGTCACGGAGACATCATGGATAGGAAATGGGGGTGCAATCTTACACCATTTGGGATGTTTCTGGGACGGGGAACTTTTTAAAGCAAATTCTTTTTTTGTACTTTTATTATCTTGTTAGAATGCTTGCTACAAGCAAACAACAGCAGCTTTGAAAATTTATCGGACTTGTGTTCTTTTTATTTTGCTTTTTTTAGTATAGTTTGTGTGTTTTTGGCACCACAGCTACTGCACCACTTTTCCTGTTTGTTTGGAAAAACAGGACATGATGCACAGGTGACACAAACAATAGAAAGGAACAGCATCCAGTCCAGGTGAGCATCATCATTTTTTCTCCATCACCTGGACTGGATACTGTTCCTTTCTATTGTTTGTATCACTTGATGTGCGATTGGGTCATTGGATTTGGAACGTGCATCCTGGGACAGACGCGCTGTCAGCTGATGCACAGGTGACGTGACAGCAGCCTGGCTAATCAAAAGCTGCGCCGGGGACCGGAGAAGGTAACAGTCCCACCCGATGGTCACAGACTCTTGATCTGGCCGATGGGAGTGGTGTACCAAGAATTGATCCACCAACTCTCTGTAACCATAAATTAGCACAGATGGCTTCGAAAGAGACGGATGAAGTTACAAACTCCCCATCAGGACGAGCTCACTGATGGATTCTTAGTTCATCTCTTTCTGCAGCCAACAATTAAAAAGGAAACATGAAGTCTGTAAAAACCAAGTGGCAAAAAAAGTTAATAAACTCAAATCACAAATCATTAACAATGCATAATAATAATAATAATAATAATGCTTCAACCTAACTCCGGCCCCCAGGTAGTCCTGATTATCACATCCTTTTATGCCTTACACCACAGTGGGTAAAGTATAGGATCAGCCATCAATACCCAGGAATGTGTGACAGCGGTGTGTGTCTTACAAGTGTGAGAAAACAGGGCGAAGGGCTGACACCCGGAGGGATACAAGACTGGTTGTCAGTCACCGGCCTTAGAGGTGATCCTAGCATGAGGCCGCTGGGCCAGTGATTGGCTGCAGAGGTTACCTAGAATTACAGCATATCATTGCTGCAGCAAAATGAACAAAATCCCAAATAACCCCTTTAAAACCTCATGCTAGAAGAAGGTTTCTCTAGAATTTCAGTTTGGAGTAGCTCGGGCATTAGAGGAACTGGTTCACAGAACACCTACAGGGCGATTACGGGAGACTATAATTATTAAGAGACGCTGACGCCCACGAGTTTCAGTAAAACATATGGACAACTCATGTTCCCTACAAGAAAAAGCAAACGCACAGAATCTTATGAAAATAGTTTAATCTCCATTGAACTTGATGGACATTTGTCTTTTTCAACCATGTACCTTTCTTTTATTCATAGTTCCCTTACTGTGCATCTTTGTCATCAGAAAATGTTCTGTATTCCGGAGCACATCGCTCCTCTGCGTCCCGCAGTCAGCTGCTCCTGAAGTCCAGACCACCATGGTTGTGCTGCAGAACCAAACTATGTGCTTTCTTCCCATGCTACCAGCAGAGGCAGATCTGGCTCTGCATTATTGGCAGATTCGAAGAGCGAGCCCCTCACCCACCTATGATAACAATGCAGAGGTGACCGGTAACCTAGACAACAAGCAGGAAACTAAAGAATTACAAATCCCTCTGTTTTTGAGAAAATAAATGATTTTTAAGAAGAGATAAATTGCAAGTGTTTTTTCTTTTCAGAAGCACTTTGTCTTATCTTGTTAAATGGGTAAAATTGCAATCACTTTAAATCAGATTTTAATGTGTTTTTTTTAACCAATTTTTGATTTGATTTTGTATTTTCCATATCACTGCATAAAAAAAATAAAAATCTTGCCATGTTCAGATTAGTCACTCGCTCCAATTTAAGATTCCTGCTGAGCACAAGGACATTAGTAATGATAGCCAACCTCGGCCCCAGTGCTAAATCAGCCCCCAAAACACTTTTTTTTTTTTCACGAATGCCGAGGCCCCAGAGGTCAGCCTCACAGTTTACACCCACCATCACTTTATGAGGTCGGAGTACCCAATTAGTTTGCTTCCAATTACATTTTTTCTCGCGCACAGATACCCCAGATACACACATTACAAAGAGGCAGTGCTGTGCAGCAAAGTGCCCTGGTGTGAATACGCTTAAAAGCAGCTACAAAAGTTATAAAACTGGTACAAAAATGGGCATCAAAGTGGGCACTGAAGGGCATTCTTGATAAGGTTAAATGACCTTGGGTCACTGATCTCATACTGCAGACACATAGAAAACCTCACATCAAACTCGGGTCCCTCCAGCCTGGCCCAATGGGTTCTCGGCATCAGAACTGGCATCAAACTGGGCAGTCGATTTTGATTATTTGAATAAGTAACTGGTATTTTACATGGGTTAAATTACTTTAGGTCACTGATATCACACCACCATTACATACACAGTGATGGCCCGCATCAAATTCAGGTAACTCCAGCCTGGCCCAAGTGAGTTCTGGGTATCAGAACCAGCATCAAAGTAGGCAGTTCTCATGCCCAGAACACATGTCGGCCAGGCTGAAGTAACCTATGTATGTGGTGTGAGATCAGTGGCTCAAAGTCATTAAACCAACGAAAACATCAGTTACTTATTCAAATCTGTGAAAACTGCCCACTTTGATGCCAGTTCTCATGCCAGAACACATTTGGGCCAGGCTCAAGTGACCTGAAGTTGATGCAGGACATCACTATGTATGTCATGGTGGTGTGAGATCAGTGGTCAAAAATCATATAACTCCTGTAAAAAAACAGTTACTTTTTCAAATCTGGGAGAACTGACTATTTGCCCACTTTGATCTAAGTTCTGATGTCCAGAACCCACTTGGGCCAAGCGGGAGTGACCTGAATGTCATGTGGGCCATCACTGTCTATGTAATGGTGGTGTGAGATCAGTCATTTAGGGTACGTGCACACGTTGCGGATTCCATTGCGGATTTTTCTGCGCGGATTCTGCAGAATCCGCAAGTAAAATGACCTGCGTTTTACCTGCAGGTTTTCTGCGGATTTTGTGCACTTTTTGTGCGGATTTCACCAGAGTTTTTACACCTGCGGATTCCTATAAAGGAATAGGTGTAAAACACTGCAGAATCAGCACAAAGAATTGACATGCTGCAGAAAATAAACAGCAGCGTTGCACATACCCTTAACCTCTGTAAAATACCAGTTACTTATTCAAATCATCAAAATCGAATGTCTGCCCACATTTATGCCACTTCTCGTGCCAAAAGACATTTATGCAGGCCTAGAGTGACCTGAATTTGATGCGCGACATCACTATGTATGTAATGGTGGTGTGAGATCAGTGGCCCAAAGTCATTTACCCCTTTCAATAATGCCCTTCAGTGCCCACTTTGATGTCCATTTTTGCACCAGTTTTATAACTATTGTAGTTGATTTTAAAGGGAACCTGTCACCACGTTTTTGGAAGATGGGATAAAAATAGCGTTAAATAGGGGCAGAGGTGGGCGTTACATTAGTGTGTGTGTTATGCGTTTATTACCCACCTAAGTTGCCGAAATAACTTTGCAAAGTCTCCGTTTTCGCCTGTCAATCAGGCTGGTCAGGTCGCATGGGCGTTGTCTTCCCCCAGATTTGGCGTAGTTTTCCGTTGGTGGCGTAGTGGTGTGCGCATGCCCAAAGTCCGGAATCCTCTTCCAGGGGATTTAAAATAGCGCGGTGTTCGTTATTGCATTGGTGATCGGTGGGCGCGGCCATCTTCCTTTGGCCGCGCGTGCGCAGAAGCGGCGCTCTGCTGGCCGCGGCTTCAGGAAAATGGCCGCCGCGATATCCATCTGCGCACGCGCGGCATCCCGCGGCCATTTTCCTGAAGCCGCGGCCAGCAGAGCGCCGCTTCTGCGCACGCGCGGCCAAAGGAAGATGGCCGCGCCCACCGATCACCAATGCAATAACGAACACCGCGCTATTTTAAATCCCCTGGAAGAGGATTCCGGACTTTGGGCATGCGCACACCACTACGCCACCAACGGAAAACTACGCCAAATCTGGGGGAAGACACCACGCCCATGTGACCTGACCAGCCTGATTGACAGGCGAAAACGGAGACTTTGCAAAGTTATTTCGGCAACTTAGGTGGGTAATAAACGCATAACACACACACTAATGTAATGCCCACCTCTGCCCCTATTTAACGCTATTTTTATCCCATCTTCCAAAAACGTGGTGACAGGTTCCCTTTAAGCGTAGTCACATCAGGACTCCTCGCGCTGCATTGTATTTTATTATTTTAATTTTTTTTTTATTTCTGTTGCCAAACAAGTAAAACACAGAAAAAAAGAAACTGCCGAATAAGAAACCAGATTCAGCATCGCGTGGCATGTCATGTTATAAATAAATCTGCTTTGTTTTGGATACTTCTTGGTATCTGGCTTTGATAACACTTTATTGATAAAGCTATGTGCGGAATAAACGCGTTTTTATTGCATTTCCACTAAAGAAACACTAAAAACGCATATATGCGTTTCACCTGCGGATTTTCCTAGTCTCATTCAAGCCTATGGGGAAAATCCGCACAAATATATAATTACTGTAAGAGACGTTGACGTGTTACAGATCTCAAACATGAACCACAACGTAAGAAAAATAAACACACAAAGGCTAAGTTCACACTAGGAGTTTTTTCAGCATTTTTTTTCTGCAGCAAAACCTGATCTCATGGCAGGAAAGATGCGGCAGAAAAAAACATGTTTTCCTTAGTTTTTATTGGGGTGGTTTTGGCATGCTAGATTTGTCTCTTGTGCATGCTGATAAAGGTTATTGTTGTGAAAAAGTTCTATTATATAGAATCAGGAATTGACACAAAAAAAAACGGAGCAAAACCTGATACCTGCATTTTTGGTGCGTTTTTTTCACCTCCCGTTCATTTCAATGGGTGAAAAACGCTGACGTCTACTGAACGCAGGTGAATCCTTTGTGATCACTGAACCGCGCACATTTAAGGCGTCCAATACATTCTATGGGTGACATTTCTCTTGTAGAGGTTCACGTCTTCAGCAAGAGAAATAGACATGCTGCAGTCTGGAAAGGCGCACCACGTGTCCGTCTCCACAGGTGAGCTGCAGGGTCTCTGGACGATTAGAGTGCATGGGATTTCTTGTGCTGTAACATCTGGACGCTGCGGGTTGGACGCTGTATAAGTCACAGTGTCTAACCTGCAGCAACTTTGGATCGTGGGCACAAACCCTGAAAGAAGTGACAGGCTCCATTGTGCAAAAACACAAGCAAAGCACAAAATCCCCTGGGCTCCTATATTGGGTCAGCGGACCATGGCCCCCCCACGCAGCCCACAGTGGGCACCATGGCCCCCCCACGCAGCCCACAGTGGGCACCATGGCCCCCCCCACGCAGCCCACAGTGGGCACCATGCCCCCCCCCACGCAGCCCACAGTGGGCACCATGCCCCCCCACGCAGCCCACAGTGGGCACCATGCCCCCCCCCACGCAGCCCACAGTGGGCACCATGCCCCCCCCCACGCAGCCCACAGTGGGCACCATGCCCCCCCCCACGCAGCCCACAGTGGGCACCATGCCCGCCACACAGCCCACAGTGGGCACCATGCCCCCCCACACAGCCCACAGTGGGCACCATGCCCCCCCCACACAGCCCACAGTGGGCACCATGCCCCCCCCCACACAGCCCACAGTGGGCACCATGCCCCCCACACAGCCCACAGTGGGCACCATGCCCGCCACACTCACCGGTTCTCCTGGATCCACCTCATCATGGCCACCACCTCGGGCACCTGCTGCGGGTCCGGCGGCGGCTTCTTGGAGAACTGGTCCGGGAAGTTGCGGTTGAGGTCCAGGTGGCGGCCATTGTCCCTGCCGCCCTTCTGCCCCGAGCAGTCCCCCTCCTGCGCCAGCTCGAAGCCGTCCGGGTTGAGGCTGGGCACGATATAGATGTCCGTGGTGTTGACGAGCTGTGAGAGCCGCGGGTCGCGGCCGTAGCCGTCCAGGAGGAGCTGCAGCAGGTACACCAGCACCTGGCGGGACACCGCCTCATCTCCGTGCATGTTCCCCACATACTTGACCTGCGGCCGGTCGGGGGGCGCCGTGTCGGGGTCCGCGGTCACTCGCATCGCCCACAGCTCCCGGCCCTGCACGGACACGCCGAGGCTGGAGAGGCGGCACAGCTCCGGGTACTCCTGTGCCAGGGCGCGCAGCCGCTCGCTCAGCTCCTGGTGGTGGTAGTAGTGGTTGTACAGCTCCGGGCTTTCCTCCATCGCCTTCTTAATGTGTGCGGGCAGCACGGCGGACAAGCCCAGGGTCAGGAGACAGAGCGGGAGCCATCGCCCGGGACTCGCCATCCTGCCCCAGCCAGCCAGAACAGCTGCCATCATTCCGTCACCCCCACCTCCCGACTTCCTGCCTGCACCTAGCAACCAACCCACTAGCTTAGAGACCCTCTTTTCCGGTTTTCTTGCCCCACTTCCGGCGGTTCTGACATTATGGCTGAGCATACCTTGCCCCACTTCCGACTTCTCCTATGATTGAGAGCTAGTGCAGAACCTCCCCTTTTTTGACGTATACACATACCCACGCTGGACGGTAAGACACGCCCATAGAGTGACAGTGCCCAATAGTGGCTGGGGGGCGGGGCCTGTCAGAAAGTTGTCCTGCTCTGCCTCCTAAAGGAATCAGAACGTCGGTGCAGCTGCAGCGGAGCAGTGTCCTGCGCGTGCGCAGAGACCAGTGGGGCAGCGGCCGTGTTCACTTCTGCACACTGAAGCCGCGGGGCCTCATGAAATGTCATAGGATTATAATGGATTGTTATCACACCGACATCTACACAGAGTGCTGAGCCTGAGGCCACACTCACATGTGGAGTAGTTGGTGAGGTTTTCCCTTAGTATTCAGTCAAATATGTCTGTACTATGTACAGTATTTAACCCCTTCACCCCCAAGGGTGGTTTGCACGTTAATGACCGGGCCATTTTTTACAATTCTGACCACTGTCCCTTTATGAGGTTATAACTCTGGAACGCTTCAACGGATCCTGGTGATTCTGACATTGTTTTCACGTGACATATTGTACTTCATGATAGTGATAAAATTTCTTTGATATTACCTGCGTTTATTTGTGGAAAAAAATGGAAATTTGGCAAAAATTTTGAAAATTTCGCAATTTTCCAACTTTGAATTTTTAAGCCCTTAAATCACAGAGATATGTCACACAAAATACTTAATAAGTAACATTTCCCACATGTCTACTTTACATCAGCACAATTTTGGAACCAAATTTTTTTTGTTAGGGAGTTATAAGGGTTAAAAGTTGACCAGCAATTTCTCATTTTTACAACACCAATTTTTTTTAGGGACCACATCTCATTTGAAGTCATTTTGAGGGGTCTATATGATAGAAAATACCCAAGTGTGACACCATTCTAAAAACTGCACCCCTCAAGGTGCTCAAAACCACATTCAAGAAGTTTATTAACCTTTCAGGTATTTCACAGGAATTTTTGGAATGTTTAAAAAAAAATGAACATTTAACTTTTTTTCACAAAAAATTTACTTCAGCTCCAATTTGTTTTATTTTACCAAGGGTTACGGAAGAAAATGGACCCCAAAACTTGTACAATTTGTCCTGAGTACGCCAATACCCCATATGTGGGGGTAAACCACTGTTTGGGCGCATGGCAGAGCTCGGAAGGGAAGGAGCGCCATTTGACTTTTCAATGCAAAATTGCCTGGAATTGAGATGGGACACCATGTTGCATTTGGAGAGCCCCTGATGTGCCTAAATATTGAAACCCCCCCCCCCCAAAAGTGACACCATTTTGGAAAGTAGACCCCCTAAGGAACTTATCTAGATGTGTAACTTGTGAGAACTTTGACCAGCCAAGTGCTTCACAGAAGTTTATAATGCAGAGCCGTAAAAATAAAAAATCATATTTTTTCACAAAAATGATCTTTTCGCCCCCAATTTTTTATTTTCCCAAGGGTAACAGAAGAAATTTAACCCCAAAAGTTGTTGTACAATTTATCCTGAGTACGCTGATACCCCATATGTGGGGGTAAACCACTGTTTGGGCGCATGGCAGAGCTCGGAAGGGAAGGAGCGCCGTTTGACTTTTCAATGCAAAATTGACAGGAATTGAGATGGGACGCCATGTTGCGTTTGGAGAGCCACTGATGTGCCTAAACATTGAAAACCCCCACAAATGACACCATTTTGGAAAGAAGACCCCCTAAGGAACTTATCTAGATGTGTGGTGAGCACTTTGACCCACCAAGTGCTTCACAGAAGTTTATAATGTAGAGCCGTAAAAATAAAAAAATAAACATTTCCCAGAAATTATTTTTTAGCCCCCAGTTTTGTATTTTCACAAGGGTAACAGGAGAAATTGGACCCCAAAAGTTGTTGTACAATTTGTCCTGAGTACGCTGATACCCCATATGTGGGGGGAACCACCGTTTGGCCGCATGGGAAAGCTCGGAAGGGAAGGAGCGCCATTTGGAATGCAGACTTAGATGGAATGGTCTGCAGGCATCACATTGCGTTTGCAGAGACCCTAATGTACCTAAACAGTTGAAACCCCCCACAAGTGACCCCATATTGGAAACTAGACCCCCCAAGGAACTTATCTAGATGTGTTGTGAGAACTCTGAACCCCCAAGTGTTTTACTACAGTTTATAACGCAGAGCCATGAAAATACAAAATCTTTTTTTTCCCAAAAAATTATTTTTTAGCCCCCAGTTTTGTATTTTTCCAAGGGTAACAGTTGAAATTGAACCCCAAAAGTTGTTGTCCAATTTGTCCTGAGTACGCTGATACCCAATATGTGGGGGGAACCACCGTTTGGGCGCATGGCAGAGCTCGGAAGAGAAGGAGCGCCATTTGGAATGCAGGACTTAGATGGATTGGTCTGCAGTTGTCACGTTGCATTCGCAGAGCCCCTGATGTAACTAAACCGTAGAAACCCCCCACAAGTGACCCCGTATTGGAAACTAGACCCCCCAAGGAACTTATCTAGATGTGTTGTGAGAACTTTGAACCCCCAGGTGTTTCACTACAGTTTATAACGCAGAGCCTTTAAAATAAAAGAAAATATTTTTTTCCACAAAAATTATTTTTTAGCCCCCAGTTTTGTATTTTCCCAAGGGTAACAGGAGAAATTGGACCCCAAAAGTTGTTGTCCAATGTGTCCTGAGTACGCTGATACCCCATATGTTGGGGTAAACCCCTGTTTGGGCACATGGGAGAGCTCGGAAGGGAAGGAGCACTGTTTTACTTTTTCAACGCAGAATTGGCTGGAATTGAGATTGGACGCCATGTCGCGTTTGGAGAGCCCCTGATGTGCCTAAACAGTGGAAACCCCCGAATTCTAACTGAAACCGTAATCCAAACACACCCCTAACCCTAATCTCAACGGTAACCCTAACCACACCCCTAACCCTGACACACCCCTAACCCTAATCCCAACCCTATTCCAACCGTAAATGTAATCCAAACCCTAACCCTAACTTTAGCCCAAACCCTAACTTTAGCCCCAACCCTAACTGTAGCCCCAACCCTAACTGTAGCCCCAACCCTAGCCCCAACTCTAACCCTAACCCTAATGGGAAAAATGGAAATAAATACATTTTTTAAATTTTTTAATTTTTCCCTAACTAAGGGGGTGATGAAGGTAGGTTTGATTTTCTTTTGTTGCGGGTTTTTTAGCGGATTTTTATGATTGGCAGCCGTCACACACTAAAAGACGCTTTTTATTGCAAAAACTATTTTTTTGCATTACCACATTTTGAGAGCTATAATTTTTCCATATTTTGGTCCACAGAGTCATGTGAGGTCTTGTTTCTTGCGGGACGAGTTGACGTTTTTATTGGTAACATTTTCGGGCACGTGACATTTTTTGATCGCTTTTTATTATTTATTATTATTATTATTATTATTTATTTATTTATATACGTCTTTTTGATCGCGTGTTACTCCACTTTTTGTTCGGCGGTATGATAATAAAGCATTGTTTTTTTGTTTGTTTGTTTTTTTACGGTGTCATGATTAAGGGAGCTTAGTCTCCAGAAACGCGTTGAGATTCTTACCCATATGGTTGTGCTGAAGTCTGTATCCTCCATGTTCAAAGTTTGTGAATAAAGAAAACTCTTTTTTACGGATTCGGTGAAGCTGGACATTCTTTTCTTTTTTGGACTTTATACGCCTGGACACAGCGGGTCCGTGCTCCCGAGGTTTGGTTCTTGCATCACGGGTGAGCTGGTTTATATTCCTTCTTCCTATGATAATAAAGCGTTGTTTTTTTGTTTTGTTTTTTTTTACGGTGTTCACTGAAGGGGTTAACTAGTGGGACAATTTTATAGGTCGGGTCGTTACGGATGCGGCGATACTAAAATGTGTACTTTTATTGTTTTTTTTATTTATTTTGATAAAGGAATGTATTTATTGGAACAATATTTTTTTATTATTATTATTTATTTAGGTTTTTTGTTTTTTTTTAACGTCTTTACTTTGCCCCAGGGGGCGACATCACAGTAAAGTGACAGATCGCCGATCTGACACTTTGCAATGCACTATGTCAGATC
This sequence comes from Ranitomeya variabilis, assembly GCF_051348905.1. Taxonomy (NCBI): domain Eukaryota; kingdom Metazoa; phylum Chordata; class Amphibia; order Anura; family Dendrobatidae; genus Ranitomeya; species Ranitomeya variabilis. Next base: position 81,307,016 of record NC_135234.1, read on the forward strand.
AGCGATCTGACGTGCACAGTAGGGAGGCTTCCCGGCGCCTGCTCTGAGCAGGCGCTGTGAAGCCACCTCCCTGCAGGACCCGGATGCAGCCCCGCGGCCATTTTGGATCCAGGGCTTGCAGGGAGGAGACGCTCGGTACAAGGTGAGCATATCGCCTTGTACCGATCGTCTCAGGGAAGCACGCAGGGAGCCCCCTCCCTGCGTGATGCTTTCCTGTGCCGCCGGAACACTGCGATCATGTTTGATCGCAGTGTGGTGGGAGTTAATGTGCCGGGGGCGGTCCGTGACCGCTCCTGGCACATTGTGCCGGATGTCAGCTGCATAAGTCAGCTGACACCCGGCCGCGATCGGCTGATCGCGCTGGACGTACTATTCCGTCCTTGGGAATTAGGGCCCACCCCACATGGACGGAATAGTATGTCCAATGGCAGAAAGGGGTTAATAGCCGGTGTGTAAGCCAAAAGCAGGAGAGGGTGACGTGTGTCTAGGAGGGTACGTTCACACTAGGCGTTTCTTCAGCAGTTTTTTCTTTTTTTTCTGCAGCAAAACCTGATCTCATAGCAGGAAAAAAGCAGGTTTTACTTGTTTTTTCTAGCAATTTTGCATGCTAGATTTGTCTCGTGCATGTTGATAAAGTTTAGTGTTGAAAAAAAGTTCTATTCCATAGAATGAGGTTTTGGCACAAAAAAACACAGCAAAACCTGATACCTGCATTTTTGGTGCTCTTTTCAGCGTTTTTTTTCACAACCCATTGATTTCAATGGGTGAAAATCGCTTAAAAAAACCCAGAAGTGACATGCTTCATTGTGCAAAAAAACATGCAAAGCACAAAATCCTGATGACAAAAAAACAATGTGTGTGCCTGAGATTTCTGAACTCCCATAGGCTTTGCTGGTACTATGAAACGCAGCGGAAATTTTACATTAAACACGCCCCAAAAAAAAGAATAGTGTGAACTTAGCCTTATACTTTCCCTCTGATTGTCCCACTCCTGGGTTTAGCTTCTAAGATATAAAAATGAAAATCATACTGTTACTGTAGATTTTAGTAATTTAGTTTTATATGAACCAGTTTTATTAGCTATGAAAAGTAAGGGGGCTTTGGTGCACTCACCCCTCTCCCATGTCTTGTGGCCTCTCACTTCCGTGTGATCCTTTGTGCAGCGGGCGTCCGCTACACAGGAGAGGGATGATAATGCTCCTGCACACACTGACACTGTGTGAGCTCTTGGTCCTGCAGTGTCAGTGTGATGGTAATTGAAGGAGCAGAATGTTGCACTGAAGCCTTGGCTAAAATTAAGGTGCATATAATCCCCCTCATGCCCCACTTACATATCTAATAAACTGTTTTTATATAAAACTAAATCACTAAAATCTGCAGTATCAATAACATTTTTAAGGGGGCTAAGTCACTAATATGTAGGTCTAAACGATTCAATTTTGAGGTTCACTCCATTGAAAATCAGCACCATGGGTCAATTTCCATGCAGAAAAAAGATCCCCAACTTGTGGATCAGATTTGTTAAAATTACATCCTCACACCTGGTCTGTAACCTGCAGGTAAAATTCACAACATTTATGGTTCGTATGAATTTATCCCCAACACCTGCAAAAATGCGTGCGATAAAATGTATATCTTGGTACCGTGTTAGCCAGTGGATAGAAAAATATTTAGAATTGAGAGTCCTGAGAGTTGATACCTTTTAATGGCTTACTGAAAAGATGGTAACAAATTGCAAGCTTTCAAGACTACACAGGTCTCTTCATCAGGCATAGACTAAAAGAAATTCTGGAGAATCACATATTTATGCATAACACATCACAGAAAAAAAAAAAAAAAAACAGAAAAAAACATGGATAAGACAAGTGACATGAAGCAGAATTACCATGAGTGATAAACAGTTATGTCCATAAATATTGGGCCAGTTCTTAGATAAGGAATGTTTTATTGTCCTCTGATTGGGGTCTGGTTCTGTTGTGATGATCCCACATGGTCTGAGGGGCAAATTCTTTAGTTCCTTAGTTGATGTTAAAAGACATAAATCCATGCGACACATTCATTCCTGCAGTGAGACTGTCAAAGGTCGTCATCAGTTTATATTCCCATATTCTTCTGTCTCTTTGAGATTTGGAGCTACCTTTACAAGTAATTTCATGTCCATAATGTTATGATTTGGGAGACAGAAATGTATTGCCACAGGTAGATCCATTCTTTTTTCTCTTATTGTGTGGCGGTAAGAATTTATCCTTGCTCTCAGTTTCTGCCCTGTCTCCCCAACATACAGACCCCCAGTTGGACATTTAGTACAAATAATTAGGTACACCACATTAGAAGTGATGCAGCTGAAAGTACCTGGGATCTTGTAGTCCTGATGTGAATTGGGGATCTTTATCTTGTCCGTGGTCATTATAAATAGACAGGTTTTACGTTTTTTCTGGTTGCAAGGAAAGGTTCCTGCAGCTGTTGGAGAGGACAGGGAGCTTCTGACAATGATGCTTCTTAGATTTGGGGGCTGCCTAAAACACAGTAGTGGGGGGTCTGGAAAAATTGCTTGTAGTCGGGCATCTTTTTGCAGTAAAGGTTGTAATTTCCGTGCAGCTCCCCTTAGCACCTCCAGATTTGGATTGCAGGTAACTACTAGAGGTACCCGGTTATTTTCTTCTTTAGCTTTGTAATGTAGCAGGTGATTCCTTGATATTCTGGTTGCTCTTGTAATCTGGTTTTCAATTGTTCTTGGATGGTAGCCCTGATTCAAAAAGGTCTTTCTGAGGCGACCAAGGTGTTCATCCCTATCCATGGGGTTGGAACATATATACGACTGTATCTGATGGCTTGGCTGTAGACAGTAGAGTTTTTTATGTGTTTTGGATGGAAACTGTCCCATTTAAGGTATGTTGGCCGGTCAATTGGCTTCTGATACAGGGATGTCTCTATTTTATTGTTCTGCAGCTTAATGATGGTGTCCAAAAAGTTAATTTCAGTGCCGGAGTAGTTGAGTGTCAAGTTGATGGTGGGATGAAATTGATTAAACTGTTCATGGAACATCTTTAGCTGTGGTTCAGACTCTGTCCAGATGATTAAAATGTCATCAATGTAGCGGTAGTAGGCCAGAGGCCTGATGGGACATGAGGACAAAAAGTCGCTTTCAAGCTTGGCCATGAAAAGATTTGCATACTGTGGGGCCATTTTACTTCCCATTGCTGTGCCAGTCTCCTGTAGATAGATCTTCTTGTCAAATTCAAAGTAATTGTGGGTGAGGATGAATTTTATAAGTTTCAGCACAGAATCCGCATCAGTCCCTGTGTTTTCCAGGAAGAATTTGCAGGCATTTAATCCATCCTGGTGTGGGATATTGGAGTACAAAGATTCCACATCCATGGTGGCCAGGATGGTTCCTTCTGGTAGAGGACCTATTGCTGATAGTTTATTCAGTAGGTCAGTTGTGTCCTGAATGAAGCTGGGTGTATCTTTTACCAGAGGTTTAAGAATACCCTCTACCCATTCAGATACCTGCTCAGTAAGGGTGCCCACACATGAAATAGTCTTCCTGGATTTCCAGACTTGTGGATTTTGGGAAGCATGTAGAATGTCCCTGTTCTTGGACTTTCTGGTATCAGGTCATCGGCTCTTATGGATTCGACGGGCAGATAAGATACCAACTTGTTTAGTTCCTTGTAATAGTCCTGTGTAGGATCCGACTCCAATTTTTTATAGTATCGTGTGTCCATAAGTTGTCTGTTTGCTTCATGCATATAGTCTGATGTGTTCATCATGACTATTGCACCTCCCTTGTCAGCAGGTTTGATGATGATTTCTTTGTTGATTTTCAGAGACTGTATGGCCTTTCTCTCCTGGGCACTGATGTTGGATGCTTGTCTCCTGTTAGTATCTATGATGGTGGATTGTATCAAATGTCTGAAGGAGTCTATATATTTATCCAAATGAGGGTTGCGTCCCGGTGGAGGTGTCCAGTCTGACCTCTTCTTGGTTGTTAGGATCCCTTTTCCTTTCAGGTCTTTTTACATCAACTAAGGAACTAAGGAAATTTGCCCCTCAGACCATGTGGGGTCATCACAACAGAACCAGACCCCAATTAGAGGACAATAAAACATTCCTTATCTAAGAACTGGTCCAATATTTATGGACATAACTGTTTATCACTCATGGTAATTCTGCTTCATGTCACTTGTCTTATCCGTTTTTTTTCTGGTTTTTTTTTTCTGTGTTGTGTTGTGCATAAATATGTGGTTCTCCAGAATTTCTTTTAGTCTATGCCTGATCTTCACCAGGCCTGAGTAGTCTCGAAAGCTTGCAATTTGTTACCATCTTTTGAGTTAGCCATTAAAAGGTATCAACCACTGAGGACTCTTAATTTTAAATATTTTTTTTGCGATAAAATGAGAATTGTTCTGTAATTGGTCTTTGCTCGCCCCCTGGTGGTACAAAGCTTTATTATTCTTTCTTTGTCTAATTTTAACAGTAAACCCAAACTAATGCAATGTCTATGTCGCATGAAGACAATAACTCTATATACACTCATTGTGGGCATTTAGACATCATATAGAGGGGAACCTTCTTCATGAGCCAGAATGGGGGGCCATGTTATATACGAAAAAAAGATTTTTAGTTTGAAATAAAAATCATCCTTGAATCAGAATATCGAGTTCCATCATCATCCTTCAGGAGCGCATATTGCTGGGAAAAAAATTCAGAACGAAAAAAAGAAAGCATTTGATAACAATACAATGTGGCATAGTACGAATGCTGAAGCGTGAGGGTATGTTCGTACAGAGGGTTTTTTAACGTGGATTTTGAGTAGGGTCTGCTTCAAAATCCACACCAAAGTCTAGTTCAAATACTCTTTGGATACTTATTTTTTATTTTGAAGAGGATCTACTTGAAATATTCAAAATCTATATACGGTAAAAAAAAACTGTGTGTGAACAAACCCCAAGTGTACACAACATTGGATTTTGCTACCAGGGTGCAGGTGCAGATTCCAGAACAATTTAAGAACCTACAGTAACATCACCCCCTCCTCAGACCCTTTCTGTGATGATAAAGAAGTTGTTGACTACTTGGACAACTTCTCATACCCCTCGATTGGCCCCGATAACAAACCTATACTCACTTCCCGTGCTGGCGCAGTTCCCGCGGTGTCGGCAGTCATGTGGTGTTGTGACACATGATGCCGGCGCCCATCAGCATTGTTGGCACTGTCCCCGCCTTCATACGTTTTGAGCATGAAGAGAAAGTCAGGGATCAGCTGCAGCCTTGACTTCCACTTCATATTCAAAACATCTGAAGGAAAGGGCAGTGACGCTAAAGCTGATTGGGTGCCGGTGTCACAACACCGCCTGACAGCCCCGGGGAGAGCGACTGCCGACACTGAGGGAAGGCACCAACAGCACGGGGGATGAGTGTAGGCTTTATTATATTATCGGGGATAAACATTTTGATGAAGAATGAGTTGTCCTAGTAGTGAACAACCCCTTTAAAGAGAACCCGTCACCAGGTCAAAAGTAGCTTGTTTCTGCTCTTATTTTATTATTTCTGGGTAGTCTATTTTTTAATGCACCATATGGGTCCAGAGATATGGGCCTTTTTATTTACTGATAATTTATATGGGCTGTACTAACGGGGCATTGCTGGCAGGATCCTCTGCGGCGTGTCTTTAGGGTGCTCTGCATTATTACCCTCTTGGTAAAGACCATGAAAATTAGCAAAAAAAAAGGCTCATTCGAAAAGGAATACTCATTGGAACAGCAGGAATTAAATTTTGACTTGGTAAATTAAAGAAGTTCACAGCACTGCAACACCAGGATACAGATTATATCTATCTATCTATCTATAGTATATGTATATATATATATATATATATATATATATATATATATATATATATATATATATATATATAATTTAGTGGGGAACGCAGATCACTCACCACCATTGGAAGCAGATTTTTCTCCTTAATATTTTCCCACTTTCCCGAACAAAAAAAACTACTAGGCTCCTCTTACACATCTTGACGGCTGCCAGATGATTGGTGGTGTCCCATTGGAAGCAAACTTCTCCCCCATGTCTACACTTGACTTATATGCCAGACTTAATGATGTTAGAAATTTTGAATACCACGCAGCCCTGCATAATGAAATGATTGATAGATTTGATTCTATTTGGTTTCCTTGGGACTTTTTTTGGGCCTCAATAAATACATATGAACCCGATTCTCTAGACTATATAGCCACTCCCGGTTAATCACTTTGCAAATGTTTATTTTCAATAAAAATTGACAATTCTAAAAAAAAAATATACAAAAACTTTATTGAAGAATCCAGATAAAACAGGACATCACCATTACTGCAAAAATATGAGCGCTTATCCTGCTTACTTACTGTATGAGTAAGAACTATGCAGAACTGGATTCTTCCTATTTTTCATTGAATAACTACCAGTGGTTTTATCTGAGCCGTGGACTGCTGGCAACTTCATTTTGGGTGAGGTGGATCACAACGATTTCTTTCTTGCCATCAATATAAAGTACTGGCCAACCCCTTTAATAGGATAAGACACAACTGCACTACAACTAACGATTTTATTGATCAATCTGCTGTTATTTAAAAAGACGATTAGATAGGAAATACAACTTAAAGGTATTCACTACAAAACCTTTATTGTAACCGCGCTTTCAAGTAACTATTCAGAATAAGGTGTCCTGTGTGTATACAGGAGGAACAACACCATTTCTGACCTTATGTGACATATATCCTATACTAGCTGAAGAGCCCGGCGTTGCCTGGGCATAGTAGATATCTGTGGTTAGTTATAGCACCTCACTTCTCTTATTTTCCCATCACGCCTCTCATTTTCCCCCTCACATCTTTCATTTTCCCCCTCACATCTCTCATTTTCTCCCTCACATCTCTCATTTTCCCCCTCACATCTTTCATTTTCCCCCTCACGCCTCTCATTTTCCCCTCACATCTTTCATTTTCCCCCTCACATCTTTCATTTTCCCCCTCACTCCTCTTATTTTCCCCCTCATTCCTCTCATTCCCCCCTAACACTTGTCATTTCGACCTCACATCTGTCATTTTCTGATCACTCCATTATTTTCCCTCACTCCTCTCATTTTGCACTCACACCTTTTCATTTTCACCTTACACCTCTCATTTTTACCTCACACCTCTCATTTTCCCCTTAGTATACATGTTTGTCATCTCCCTTATATATAGTATACACCTGTATGTCATCTCCTGTATATAGTATATACCTGTATGTCATCTCCCCTGTATATAGTATATACCTGTATGTCATCTCCCCTGTAAATAGTATATACCTGCTGTAAGTTATCTCCTCCTGTATATTGTATATACCTGTATGTCATCTCTTCTGTATATAGTATATACCTGTGTGTCATTTCCTCCTGTATATAGTATATCATCTCTTCTGTATATAGTATATACCTGTATGTCATCTCCTCCTATATATAGTATATACCTGTATGTCATCTCCTATATATAGTATATACCTGTATGTCATCTCCCCTTTTATATAGTATATACCTGCTGTATGTCATCTCCTCCTCTATATACCTATGTGTCATCTCCTCTTTTATATAGTATATACCTGTATGTCATCTCCTGTATATAGTATATACCTGTATGTCATCTCCCCTGGATATAGTATAAACCTCTATGTCATCTCCTCCTGTATATAGTATATACCTGTAAGTCATCTCCTCCTGTATATAGTATATACCTGTAAGTCATCTCCTCCTGTATATAGTATATACCTGTAAGTCATCTCCTCCTGTATATAGTATATACCTGTGTGTCATCTCCTCCTGTATATAGTATATACCTGTATGTCATCTCCTCCTGTATATAGTATATACGTGTGTCATCTCCTCCTGTATATAGTATATACGCGTGTCATCTCCTCCTGTATATAGTATATACCTGTATGTCATCTCCTCCTATATATAGTATATACCTGTATGTCATCACCCCTGTATATAGTATATACCCGTATGTCATCTCCCCTGTAAATAGTATATACCTGCTGTAAGTCATGTCCTCCTGTATATTGTATATACCTGTATGTCATCTCCCCTGTACATAGTATGTACCTGTATGTCATCTCCTATATATAGTATATACCTGTATGTCATCTCCTCCTGTATATGCAGCGCCCCAGAGTCCTGGTCGTTGCAGTACTGTGGCTCCGCCGCTAAGGGGGGCTATGCTACGTCTGATGGCACTGAAGGAGTTCATCTGACCAGGTATCACATACACCAATACATTTCACAGTCGGGCCTCCAGGGGGAGCTAAGGGTGCTATTTATTAGACCACTCCTCACCGTGTGGGTAAACTGGGGGTCAGGCAGGAAGTTAGTTTAGAAAGCTGACTGGGTTGGAACCAGGCAACACCTTGTGGCAGAGGGTGTTGTGGGGAAGATTCGGTAGAGTCTCTGTCAGGTTTGGGACCCTGACAGAGGCCTGGCAACAAGAAAGAACGTCACGGGACCGTGCCTGCTCAGCATAGCGGCGGTGCCCTAAGAAAGGATCAGAAGCGAGATATATTGTGCTGAGTGAGAAACGAGATCAAAGCAAGAAGGAGATTACCAGTAGGAGTCGTGCTGTAAGATCGAGGCAACATCCTACTGAGGCGCACAACCGGCGGCCGGAACGCCGAGGAAGTATTCATATATCTAGCTCCAAGCAATACTTCAAACCAACGGCAGGACAGTCAGTCACAGGCGGGCTGTCTCACCTAAATCACCTATGCAGACTTGGGGGGCAACCTGTGGAGAGGGGCGACTCTAGGGTCCCGGAAGAGCTCCGAGCCTACCCGTCATACGGGTGCGTCCCAACCATAACACCGGGAGGGACGGAGGATTAGCAGAACATCATCTAATCGAGTTGTTGTGAGGGAACACGAGAAACAGACACAACAGTTGTGGGGACTATCCCGTAAGCACAGCAGGGGAGGACCACAACACATAGCGCTAGCAGGAAGGCACAGATTTCCACCTGCAAAGAGAACTCTGGAGGTGCCATCGGACCGGCCGGACTTGCGCAGCCTGGTGAACCGTATTCCGGACTGAGGACCCAGAGACCTTCAGTAAAGAGGTAAAGAGACTGCAACCTGGTGTCCTCGTTATTTACTGCACCGCACCACCACCACCATCCACATCCATCATATCTATCACTGTACGCCCCTCAGCAGGGTCACGGACCGGGCCTAGCCACCGTGACAACCCCAGAGCAGAGACTCAGAGGCCCGGTACCGGGTACCCCTCGGCCCTGCGGCAGTGGGGGCGCTACAATTTGGCGTCACGAACAGGATCTACTTAAGCCTGAGGAATCGGGTCATGTGTGCCTTGGAACTGTGATTTATTGTGCTTGGACTGTACTTTATTGCAAAGACTGTGCTGTGCCACTTGCCGCCAAAATCCGCCGCCATTACAGCGCTGAGGAGAGCGCAGGAGAAGAAGAGGGGCGTAGAATAGGCGTTGACAAGCTGGAGAGCGCGAACAACAATGGCCGCCCAGTCTAAATATTTCTGCACCGTGAGGACGTGTCCGTCAGCAGCAGAAATCCGCCTCCTAATCCTCAATGGAGGGCGGAGACAGAGAAAACGAAACCGCCCACGAAGGAGAGAGCGGGAAAAGAACCAGGAAGCGACTCACGTGGAGGACGCCATGGCCTGCAGCTCGGAACCCGAATATGGGGTGGAAGCAGAAGTCTCCCCCAACTACCCGGACAAGTACCGCAGCCACTACTCCACAGACAACGCTGATCTTTGGCAGGCTGAGATGGGAGACCTGATTCACCAGCTCCTTCAGCTGAACACGGGGGCCCAGGCTCCGCATCAGGTAGCGCCGGAAGGAAGTCCTCTGACAATGGATCCTGTACCGCTACCGGAGTTGTTGCTGAGGCCCTCGCCGACACCGTTAGCGGAACCCGCCGCGGAGGAGAAACCTGCATCGGCTGGTGAGTCCGTCGACCCTGTCCCGCCGGCAGAGGACTTGTTAATAGGCCCTGTTGCAGCACCCCCTCTCCCTGGGACCCATAGACTCCAACGCCTGTTACCCTGGGAGGAGGCCACGGGCATGGAACACCGCCTGAAGGCCCCGATCGCGCCAACCACCCTGTCATGTGAGACCCGTGCGGAGCGAACGGTATGCCGCTGGGTGAACCCAGGATCCGACCTCATGGGGTTCCCCGGGGTGAAGACACGGGAAGGGGAGATGGTGCAGGCTCTGAGCTGGGAAGAATACCAGGCCCAGCTGGAACAGCAGTGGAAGGAGAGAGAAAAGGAGTACCAGGCCGGGCTGGAGGCCTACCATCAGAAAGATCTGGCGGTCAAGGACCGGGCCCGCTAGGACCCCACCGCTCACCAGGCCCCGCGCAGGCAGGGCATCATCACCACCTTCAAGCTCCGCGCAGGCTGGGGCTTCATTAAAGAGCCGGGCCTGTATGCTGAGGTGTTTGTAAACCGAAGGGATGTCGAGTCGCACCTCAGAGAGGGCCACCCAGACCGGGATCTCTACCCGGGGGATGAAGTCTCATACACCAGGCACTTTGGGGAAAAGGGGTGGTTTGCCCTGAATGTCTGCAAGAGGCAGAACCCTGTGATGCCCCCGATTAAGGTGCCAGTGAAGCTGACCCCTGTAGCGAAGGTGCCCCCTTGTGGTCAGCCCATGGTCATTGCCAGGACCACCGAGGTCACAACCACGTGCACTATGGTCAAGACCACGACATGCAGCATTGTCACCTCCACCACCCTCGTGGCCAAGAAGGCACCTCTTCAGGTGGGTGGTGCTCGTGCTGCTCCAGAATTGAAGACAGTGGGTACCCAGACCCCCAGATGGGACAATACTCCCCCGTATGCAGTACCAGGCGGTGGGCAATATCCAAAGGGGTTGCCTCCGCCGGTGCTGCCCCCTGATTGGTTTAAGTAAATATCTTAAAACTCTGCATAATATGTAAATAGTTCTTCAAACTGTTTGTTTTTGCTGCTATGTTGCTGCTAAACCCGTACAGGGTTAACTCTTAAAGGGATCCCTTTGTTGACCCGGGATTCCTATTGCTCTTTGTTTGTTTTTCTACTTTTTGCTCCGTTACTAAGAAACTGCTGAATCATGAACAATGCATGATACAAACTTCTTGTACATAGTTGCACCTTCTTAAAGGTGCTCCCTACTGGTTTTATATAAAAGACGGACTCTTTGCGAAGATACGGTTATTGGAACTTGTACTGGAGTCCTTGCTGCATACGGACTGGCAGCTTGAAAAGTTGCACTACCTCATAAAGACTTGGTCCCCTCTTAAAGGGGATGTTCATCGATAGCACTTAAGGAATGATGATGCTTTGAAAGAAGAAGTAATAATGTTGATATGTGAAAGTTAAATGTAACCAATTAGTTAATTGTAAGAAATGTTCAATAATGTTAATAGAAGGATGAGGACAGGAAGTGAACCCGTAGGGGTTAGTGGTGAGTCCTCTTAGGAGCCATATAGGGATGGCTCAGTAATCTCCAACTGAAGGAAAAACATGTTCTATACTGTGTATAGTAGTGGAAGGACAGAAGGCTCGGGCTGAAAGGAGCGGTCCTGTAATAGAAAGGAGAGGCAGTAGGTCTGGAGCCGTTAGGACAGGCGGTCCTGCAGACGTAAAGTAGGAGAATGTAGCACAGTTGCTTAAGCCTTATAATGTGTTATAAGAAGGTCTTTAGTGGATTCAGAGTGTACATCCTTAAAGGCAATGTTGAATTAATGTTTAAAATTTTTTGCACTTAGTAGAATAATCGGTTGGGTAAGAAAAGTTATTTGAAAGTATTTAACCATGTTTGTAACGTTTAAGTGTCCTCACCTCCCATAAAGGGAAGCTCTGTTCAAATATGCTTATTGTTATTGCACTCACAAAAATTGTATGTCTTTTTGCTGACATGTATTGTTGTTTTCTTCCCAGTCCCGGAGTACTGGATTTAACCAGGGGGGGAGTGCAGCGCATACCTATATATAGTATATACCTGTATGTCATCTCCTCCTGTATATGCAGCGCCCCAGAGTCCTGGTCGTTGCAGTACTGTGGCTCCGCCGCTAAGGGGGGCTATGCTACGTCTGATGGCACTGAAGGAGTTCATCTGACCAGGTATCACATACACCAATACATTTCACAGTCGGGCCTCCAGGGGGAGCTAAGGGTGCTATTTATTAGACCACTCCTCACCGTGTGGGTAAACTGGGGGTCAGGCAGGAAGTTAGTTTAGAAAGCTGACTGGGTTGGAACCAGGCAACACCTTGTGGCAGAGGGTGTTGTGGGGAAGATTCGGTAGAGTCTCTGTCAGGTTTGGGACCCTGACAGAGGCCTGGCAACAAGAAAGAACGTCACGGGACCGTGCCTGCTCAGCATAGCGGCGGTGCCCTAAGAAAGGATCAGAAGCGAGATATATTGTGCTGAGTGAGAAACGAGATCAAAGCAAGAAGGAGATTACCAGTAGTAGTCGTGCTGTAAGATCGAGGCAACATCCTACTGAGGCGCACAACCGGCGGCCGGAACGCCGAGGAAGTATTCATATATCTAGCTCCAAGCAATACTTCAAACCAACGGCAGGACAGTCAGTCACAGGCGGGCTGTCTCACCTAAATCACCTATGCAGACTTGGGGGGCAACCTGTGGAGAGGGGCGACTCTAGGGTCCCGGAAGAGCTCCGAGCCTACCCGTCATACGGGTGCGTCCCAACCATAACACCGGGAGGGACGGAGGATTAGCAGAACATCATCTCATCGAGTTGTTGTGAGGGAACACGAGAAACAGACACAACAGTTGTGGGGACTATCCCGTAAGCACAGCAGGGGAGGACCACAACACATAGCGCTAGCAGGAAGGCACAGATTTCCACCTGCAAAGAGAACTCTGGAGGTGCCATCGGACCGGCCGGACTTGCGCAGCCTGGTGAACCGTATTCCGGACTGAGGACCCAGAGACCTTCAGTAAAGAGGTAAAGAGACTGCAACCTGGTGTCCTCGTTATTTACTGCACCGCACCACCACCACCATCCACATCCATCATATCTATCACTGTACGCCCCTCAGCAGGGTCACGGACCGGGCCTAGCCACCGTGACAACCCCAGAGCAGAGACTAAGAGGCCCGGTACCGGGTACCCCTCGGCCCTGCGGCAGTGGGGGCGCTACATATATAGTATATACCTGTGTCATCTTCTCCTGTATATAGTATATACCTGTGTGTCATCTCCTCCTGTATATCATCTCCTCCTGTATATAGCATATACGTGTGTCATCTCCTCCTGTATATAGTATATACCTATGTCATCTCCCCTGTAAATAGTATATACCTGTGTGTCATCTCCTCCTGTATATAGTATATATCTGTATGTCATCTCCTCCTGTATTAGACCTCGTTCACACGTTATTTGGTCAGTATTTTTACCTCAGTATTTGTAAGCTAAATTGGCAGCCTGATAAATCCCCAACCAACAGTAAGCCCACCCCCTGGCAGTATATATTAGCTCACACATACACATAATAGTCAGGTCATGCAACTGACTGCTGCCGTATTTCCTATATGGTACAGTTGTTGCTCTTGTAGTTTGTCTGCTTATTAATCAGATTTTTATTTTTGAAGGATAATACCAGACTTGTGTGTGTTTTAGGGCGAGTTTCATGTGTCACGTTGTGTGTGTTGAGTTGCGTGTAGCGACATGCTTGTAGCGACTTTTGTGAGATGAATTTTATGTGATGACATGCGTGTAGCAACTTATTGTGTGTCGAGTTGCATGTGACAGGTTAGTGTAGCAAGTTGTGTGCAGCGAGTTTTGCTCATGGTGAGTTTTACTCGTGGCGAGTTTTATGTGTGGTGCGTTTTGAGTATGTGCAAGTTTTGTGTGAGGCAACTTCTGCATGTGCTGCAACTTTTGTGCATGTGGCAATTTTTCCGCGTGTGCAAGTTTTGCGTGTGGTGAGTTTTCCACGAGGTGAGTTTTGCACGTGTGGCAAGTTTTGCGTGAGCCTAGTTTTGCATGTGGCTAGTTTTGCATGTGGCGAATTTTGCGTGTGGCGAGTTTTGCATGTGGCGAGTTTTGCGCGTGGCGAGTTTTGCGCGGTGACTTTTGTGTTTTGACTTTTATGTGGTGAGGTTGGTCTATGTGTGGTGAAATGTGTGCTGAGGGTGGTATATGTGTTCAAGCACGTGGTAGTGTGTGGCGCATTTTGTGTGTGTGTTCATATCCCCGTCTGTGGTGAGTATCCCATGTCGGGGCCCCACCTTAGCAACTATACAGTATATACTCTTTGGCGCCATCGCTCTCACTCTTTAAGTCCCCCTTGTTCACATCTGGCAGCTGTCAATTTGCCTCCAACACTTTTCCTTTCACTTTTTCCCCATTATGTAGATAGGGGCAAAAGTGTTTGGTGAATTGGAGGGCGCGGAGTTAAAATTTCGCCTCACAACATAGCCTATGACGCTCTCGGGGCCTGTGGAAAATGTTGTGGTTTTGTGGCTGTAGCTGCGACAGTGCAGATGCCAATCCCGGACACACACACACACACACACACACACACACACACACACACACACACACACACACACACACACACACACACACACACACACACACACACACACACACTCAGCTTTATATATTAGATTCTCCCCAGTTTTCCCCCCTCCATGCTCTATCTGCAACTTGCAATCCACTGTTTGGATGAGGGGGGCTTCAGTGATCGCTCCATAGAAAGCACAGCACAGAGAGGGGAATACCTGCTTTTAAGTTACTTTTTAGCTCACAGAGACAAGCTGCAGCAGCATGGAGGACATTATACAGCAGAGCTGAGCTGCCTTGATCTGACTCAACCTCTGATGTTAGGTAAAAATCTTGTTACAACGCTCTGCACTACGTTTTTTTGTCTAGGTTTGTTTGTTCTCTTCCCTGATACTCACTCCACCTCCCTTCCTCCTTCCCCATAGAGTACAATGGAGCAAGTCCTACTTAAGCTACCTTTTTACAGTGATTAGTGAGTTCAGCCAGTGGGGGTGGAGAGCTAAGAAGTGTGTGATGAATGGGGAAGGATGCCGATTTCTCTGATAAGATCCATTATAAAGTTTCTTATAATCGCCTGTCCTATTGATTTATGCAATATCTGTTGAAAGTACAGTTCTTTTGTAACGATGTATTGCACAAAATTGATAATGGAAAAAATATGAATGTTGAAAAAAAAACAATTTTTATTAAAAAGGAAGGACTGACTGTTAAGCTGATTATTTAAAAGAGCTGGTATATTATGCATAATGATCCTGATTATATACTTTTGACTTGGGGACATCTCCTTTTTAATGTTTAATGTTTTTTACTCCTGATTTCTATAATGAGTAGGTCTTCTGCACATCTCAGCCAGGATCAAAGTAAAATGGCTGGACTCACACACTGCGTTTTGAAGCTTTTCACTGCATTCCTGATGGATTTTTAAACACTTTTTTTAATGATGTGACAAATGTTATTTTTAAAGTCTGAATAAAATTGTTCAAAATCTACATACATAATATTTTTGGTTTTGTGACATTTTTGTAGGGGGGAGTGTTTTTACTTGGTTTTTTTTTTTTTAATAGCAGTTATCTTTAGTTATGTCTTTATTTCTGTCATTATATCAAACACTTCTGTACAGGACATGAAAACCACGAAGAAAAAATGTATGTTTTTAAGTAGCAACAAAAAACACTACCAAAAAGCTTGTAAAAAAAGGCAAATAAACAATACAATATATACTGTACATTTTTAAAAACAATTTTCTCTTAATTATTCAATTTAACCTTTTACTGCTAAAGAGATATTAGCATATCTGCCTTCCATAGCGAACTTAAAGGGGCTATCTGAAACTATTATTATTTTTGTGTATGGGGCTAAGATCTTAAGGTACCTTCACACTGAACAACTTAACAACGATATCGCTAGCGATCCGTGACGTTGCAGCGTCCTGGCTAGCGATATTGTTATGTTTGACATGCAGCAGCGATCTGGATCCTGCTGTGATGTCGTTGGTCGGAGCTAGAAGGCCAGCACCTTATTTCGTCGCTGGATCACCCGCTGACATCGCTGGATCGGTGTGTGTGACGCCGATCCAGCGATGTCTTCACTGGTAACCAGGGTAAACATCGGGTTACTAAGCGCAAGGCCGCGCTTAGTAACCCGATATTTACCTTGGTTACCAGCGTAAAAGTAAAAAAAAACCAAACACTACATACTTACATTCCGCTGTCTGTCCCCCAGCGCTGTGCTTCTCTGCACTGTGTTAGTGCCAGCCGGAGAGCAGGGCACAGCGGTGACGTCACCGCTCTGCTTTCCGGCCGCTGTGCTTACACAGTGCAGAAAAGCAGAACGCCGGGGGACAGACAGCGGAAGGTAAGTATGTAGTGTTTTTTTTTTTTACTTTTACGCTGGTAACCAGGGTAAACATCGGGTTACTAAGCGCGGCCCTGCGCTTAGTAACCCGATGTTTACCGTGGTTACCCGGGGACCTCGGCATCGTTGGTCGCTGGAGAGCTGTCTGTGTGACAGCTCTCCAGCGACCAAACAGCGACGCTGCAGCGATCAGGATCGTTGTCTGTATCGCTGCAGCGTCGCTAAATGTGACGGTACCTTTACATGCAAGCAATTGTTAACTACCTGCCTGTTCTGCCCAGCGCCAGTCACTGCCGGGTCAGAGTGATCACAGACCATTCCCGCTGGGGATTCTGCAGGTTCCGCTGCCTTCACATTGACAGAGCAGAGCCTTCTCTTCCACTCTGCTCTGTCATCATGGCATCACTGCGGATGTCATGCTGATTTACAGCCAGCTTCCCTAATAGCGGGCAGCAGGCAGTCAATCAGCATGACATCTGGTGAAGTGATAAAAAAATTTGCGGAGGTAAAAATTTGTCTTTGCTATGTGATGAATATACATACTGTAGGTGATTGGTTCATTACATGACAGCACTGATAGCTTTACTCTAAGGCCTCATTCACACATCAGTATTTTCCACGTACGAGAAAAATGTACCTATTTTTTTTTATCACACTTTGAAGAGTGTAGGCCAAGTGGTCAATTTTTCTCCTCCGTGGTGAAAAATAAAATTCTCCACATTCTCCTTGTGACAGTGCATGAAAATCACAAAATGCAATAGCAACAGCCGAGAGCACTTCAGAAATCAGAATGCATGTTCAGAATCCATAGGACCCAATAGGAAAAATGTATACCAGAAAATCAAGAAGAACAGCATGCAATCCGGGTGAAAAAACAACAACTTTATTTTGCCATAATGTGACGCTTTGACCAATTGTAGATCTTTTTCAAGTCCATGAAAATCAGACTGCACTCGGAGGTCATCTGAGTGCGGTCTGATTTTCTCACAGACTTGCAGTGCCAATTTGGATCCGCAAGTCAAAATTGAAAATTTGTCCTCAATTTTCAACTTACCGCTTGGTCTGCAAAAAATCAAGGACATGTGATTGGCCCCATAGACTATCACAGGTACGAGAGCCATCTCTAAAAACCATGGATAGTTCCAGTGAGAGAACATCAATCTTAACTTTAACTATTCTCTGGCACCATCACATGACCACAACAGATTTTTATCGCTGAAAGCAAACCTAGATTTCTTTCCTACAAGGAGAGAGCTACATGTGAAGCATTGGCCATAAGAACCCATTCCAAGCTGGTTTCATTCTCACATCGCCATTGGATGTAAACAGTTAAGGTTTTCATTAAATACCAGTAAACATGGATCTTGAAACCTGTGAAGAATTGATACAAATATAATATATAACCAGAATGAATAACGTTTATTTGCTGACACTGTAATACCTTTTTAATGGTCCCCTACTTTACAACTTATATTTAGCAAGGCTAGGTTGCTTTAAGAAAAATTATTTAAAAAAACTATACTTATCTCCCAGACTACTGCTTCCCCTGTTGGCATCAACATATGTGGAGGAGAGTCACATAACTGATGCAGACTTCCTACACTATCTGAGCCAAGTGGCCTATGAAGGCCACAGATGATCAGATCTCCACTAACTGCTGTGCTCACGTGATACCCGCACCCCTCACCGGATGTTTATGTCCCAAAACTGGGGGACACAGTAGTGAGTGTGGAGGAGCAATTCCAGTCTGGGAAGTGAACATAGCACGTAAAGCATCCTGACCCCATTGAGTATGAATTATAAAGTAGCAGACAACTTCTTTAAAGGTACTGCCTTGAACTAAGATATTGGTGACCTGGATCGGTCATCAATATCAGATTAGTGGAAGTCCAACACCTGGTACCTCCACTGATCAGTGGATACCTGGTGCCATAGATGCCAAAAGTTTGCAGTGTATGAATATCTCATTCACTTCAATGTCATCTGAGCTGAAGGACCAAAGAACGACCATTACACTGTTTATGGAGCTGTGAAGTTCTTGCTCCCTACACTATGGATTTCTTCTGGTTGTGGCACCAAGTATCAGCTGAGCAGTGGGACAGCTGGGTGTGGGACTCCCAATTGTGTAGTCATACAGGTCATCAATTCATCAATATCTAAATCCCAGACTACTTAAGTGATATTTTTCTACTTCTTCATTTAGAAAACCAATACAGGGTATGATGTAGTATCTTAAAAAAATGTTGGACTTTTAAATTTAGATTTCAAGAAAGAATTGTTTGCCCAATATGACATATTTCAAAACAAAGTAGACCATTTTCTAGTTTGTCAAGCTTTTGTAAATTTACAGGGGTGAATGGCATGGAAATTATTCTAGATGCCAGAAATCTTAGCATTTCTCAGTGACTTAAAAGCCTCGCCCAAAGCCATTAAATGAAGAAGCAACAGGTTTGTCCTTACTCAACAATGCTGAAGCTTTCTCTTGAGAGGTGTTTTATATTTACTCAGGGCCCATAAAACAGTGTAGACCTTGACCTGTAACTTCTCAGTCATTGACCCTGACTTCAATAAAGAACTTAAAAAGAACAAGATCAGAACCAAGAACAGAAACATTCTCACTTCTCAGCCATACGGAGGTTCTCCAGGATCATCACCCACAACGTAAGAGATTTTTGGAGCTTAGACAAAAAATCAGGTAGAAGTTGGCATCCAATTTTTAGGAAAGATAGTTTAGGGTGTATATTTACTTGGGATTTGTGGATTCTAGTTGGAGATGTATTTAGTAAAATGAAAACCACTCTGACCCTGTGGAGTAGTTTATGTAGGTTGTTCTGGTTAGGCTGACCTTACAATAGATGTCTAGAGTCAAGTCAAGTCTGAAGGACACTCTTGACCATCTCAAATGAGTAGTCTATAGATGTAATATTTGGCAAAGATTTGACCAGCCTTTTTCCATCTGAAATCTTGTTAAATGGGAAACAAACAGAAAAATTGTATAGTTTTTGCTCTGATAAAAGGAGCAGTTTTTCTATTATAGCATGATAAACCTCAAAATGATCCTTCACAATTACCGTATATTCTGAAACTACAACTAGAGTATAGAATTGTATAGATCAAAAGAAAGACTATATGGTAGGTTTTCAAGATCTCCAGTAATTATTACTCTCAGGTTTTATACAAAAAATACTAACAGCATTTTTTCTACTCAGTGATATTTTTTTCAGATCATTAATTTATATTCTTCCTTTAGCTTGTTTCCCATTAAAACTTTTTACCTTTTTGTCAGACTTTTTTTAAGCTTGTAAAAGATCTAAAAATTCGGACAGCAATGTTCGTTTTGATGTTTACACAACCAGGACAATGAACCTAGATGAAGGCAAATGGCTAATTTATTATTTTTTTAAGTTCTTGTTTTAAATGTCAATGATTCTTTTTGCTTAGAGTTTTAGCCCATCTTTTTAAAGGGAATATGTCAGCAGGTTTTTGCTATGTAATCTGAGAGCAGCATGATGTAGGAATTGAGACCATGATTCCAGAGATGAGTCACTTGGTGGTCTGTGTGCTGTCATTTTGATACAATCACTATTTTCAATGCTGTTGACTAGGAGGCACAAGGCAGCTAGTCCTGTAATGATTATATCATGCTGATACAACATTGTTTTTTATTAAAACAACAACACACAGCTCAGTAAGTGACACATCATTGGAATTAGACTCTCTGCCTCTGTATCATGCTGCTCTCAGGTCACATGACAAAAAACGGCTGACAGATTCCCTTTAAAAGTTTGTATGCTGTGGAGATAGTTTTCTATTGTTTTAAACCTGTTCATAGTAACCTACAATATTCCTGGAAGCTTCAGCAGCAGTCACAATCACCCTTCTCTCCATATCTTATCAGATTATGAGGATTGAGATAGTCGGATAGCGATGCTTTTGACTTTTTTTTTATTTACATAACAGTAGCAAGAATAATGTAGATTCCATATAGATTTCTTGATATATGATGAAAATTGCTTACATGTTCTAATTTACATACATATCCACTTATACCAGTCCCCCACGCTGCTCACAATCTCTTCTCTCCTGCAGACATATACACACAAAGGTAATTTCATTCAAATGCAATAAAGAATTGCTGACTTTTCTTTTTGTCGCTCCTAGCTCTGAGTAAGAATGAAGAAACCCCTAATCATATTAGCTGTACTTATGTCTCTTTTACATAAAATTACAGGTGAGTAGCAGCCCAAAAATTATGCAATATAATGAACATATAAATGTATAGTATATAATGTCCTAGGCAAAACCATATAATAATATTTGTGTACCTCACCATGGAATTTAATGGTGTTATGAAATAAATAATACACGCAAAGCTGGCACCAGAACTTGGCAAGATGAGGTCTTCTGGAAGGGGGGCCGTTTGCTGCTCTCTCCTCTCTTTCCTATGTAGTGTCTCTACAAAATATACTGCTGTTTTCCTATATTTTGTGTAGCTTCTCTTATACAGAACACGGTCTCAAATATACAGCACCCAAATTTCCATTAGTAAAATAATTAAATTGCAAAGTTTCTGTCATACAACTATGTCCATTTTTTTTCCCCCAGATTTCATTGTGAGGTGTTTTTTTTTATTTTTTAGGTAGGAATGAAAAAAAAAAAAAATGTATGTAATAAAAAAAATTATAAAAAAAAAATCAGAAAAAAATATGACAGCGGTAACTCGCATGCCCCTCCAGCGCCCCTCTACTCACCTTTTGGTTTCTCCTCGTGTAAGGCCATTCCGTTAATCTGCTCTCCGGTCAAATGCTGCAGTGTCAGGGATTGGCCTGGCGCATTACCTGGCGACTACCTACAACCAAGCCTAACCTCACCACCAGAGGCTCTAGTGAAGACCCGGTACTTACCTGACTCCATGGTAAGCCCGGCCCGTGGCGTAGTAGGTCCACACTCACCGGTGTTAGGGTATGTGTCCACGTTCAGGATTGCGTCAGGATTTGGTCAGGATTTTTCATCAGTTTTTGTAAGCCAAAACCAGGAGTGGAACAGTTAGAGGAAAAGTATAACAGAAACATATGCTCCACTTCTGTATTTATCACCCACTCCTGGTTTTGGCTTACAAATACTGATGAAAAATCCTGACCAAATCCTGATGCAATCCTGAACGTGGACACATACCCTAACGGTAACAAATACATCCTTGGTAACATTATTGGTTTGTAGTATATTTGAGGGATGAAAGTCCTTTCGACAAATGGAAACATAATCCTGAAGCCAGCCCCCAATATAAGTCAGGTGTGACTGGGATCCATCATAATAAAAATTAGGGGTTTACATTAAATATTATGTTGCCCATTAAAGTGTTATTATAGTCTCTTTAAGAGACCAGCTAGGGCTGCACATAAGCCCCATAAGAAATTATCAGAAGAAGTCACTGTTAATATTGTTGGCTTGGCTGCTAAGCTAATGTGGCCATTGTTTTTGGCTGAAGACTGTGTATCGTTAATATATCAAAAAGAAGTAGTGAAGAGATGGCACTTTGCGATCTGGTAAAAAATGTTATTTATTTCATAAAGATTAAAAGCATGGATGCGGGGGAGCCGGTTCTGTAGGGGATGACGACTGCCGTTTTGCGCACTTCTTACGTTTCAGCTGTTCCAGGTGTAATAATAATAAGCAATAATGGCTTTTAATGTTCTCAGTTTGTACACAATTTACTTGGCTGTGGATTGGTGAAGTCCAAACTCTTTATGGATGATTTTGTAAAATTTCTAGCCAGATGAGCATCAGCCTCTCTTCTTCTGAGGTCCTCAGAAATCTCCTTTGTTCATGGCATTATACACTTCCATGATCAGACTTTGTTCTTTCAATAAAACAGGTCCCTCACACTTGATTGTCATCCCGTTGTATGAAAACACCAGACTTTAATTTAAAATGAAAATGATTTGCTATTTCTAAAGGTTCACATACTTTTACCACTCACAGAAATGTGATCTTGGAACATTTTAAAAAATGGCAAAGTCCAATATTTTTTACTCATTTATTTGATTTTATTATCTTTATCTGCTTTTAGGATTTGCATGAAAATCTTATGTACTTTTAGGTCAAATTTATGCAGAAATATGGAAAATTCTCAAACTTTCAAGCATTGCTCTTTTCCGGTGCATGTTAGACACTGGGTGGCATGTAGTGACTAATCTCTGGTGCCCAAAGTGGTTTTATGTAAAGTGCCTACTCATCAGTGGTCAGTAATGTGTCCAGCACCTGATGAGCAGTGGTAATCTTAGTTTCTCGTTTCCAAATGAGGTTATTACACAGGTCAGAGAGTGCAGTTTTCACAAGGATATCTCAGATAGGACCAGAAACAGAGATGACAATGAAAAAAAATAAAAAAAATGTAATGTCTTTCTGTATGCACCTTTTCTGTAGTTAAAAATCTCGTCTATCTGATCCATGATTCCCCAGACATTCACCCTCTATAGATGTTCCATTATAGCGAAGAGCTACCAAAAAATCTCTGCGGTCTATGGCCATGTTCACATGTCCAGTATTTGGTCGGTATTTTACCTCAGTATTTATAAGCCAAAACCAGGAGTGGAACAATCAGAGGAAAAGTATAACAGAAACATATGCACCACTTCTGTATTTTTCACCCACTCCTGGTTTTGGCTTACAAATACTGAGGTAAAATACTGACCAAATACTGAGTGTGTGAACGTGGCTATGGGTAACATTAGTGTCTGGAGCACTGCTGAGCTGTTTTAGTGGCGTCACCCTAGTTAATGTGTAATCTGAATATTTTATGATAAATGTTCTGTTACCGTGGAGACATTACTTTCACCATTAGAAATATGTAGAATTCATGCCTTATAATGACTGTCATGCTAAAAATAATCTAGGGAATTTTCACTGTTGTGTAAATGTAAAAATTCTTTAATACTATAGTCTTCAACCGCTAAACACTCCTCTTCCTCTGTAATGTCGCTATATTCCCACTATATCTGGACCTACTCTTATTCGTAGTAGGAATGAAGAAAGAAATCTGAACCGGGATATAGTTTGTGTTTTAGACTGCAGCTCCATAAAGATATGGCAAGTGACGGAAATAAAAGAGGAGAGTCCCATATCAAGGATTACAATGGTCCTCCATTCTGACGGCTGCTTCCACCCTGCAGAACAAATTCCATTTATTTCCATCTTGATTCCTATTTCTGTGATCCATGGGGTCATTTCTCATTTGCTAACCATTCAATTGTACAGATTCCCGACGCTCAGTATTAAAGGTTGTTCTCTGCCCGAGGGCTTTGGTCTATCTTTATGGTGTGTACATGATGTTGCTACTTAGTCAAAGTAAAACTGTGGCATAATCAGAATGTTCGTTAAGGCGGCCTTAAAGTTTGACCACGGTGAAGTTTTTTTTAAATTGTCAAGAGTTTGCCTTTAACGTTTTCCCTATGGGGAACATTGATGTCCCATAGCAGGAGCAGCTATCTTGCAATTTTAGAATGACTTATCAGCTTCATTCATATAAGTAAATTTTGGGCAGTCTGTCTCTGCCACTCAGTAAGGGCTAATCCAGGTGTCCATGAAAATTGGTCTGAGGGTGAACCGCTAAAGCCCGAACTGACAGCGGCTCTCCCGACCAGAGCATATATATTTCTATGAGGCTGTTACGCTGAGGTTAGGAAACCCGCGTCCAGTCCGTGCATTGCGGTCCGGTCTTTGACTGATCTGAAGTGATACTTGAATGAGCCCTAATGGTGGATTCATACATGGTGTACTTTTACGCTATAGATTTATTCACAGTGAATTTTTACAAAATTCTCATGTGTTGTGGGAGGATTTTGCAGATCTGCACTGGCTCATTATGAAAATATGAAGCATAAACTCACTAGATAGTTTGGTAGCTTCAGATTCTAGTTTTATTAATGATATTATTTTGGTTCCCTGCAGCCTTGAAACTCTTGCTGAACAATGCCACCTATGACAATCGACACAATGCCAATCTCAGTGAGCCAGCAATTCTCCGCTGTGAAGTTGTTAACAACATTGACGACGAGAGCTTGATCTGGTACCGAGGGACCGATCAAGTGGATATTAAGTCTGAGAACAGTGTGAACGTCAGTAGTATATGCATCCCGGAGCTGACCATCGAAGACAATGGAGTGAGCTTCACCTGCCTATTGAAGCAGAACACCTCCATGAAGCTGTCCCTACAGATGAATGTCCTGTGTGAGTCCCACAATTATTCTGATCTAGCAGAATCTTCTGCAGCATTTTATTA
This sequence comes from Ranitomeya variabilis, assembly GCF_051348905.1. Taxonomy (NCBI): domain Eukaryota; kingdom Metazoa; phylum Chordata; class Amphibia; order Anura; family Dendrobatidae; genus Ranitomeya; species Ranitomeya variabilis. The sequence continues at coordinate 81,331,728 of NC_135234.1, forward strand.
TTTTACACTGTGATACCTAATAGGAAAAAAATGTGTGAATGCAATGAATATCGGAAACACAGATATATGGATGTTCTTTTGGATTTTACATTTTTGTACTTCTGTTAAATAGTAACCACAGTTTTATTTCATAAATCAATAGCACACATGAAAATAAGAAACTTGGGAATATATCTTATTAATGAAATCCAACTTTTGCTCCTCCTGGACTGATCATTGATTCTTAATATTTTTCAGGGAACAGATTTTCCCATTAGTTAGATAGGAAATAGCATTGGTGCTCAAAATTCTATGTAGTACTGTATCTGTTGCTTTAGTAGAACTTACAATGGAACATCTGTCTGTTTCTGCTTCTAGCTCCTCCTCCTCTATAGAATTTTAAAACCACCAATTGCGATCTCTTATTGCAGTAATGGGAAATCTGTCACCAGTGAATACAGATTTCTATGGTTTGAAGGATGAGTCCAGGAGGAGAAAAAAAGCAGATTTCTCTTATAAGATACAGCGGGTAAAAAAAAAAAAGTATTGAACACATCACCAATTTTATATGTAAATATATTTCTAAAGGTTCTAATGACATGAAATTCTCACCATATGTCCGTGACAACACATCCAATCCACACATGCAAAGAATTCAAACCATAGATGGCCATAAATTAAGTTGTGTGTAATAATGAGAAATGACAGAGGTAAAAAGTAGTAAACACGTGAAGAAAGAGGTGCAAAAAGCCATGGAAAGTCATGACACCAGCTCAAACTCTATCAATAATTAGAAAGCAATCATGCCATGTAGTGAAAAGTAATATCAGCTGGTTGAACTGATAGCCTCTAAAAAGGTGTCTCATTACCAAGGTGCCACGCAATGATGGGTAAAACCAGTGAGCTGTCTCAAGACCTTCATAACCTTATTGTTGCAAAACATACTGATGGCGTTGGTTGTAGAACATTGTCTAACCTACTGAAGACTGCACATAGCACCTCTCTCAGCAGAGACTGTAATCACCCCCTGCTCTGCCCCTTTCTCTGAAAGCTCTTGGAGGGAATAAGTTCATTTTCTCCCAGTAAAGGTACCTTCACACTAAACAACTTTCCAACGAGAATGACAACGATCCGTGACGTTGCAGCGTCCTGCATAGCGATCTCGTTGAGTTTGACACGCTGCAGCGATCTGGATCCCGCTGTTATATCGCTGGTCGGAGCTAGAAGTCTGGAACTTTATTTGGTCGCTAGATCAGCGTGTATCGTCATGTTTGACAGCCAAAGCAACGATGTCAGCAATGTTTTTACATGGAGAGTGAACGATAAGTGAGTCGCCGTTACGTCACTGGATCGCTCCTGCATCGTTCTGGAGCTGCTGTGTTTGACGTCTCTACAGCGACCTCACAGCGACGCTCCAGCGATCTAGTTTTAGGTCGGATCGTTGTCTATATCGCTGGAGCGTCGCTTAGTGTAACGGTACCTTAACTGCACTTTCAGTAAGGTGGCCCGGTGGAATGCTATTTCCCTGCAGATTAACCCTATATCCACATAGTGTTTTACAGGGATCCCTTTGAGACTGATAAAGGACAATATAAGCTTGGTTTACCTATACAGGTTTATTATGAGATGCTGCACTTAATAGAAGAGGCTCTCGAACTTGGCATTAACTAAAGCAGAGAGCCACTAAGGTAGAACATCTCTCACATGTAAGGAAATTCAATACTGACAATTATACACTGCTCAAAAAAATAATGGGTACATTTAAACAACAGAATATAACTCCAAGTAAATCAAATTTCTGTGAAATCAAACTGTCCACTTAGGAAACAACACTGATTGACAATCAATTTCACATGCTGTTGTGCAAATGCAATAGACAAAAGATGGAAATTATTGGCAATTATCAAGACACCCTCAATAAAGGAGTGGTTCTGCAGGTGGGGACCACAGACCACATCTCAGTAGCAATGCTTTCTGGCTAATGTTTTGGTCACTTTTGAATGTTGGTTATGCTTTCACACTTGTGGTAGCATGAGACGGATTCTACAACCCACACAGGTGGCTCAGGTAGTGCAGCTCATCCAGGATGGCACATTATTGCGAGCTGTGGCAAGAAGGTTTGCTGTGTCTGTCAGTGTAGTGTCCAGAGGCTGGAGGCCCTACCAGGAGACCGGCCACTACACCAGGAGATGTGGAGGGGGCCGTAGGAGGGCAACAACCCAGCAGCAGGACCGCTACATCAGCCTCTGTGCCAGAAGGAACAGGAGGAGCACTGTCAGAGCCCTGTAAAATGACCTCCAGCAGGCCACAAATGTGCATGTGTCTGCACAAACAGTTAGAAACTGACTCCATGAGGATGGTCTGAGTGTCCGAAGTCCACAGATGGGGGTTGTGCTCACAGCCCAACACCATGCAGGACGCTTGGCATTTGCCACAGAACACTAGGATTGGCAAATTCGCCACTTGCGCCCTGTGCTCTTCACAGATGAAAGCAGGTTCACACTGAGCCCATGTGACAGACATGACAGAGTCTGGAGACGCCATGGAGAGCGATCTGCTGCCTGCAACATCCTTCAGCATGACCGGTTTGGCAGTGGGTCAGTAATGGTGTGGGGTGGCATTTCTTTGGAGGGTCGCACAGCACTCCATGTGCTCGCCAGAGGTAGCCTGACTGCCTTTAGGTACCGAGATGATATGATATCATATGCTGGTGTGGTTGGCCCTGGTGTAATAATTATAGGGGATAACTCAGGAGACTCTTTGCGTAGAACAAGACAACTACAGGACACAGTTTTATAAGTGGTAAAATCTATATTATCACACGATGATTCAAACAGGTGCAGAGAGAAACTCAAGTCCACAACACTTGGAGTAAATATTAAATGCAGCTTAGCAGTCTATAGTAAACTTCAGAGGAAAATGCAATCACACAGAACGTCTATGAAGCACAATTATTCTTGAGGATACTTGACACGAATAAGTCCTTGCTTAGTCCAAAACACAGATAGATATGCTTATAAGGCAGTTCAAATAATATCTTAGCTCAACCAGGGAGGCCTGGGTAATAGTCTCAGGTTCTTGCAGAGCAGCAACAGCTTACATGTCCAGCAAATGCAGATGGAAGTAAACACGAGCAGCAGATGAAGGAGGATTACTGGAACTGGTGTATGCAGCAGGAACTCAGAGCAGAGTAGCAGGATAACCCCGCAGGTTCACAGGAGCAGGTATATAGCTAGGGAGTCACCAGAGGTCAGGAGCTGGATGCAAGGAAGAATACTCTAGCACAGACAGAAGGCTGGGGTGGAGTTTTATAGCAGGAAGACACAGTGCACATGAGACCAAAGACACCATCTTGGAAAAGGGCAGTAATGCACAAAAGGTAATAAAAAATGTTCAGAGTCCTGACATTACTCCTTCCTTAGAAGTGGCCTCAGGACGATCCTGGACCTAGTTTCTCAGGGAATCTATGATGAAAATGAGAAATCTTCTGTTGGGCATTGATGTTTTCCACAGGTTCCCAAGAGTCTTCCTCAGGGGGACATCCCTGCCATCTTATCAGATATTGGAGCCGATTCCTGCGAATCCTGGAATCAACAATTTCCTCCACCACAAATTGTTCTTGCCCATCAATCACCACAGGCTGCGGAGGTGGCACAACACGTCCCTGGAAGGTATTAGGAGATACAGGCTTTAGTAAAGTTACATGAAAAACTGGGTGTACCTTCATAGTCCTAGGCAGCTTCAGCCGGTAGGCCACAGAGCTCACAATACCGTTGATCTTGAAAGGGCCAATGAATTTCTGTCCCAAGTTTTTGTGAAGGAACGTTTAACTTCAGATTCTTAGTTGCTAACCACACGGAATCTCCTACCTTGTACATGGGTGCAGGTTTACGGAATCAATCAGCCGATCTCTTATAACGTTCTTGCGCTGTGGTCAGGGATTCCTTCAGAACCTCCAGATTTTGCCTCATCGCAGTCAGCCTTTCCTCCACTGCCGGAACCGGAGAATTAATTGGAGACCTAGGTAAGATACACGGATGATAACCCAGATTGGCAAAGAGAGGTGTAAATTTAGTGGAGGCGCTCTGAGAATTGTTATATGAAAATTCGGCCAACGGCAGCAACTCCAACCAATCATCCTGGAGATGGCTGACATAGCATCTTAGATATTGTTCCAGCGTCTGGTTGTTACGCTCAGTCTGACCATTTGTCTGAGGATGGTAAGCGGAAGAGAGACAAACATTAATATTGAGTGCAGAGCAAAACCCCTTCCAGAATCTTGAAGTGAACTGCACTCCACGGTCAGAGATGATCTCATCCGGAACCCCATGCAACCGAAAGACATTCTGTATAACCAAGTTCACTGTATCTTTAGCTGAGGGGAGGCCGGTGCACGGAAGAAAATGAGCAGCTTTAGTCAGGCGATCAACTACCACCATGATTGTATTCATGCCCCCTGATGTAGGCAGCTCCACAATAAAGTCCATTGATATAGACCCCCAAGGGCGGGACGGAACAGGTAATGGTTGTAGAAGACCCGTAGGTGCCACATGAGGAGTCTTGTAATGAGCACATACCTCGCAAGAGAGAACTTAGTCCTTGGTATCCTTCAGGCAAGTTGGCCACCAGAAGAATCGGCTCAGGAACTCTTGTGTCTTCTGTACCCCCCCTGTGACCAGCCAACTTGGAGTCATGTACCAACTTGAGGATCTGCAGACAGACGACCTCAGGGACGTAGATACATCGATCTCTGAACAACATGCCACCCTTAAAGACAAGATTAATATCCACAGGTGGGTTGGCTAGAAATACATCACCGTCATAGGCCTCCCTGCACTCCTTCCACAATTCCTGATCGTGGATAACCGATGAAATTGGCATCAGATAGAATGGTCTTGGATGGGGCTCCAGGTACGGAATCCGCAGCATGGATTCAGGATAAAGCATCAGCCTTCCCATTACGAGAACCTGGACGGTACGAGATAACAAAGTTAAATTGATTTAAAAATAAGTTCCAACGAGCCTGACGAGGAGAAAGACATCTAGCGGATCTAAGGAACTCTAAATTGCGATGTCAGTTAGCACTCTGATCTGTTGTGCAGCTCCTTGCAGATGATGCAGGGGTGGACCTACCGCCGGTTCAACCGGTGCAGCCGCACCGGGGCCCGGAGGTGGAGGGGGGCCCTTGCAGGCAGGGGCATACAGGGGCCCGGCTTTCTGCTGCTGCAGTAGATCGGTGCAGGCCCCGCACTGTATTAGCAGTGTACAAGTGCCGGCCGGCATCCTCCTATTGCAGACACAGCAGGAGCCTGTGTGTCTGCTGATCTGACGTCACCTGCGCGCCGGAGAGGACTCGGAGAGATGAAGTTAGTAGAAAGCCATGGGGTCCCGGGCAGGAGGTATGTGATGGGCTTCATCTCACTCCTGCTTTCTTATCTGCTTTCTGTAGAGGATCTCTCTGTACTGTGAGATTTATTGCACCACCTTAAGTTTACATACAGATAAGGTCCCGGCTCCAGCGTCACCCGATCTGCATGTAAGCTGAAGCTGCAGCAATAAAGGTACCTTCACACTAAACGATATCGCTAGCGATCCGTGACGTTGCAGCGTCCTGGCTAGCGATATCGTTTAGTTTGACACGCAGCAGCGATCAGGATCCTGCTGTGATATCGCTGGTCGTTGAATAAAGTTCAGAACTTTATTTGGTCGTCAGACCGGCGTTTATCGTCAGGTTTGACACCAAAAGCAACGATACCAGCGATGTTTTACGCTGGTAACCAGGGTAAATATCGGGTTACTAAGCGCAGGGCCGCGCTTAGTAACCCGATGTTTACCCTGGTTACCAGCGTAAAAGTAAAAAAAACAAACAGTACATACTCACCTGCGCATCCCCCGCCGTCCGCTTCCTGCTCTGACTGAGCGCCGGCCCTAAAGTGAAAGTAAAAGCACAGCGGTGACGTCACCGCTCTGCTGTTAGGGCCGGCGCTCACACAGTGCAGGGAAGCGGACGCCGGGGGACGCGCAGGTGAGTATGTACTGTTTGTTTTTGTTACTTTTACGATGGTAACCAGGGTAAACATCGGGTTACTAAGCGCGGCCCTGCGCTTAGCAACCCGATGTTTACCCTGGTTACCCGGGGACCTTGGCATCGTTGGTCGCTGGAGAGCGGTCTGTGTGACAGCTCTCCAGCGATCAAACAGCGACGCTGCAGCGATCGGCATCGTTGTCGCTATCGCTGCAGCGTCGCTTAATGTGAAGGTACCTTAAGTCACAGTGATCCTCACCCTGCACTGTGTGACCCTGAGCCCGGCTCCAGGACATCCCACATTATATATCAGATATATATTTGTACTATGTGCACATATATAGTGTTATATGCACTGAGCACTGACCAGGCTGCAGGAACTCACATTATAATATAGTATATTATAATGTGAGTTCCTGCAGCCTGGTCAGTGCTGAGTGCACATAACACTATATATGTGCACATAGTACAGTGCACAGTATATACAGTATGGAGCATCATGTGCGGTCATTATACAGTATGGAGCATCATGTGCGGTCATTATACAGTATGGAGCATCATGTGCGGTCAATATACAGTATGGAGCATCATGTGCGGTCAATATACAGTATGGAGCATCATGTGCGGTCATTATACAGTATGGAGCGTCATGTGCGGTCATTATACAGCATGGAGCATCATGTGCGGTCATTATACAGTATGGAGCATCATGTGCGGTCAATATACAGTATGGAGCATCATGTGCGGTCAATATACAGTATGGAGCATCATGTGCGGTCATTATACAGTATGGAGCGTCATGTGCGGTCATTATACAGCATGGAGCGTCATGTGCGGTCATTATACAGTATGGAGCGTCATGTGCGGTCATTATACAGCATGGAGCATCATGTGCGGTCATTATACAGTATGGAGCATCATGTGCGGTCATTATACAGTATGGAGCGTCATGTGCGGTCAATATACAGTATGGAGCGTCATGTGCGGTCATTATACAGTATGGAGCATTATCTGCGGTCATTATACAGTATGGAGCATCATGTGCGGTCATTATACAGTATGGAGCATCATGTGTGGCCATTATACAGTATTGACCATCATATGGGGCCATTATACAGTATGGAGCACTGTGTGGCCATATTTTTTTGTTTATAATTATTCTTTATGAAAGTGTGATCAGCAGTGCTAAATGGGTGTGGTTGGGACGTGCATATGGGTGTGACTAGTTATGAATGGGTGTGGCCAGAGGCGTGGCCTAAAATTTGCCGCGCGCGCAAGCTTTACCCCTTTTTCCCATCTTCAAAATTTGGGAGGTATGATGCTGGGCAGGGAGGGGGGCCCAGACACATTTCTTGCACAGGGACCCAAAGCTGTCAGTGTCCGCCACTGAGATGATGCCTCCATTCTTTGAAAGCCGCAATAATAGCCAGCAACTCCTTGTCTCCCACATCATAATTCTTCTCTGCTGAGGTTAGTCTACGGGAAAAGAAAGCACAAGGATGTAGCAGACCCTTCTCTCCAGTTCTTTGGGAGAGAATAGCCCCCAAAGCATTATCAGAAGCGTCCACCTCCACAATGAAAGAAAGTGTTGGATCTGGGTGTATCAACAGCGGTGCTGATGTGAAAAAGATCTTATGCCGATCAAAAGCTTCTTGAGCCTGTGATGACCACTTAAAGGGCTTTTCCTTCTTTGTCAAGGAAGTAATGGGACGGACAATATCAGAAAAATTTTGAATGAAGCGTTTGTAGAAATTTGCAAAACCAATAAAACGTTGGACCTTAACCTTAACGTTCTTGGGTACCGGCCAGTCATGGATAGCCTGAATCTTACCAGATTCCATGTTCAGCCCCTGGGGAGAGATGATATAACCTAAGAACTGTATCTCAGAACGATGGAACTCGCATTTTTCCGGCTTAATATACAGATGGTTCTCTTTCAGACGTCTTAAAACAGTTTTGACGTGCTCTTCATGTTCCTGTAGAGAGTCAGAAAAGATTAGTATATCGTCCAAATAGATCACTACAAACTGGTCCAACAAACCTCTGAAAATGTCATTTGCAAGGTGTTGAAACATTGCAGGGGCGTTACAAAGCCCGAAGGGCATCACAAGAGATTCAAAATGTCCATACCGGCATCTGAATGCTGTCTTCCACTCATCCCCTGGACGAATACGCACCAAATTATAAGCCCCACGAAGATCCAGTTTAGAGAACACCTTAGCATGGCGGACTCTTTCCAGTAATTCAGGAATCAGAGGCAAAGGGTAACGGTTTCGTACGGTTACCTTATTGAGTTCCCGATAGTCAACATAGGGTCTCAGGGTCCCATCCTTCTTTTTTACAAAAAATATAGGTGCCCCTGCTGGTGAGGAAGAAGGACGTATGAAGCCTTTGGCCTTATTTTCATCAATATACTCCTTTAAGGCTTGAAGCTCAGGTGCCGCCAAAGGGTATACGTTACCAAAAGGAATAGCTGCCCCAGGAAGCAACTCAATGGGACAGTCATAATGCCTGTGTGGAGGAAGTGGATCTGCATTCTTCTTGTCACAGATGTCAGAGAACTCTTTATATGCTGGAAGTAAAGAAAATACCTGTACATGTGGTTCCGTAGCCGTGGACTCAGGGACATCTTCTGTTAACGCTGAGTTGCTCATTGTTGGAAAGATAATCTCCTTGGTTTCCCAGTTGATAATTGGGTTCTGAGAACGCAACCAAGGGATGCCTAAAATCACAGGAACATGAGGAGAAGAAATTATCAAGAGAGAAAGTTGCTCCTGATGATTAGGATCCAACAAAATCTCAATTGGTACGGTCTCCTGATCCACAGGCCCAGAGATTAAAGGTGACCCATCCACTGTTTCCATGGTAATTGGAGAGGGTCTTTGCTGAATTTCAATACCATGTTCCTTGGCAAATGCAATATCCATGAAATTGCCACCTGCACCAGAGTCAATCATAGCTGCACTGGAAATTCACTGTCCTGAACACAGGATCTTAATAGGGAGAGAACAGTGAGAGTTCTTTTCCTTAAGCTCTTTGGGGGGTGAAGTCATAGAAAGTGAATGGAATACAGCGTTTAAAGGCAGGCTACATTCACAGAGATGTCAGATTCATCATCACAGTTGTCATACTCCCCTACTGCTGCTAGCACCTTGTTAGGCCGTCTAGGACACTTAGGACAATTGATCAAGAAGTGGTCAGACTGGCCGCAGTAGAAACATAGACTTTCACGAAGGCGATGCTCCCGGCGCTCATTGATCTCGCGCCTCTGAACGGAATCAATTTGCATGGGTACCTCCTCCACCTCCTGAGATGTTTTACCTGCAGGCTCTTTGGAAGGATGGGAAAAGTTAGAAATACGGTTATATGCAGCAAACTTCTCCTGCCTACGCTCAGTAAGGCGAATGTCAATGCGCACACAATGCTGTATAAATGTCTCTAGCTCTTGTGGTGACTCAGAGCGAGCTAGTTCATCTTTTACAATACTAGACAGACCCCTTTTAAAAACAGGCAATTGTGCATAACTGTCCCAATTGGTATCTACCGCTAATCTCCTGAATTCAGTAGCATACTCAATAAAAGAACGTTTTGCCTGGCGTAAAGACAATAAAGCAGATTCAGCGGTTGCACAGCGATTAGGGTCATCAAACATTAATGCCATAGCAGCCAAGAAATCATGCAAGTCATTTAACCGTGGGTCACGAGACTCAATCATCGTATTCGCCCAGGCGAGCGCTCGTGCGGTCAGCAGCATTATTACACACAATACTTTGGATCTATCATTAGGAAAACGGTCAACATGCACATCAAAATATAGCATACATTGATTCGCAAAGCCACGATATTTGTCGCGATCACCATTAAATCTGAATGGGGGCAACTTAGGTGGGCTAGCTGGTGGCGGTTGCCCAGAGGGAAAAGTCGCTTGTGCAGCTATTTGCGTGCTTATGTCCTGAAAAGCCCGTCCATACTGGGACTCTATGCCAGCAAGTTTGTTTTCCTGGGCTGCCATGCGGGTGCTTAAGTCCTGCAAAGTCCGTCCAAACACTTGTTGATTGTGTTCAAAGCTTCCAAACTTCTTTTACAGACCTTCCACATCTTTCTGCAGTGATCTAATTATGGAAAACACCTGCTCTAGTCTGCTTTCTGCAGTCATTGTTCCAGCAGTCTCCTTTTTTTTAGGTTAGAGTATCCTGTAATAATTATAGGAGATAACTCGGGAGACTCTTTGCGTGGAACAAGACAACTTCAGGACACAGTTTTATAAGTGGTAAAGTCTATATTATCACACGATGATTCAAACAGGTGCAGAGAGAAACTCAAGTCCACAACACTTGGAGTAAATATTAAATGCAGCTTAGCAGTCTATAGGAAACTTCAGAGGAAAATGCAATCACGCAGAAAGTCTATGAAGCACAATTATTCTTGAGGATACTTGACACGAATAAGTCCTTGCTTAGTCCAAAACACAGATAGAAATTCTTATAAGGCAGTTCAAATAATATCTTAGCTCAACCAGGGAGGCCTGGGTAATAGTCTCAGGTTCTTGCAGAGCAGCAACAGCTTACATGTCCAGCAAATGCAGATGGAAGTAAACACGAGCAGCAGATGAAGGAGGATTACTGGAACTGGTGTATGCAGCAGGAACTCAGAGCAGAGTAGCAGGATAACCCCGCAGGTTCACAGGAGCAGGTATATAGCCAGGGAGTCACCAGAGGTCAGGAGCTGGATGCAAGGCAGAATACTCTAGCACAGACTGAAGGCTGGGGTGGAGTTTTATAGCAGGAAGACACAGTGCACATGAGACCAAAGACGCCATCTTTTAAAAGGGCAATGCACAAAAGGTAATAAAAAATGTTCAGAGTCCTGACACCTGGGTTCCTCCTAATGCAGGACAATACCAGACCTCATTTGGCTGGAGTGTGTCAGCAGTTCCTGTAAGATGAAGGCATTGAAGCTATGGACTGGCCTGCCCGTTCCCCAGACCTGAATCCGATTGAACACATCTGGCACATCATGTCTCACACCATCCACCAACATCACGTTGCACCACCGACTGTCCAGAAGTTGGTGGATGCTTTAGTCCAGGTCTGAGCGGAGATCCCTCAGGAGACCATCCACCGCCTCATCAGGAGCATGCCCAGGCATTGTAGGGAGGTCATACAGGCACGTGGAGGCCACACACACTACTGAGCATCATTTCCTTTTCTTGAGGCATTACCACTGAAGTTGGATCAGCCTGTAACTTCATTTTCCACTTTGATTTTGAGCATCATTCCAACTCCAGACATCTGTGGGTTATTAGTTGTAATTATTTTTAGGTTTTATTGTTCTCAACACATTCCACTATGTAATGAATAAAGATTTACAACTGGAATATTTTAGTGGGATTTTAGTGTTCCCTTTATTTTTTTGAGCAGTGTACATAATATTGCTTCTTCCTTGACAAGCGCCCCAACATCAAGGTCTTGCTGGGCCGGAGTGAGGAATGTTCACATCCACTGATCTACAAATACAGAATTTAGTGCCCAATCAGATCAATATAAGTTGTTGGACCTTAATCATGAAGATTATAATGGAGATTACATGATGATTTTTTTGTATATTGATGGCCCATATTGTCTAACTTGGGTCGCTCTGTGGTAAGCATTGTTGCCTTGAAACACTATGGTCCTGGGTTTGAGTTTGACCAAATTTTGGATTCCTCTTAAATGCCAAAAATTTAATGAGGAGATAGTTGGCTAACTATAAAAATGACCATTGTGTTTCTAAATATGTAAGGTATTGTAACACACTCTTATGGATGGTGACGATCTTGATATAACACTTCAGAATAAGTTGGCATTCTGTAAGCAATGGGTAATAACGGTGGTATAATCATCACTGGGTGAAATGTGTGTAAAACTAAGCAATGCTGTCCATTACATTTATGTTGGCATATTCTACTAAATTGGTAGAAACCAACTGTTGTGCAACATTAGTTTTGGAATTGGCCATATTGGTTTTGTAACTGATATTTTTTGTGTTGGTTAAGACTCTAAGAAATGCCCAGTAGTGGCTTTTCTTCCAAAATGATTGTGCATGTCTATGGGAAATTCTGTGAAGGATAGTTTGTGTATTACACAGCCGTAACACTGATTTAATCATTTATCTTTATAGTTCCTCCTAAGCTTTCTGGAGAAACAAAGATCCTTGCAGAAGAGGGTAAAACTGTTGAAATCACATGTGGCTTCATGGCCAACCCGGCAGCCGCAATGTTTTGGAGACAAAATAACAGCCTCTTCACATTACCTTCCCGCTACAAGCAGTACATGACCACGGAGACTCTGCAGCTCACAATTGAAAAGGCGACTAAGGCAGATAGCGCCAATTACACATGTGTAGCTTTATCCAAGGGAAATGAGACCATCAGAGTGATCGAGCTGATAGTTGGAGGTAAGACTAACAGTCAACACTAGTTTCCAAGCTTCTTCCTGACATGTATAACCTTTTTTTCTGCCTCCCGGTGGTTTAGCTTCTTATAGTTTATAATTGGCCTTGTGTTGTGGAAGGATTTTTCTAGCGCAGCGGTGAGCAATTAATTTTCACGAGGGGCCACATGAGAGACTGAGTCTGTGACTGTTGTTGGGGACTGCACCAATAGGCTGAAATTAATTCTGCTCAATATTAATATTAATATATTCATACTAATTTATATTAATATTGTATCACTTAACATTGAGGAGAATAAAAGTGAATCTGTCACCTCAAAAATGGCATATAAACTAAGGGTACCGTCACACAGTACCATTTTGATCGCTACGACGGTACGATTCGTGACGTTCTAGCGATATCGTTACGATATCGCAGTGTCTGACACGCAGCAGCGATCAGGGATCCTGCTGAGAATCGTACGTCGTAGCAGATCGTATGGAACTTTCTTTCGTCGCTTGATCACCCGCTGACATCGCTGGATCGTTGTGTGTGACACCGATCCAGCGATGTGTTCGCTTGTAACCAGGGTAAACATCGGGTAACTAAGCGCAGGGCCGCGCTTAGTAACCCGATGTTTACCGTGGTTACCAGCGTAAACGTAAAAAAACCAAACAGTACATACTTACATTCCGGTGTCTGTCCCCGGCGTCTCAGCTTCTCTCCACTGTGTGAGCGTCTGCCAGCCGGAAAGCGAGCACAGCGGTGACGTCTGACGTCACCGCTGTGCTTTCCGGCTATGGCGCTTACACAGTGGAGAGAAGCAGAACGCCGGGGACAGACACCGGAATGTAAGTATGTACTGTTTGTTTTTTTTACGTTTACGCTGGTAACCAGGGTAAACATCGGGTTACTAAGCGCGGCCCTGCGCTTAGTTACCCGATGTTTACCCTAGTTACCGGGGACTTCGGCATCGCTCCAGCGCCGTGATTGCAACGTGTGACCGCAGTCTACGACGCTGGAGCGATAATCATACGATCGCTGCGACGTCACGGATCGTGCCGTCGTAGCGATTAAAATGGTACTGTGTGACGGTACCCTAAGGCCACCGGCATCAGGGGCTTATCTACAGCATTCTGTAATGCTGTAGATAAGCCCCCATTGTATCCTGAAAGATAAGAAAAACAGGTACTGCAGTGCGCAGGCGCCAGGAAAGGTCAGAGAGGCCCATCGGACCGGACCGCAGCGGCAGGGCCGGCGTCAGCACCCGGCATAACTGGGCAAGTGCCAGGGCCCTGGTGAGACGGGGGGCCCATTGAGGGCCGGCGTTAGGGGCAGGCAGCTGCCAGGGAGGGGGAGCTGTGCTGTATACTACATGTCTGTGCTATATACTACATGGCTGTTCTATATACTACATGGCTGTGCTATATACTACATGGCTGTGCTATATACTACGTGGGCCGTGTTATATACTACGTGGGCCGTGTTATATACTACGTGGGCCGTGCTATATACTACGTGGGCCGTGCTATATACTACATGGGCCGTGCTATATACTACGTGGGCCGTGTGATATACTACGTGGGCCGTGCTATATACTACGTGGGCCGTGTTATATACTACGTGGGCCGTGTTATATACTACGTGGGCTGTGCTATATACTACATGGCTGTTCTATATACTACGTGGGCTGTGTTACATAATATGTGGCTGTGCTATATACTATATGGGCTGTTATATGCTATGTGGGATGTGCTATATACTACATGGCTGTTCTATAAACTACGTGGGCCGTGTTATATACTATGTGGCTGTGCTATATACTATATGGGCTGTTATATGCTACGTGGGCTGTTATATACTACGTGGCTGTGTTATATGCTACGTGGGCTGTTATATACTACATGGCTGTGTTATATGCTACGTGGCTGTGCTATATACTACATGGGCTGTGTTATATACTACATGGCTGTGTTATATGCGATCATGAACCATGGTATGTGTTAAAGGGGGGGCCCACTGAGACTCTTTCGCCCGGGGCCCTCAAAAACCTGGAGCCGGCCCTGCGCAGTGGGACCGCCCCTGGGTGAGTATAATATAACCTGTTTTTCTTATCTTTCAGGTTTCATCGGGGGGCTTATATACAGTATTACAGAATGCTGTAGATAAGCCCCTGATGCCGGTGGTCTTAGTTTATAGGCCATTTTTGGGGTGACAGATTCCCTTTAAGTATGCTGACATCTCTCTATATACCGTATGAGCCTGCACACAACCCCTTAAATAGTGTGAGCCCCACATAGCCTCCTATATACATTATGAAATCCCACATAGCCTCCAATTTACAGTATGAGCCCCACAGCCTCCTATATACATTATGAACCCCCACAGTCTCATATGTACGAGATAGTCTCCAATTTACAGTATGAACTCCCCACATAGCCATCTCTGTGTGTAAATATATATATATATATACTGTGCACTGTGTGTGCGTGTGTGTGTATATATATATATATATATATATATACACACACACACACACACACACACACACACACACGCACAGTGTGAGCCCCACATAGTCTCCTATATACAGTATGAGCCCCCATAGCCTCCTATAAACATTATGAGCCCTCCACCGTCTCCTATATACATATGAACCTTCATGTAGCCTCCATTATACAGTATGAGCTCCCCACATAGCTCCTACATACAGTATTAGCCTCCACATGTACATACAAATATCCCATACACATGCATTGAACCTGTGCCCAGACTTTATAGAAGACCTACCATCAGATCAAGACTGAGATTTTACTAATTTTTCCGGTCTTTATCTTTGCCAAGGAGGAGTGGCTTACAGGATTTCCTGGGGACGTGTATTTAAGCTGCTCTGCATTATAATCCTGTGTGCTCCTCCCTCATGGTAAAGGTCCTAAGAATGAGCTCTAAATTAAAAGGCCCAAAGCTCTGGAGCAGTATGGTGGATTTAAAAAAAAAAATCAAAACAGAGAGCAGAATACTAAGGGGAGCAGCAGGAATAAATAAAATAAGAGCAAAGACTGCCCTCTTGATCTGATGACAGGTCCTCTTTAAAGCAAGAGAGAGGACAGAAGATTAATTTTAGACTAACGGGATCATACTGGAATTCATGATCATGAAATTGTCTAGCTTGAATCAGGATGAATCAGATTCTTCAAGACCAGCAATCGTCGTGCTCGTGTTGATAGGGGGGCTTCGAATAAGTGTCTGACAAGTGACGTTGACCTCAAATCTTACTCTAGTCAGAGATTGGAGTTAGATTTCTGAAGTAAAGAACTCTACAGATTGTCATGAGTTAGAGAATCTGTGGTGTCATACCCCCATAACACCCCCATTCCACCCTAGCTCTGCCCATTTTGACGGCGCTGGGAGAGACTGGCATGAAAATACAAAAGTTTTAAAAATTTTGAACAACTCAATCATTTTGTGCCTTTTCAAATCGATATACACCAGAATTCTGGCCTAATGGCTGTGTTGAAACAGGGCCATTGTGTAGTATCTGTGTACCAGGGCCGGACTGGGACTAAAATTCAGCCCTGGCATTTGAAGTTACATAGGCCCACTTGTCGCATGGTGACTGTATAATATCTTTGTACACTTGTAGGTTACAAGAAGTGAGGGGAGTGTAACACGACTATATAACATATAATCACAGCTGTATCCAGCATTACAGCTCAGTCCTATTTATTGCTTTTAGTTGCAGTACCAAGAAAAGCCGCTACTTTACCTACATAACTGGATCTCGTAGATAATGAAGGGATTGAGACGACCAAAGGCTATGGAACCTCATTCTGAGGCTCCTTATACTTTGCCTACAGCCACTTTTGGTTCCGCTGCGCATCGCGAGACCCGGCGACTCTGAAGAGCACTGACATCAGTAACGTCACCGCTCTTCAGATATTCCGGGTCTTGCGCTGAGCTCGGCGACTGTGAAGAGTGGTACTGTTACTACCGTCACCGCTCTTCAGAGTCGCTGGGTCTCGCCAGGTCTGGGCTAGTAGTGGGGGTGTCTGATAGACACCTCTCCATTACTTACACCAGGGATTAATAGCAGCGGACATTACGCAGCTGACATCAACCCTATAAATCATGACACATACCAGAATTAAATGCTTTGGCGGCTGGGAAAAGCAGTAGAGTTAGCTCTATTCCCAGGCGCCGGGTGCTAACTACAGCTGTCATCATCCTTGCCTCATCTCCCTGTGAAGCATTTCTGTTGTATTTACATGCGTTGATCTCAGGCCACTGAACGAGTGTGATCGACAATACTGAAGTCGTTCGCTTGTTTCCCGGTCTCTTTACACCAACTGAGAAAGAATGAAGGGAACAGAACAATCACAATTAGATCAATCTGTCCCCATACAGTATCATGTTATCAGCAGTATATCTGCAGTTTACACCAGCAATGTGCTCCTGAGAACAAGGATTTCTGTTCCCACATAAACAATCGAATCACTCGATGAATAGGCAGCATTTTGCTTGTTTAGTATAATACACCCCATAGTCCTCCATATATTATAATGTGCACCTCAGTCCTCCATATAGTATAATACACTCCTCAGTCCTCCATATAGTATAATACACTCCTCAGTCCTCCATATAGTATAATACACTACTCAGTCCTCCATATAGTATAATACACTCCTCCTAGTCCTCCATATATTAACCCCTTCACCCCCGGAGCTTTTTCCGTTTTTTCGTTTTCGTTTTTCGCTCCCCTCCTTCCCAGAGCCATAACTTTTTTATTTTTCTGTCAATATGGCCATGTGAGGGCTTATTTTTTGCAAGACGAGATGTACTTTTGAACGATACCATTGGTTTTACCATGCCGTGTAACGGAAAATGGGAAAAAAATTCCAAGTGTAATGAAATTGCAAAAAAAGTGCAATCTCGCACTTGTTTTTTGTTTGGCTTTTTTGCTAGGTACACTAAATGCTAAAACTAACCTGCCATTATGATTCTGCAGGTCATTACGAGTTCATAGACACCTAACATGTCTAGGTTATTTTTTATCTAAGTGGTGAAAAAAAATTCCAAAATTTGCTAAAAAAAAAAGAAAAAAAAATTACGCGATTTTCCGATACCCGTAGCGTCTCCAATTTTCGTGATCTGGGGTCAGGTGAGGTCTTATTTTTTGCTTGCCAAGCTGACGTTTTAATGATACCATTTTGGTGTAGATACGTTCTTTTGATCGCCCGTTATTGCATTTTAATGCAATGTCGCGGCGACAAAAAAAACGTAATTTTGGCGTTTTGATTTTTTTTCTCGCTACGCCATTTAGCGGTCAGGTTAATCCTTTGTTTTTATTGATAGATCGGGCGATTCTGAACGCGGCGATACCAAATATGTGTATGTTTGATTTTTTTTAATGGTTTTATTTTGATTGGGGCGAAAGGGGGGTGATTTGAACTTTTATATATTTTTTATTTTTTTTTATATTTTTGAACACTTTTTTTAAAAAAATTTGGCATGCTTCAATAGTCTCCATAGGAGGCTAGAAGCATGCACAACTCGATCGCCTCTGCTACATAGAGGTGAAGTACAGATCACCTCTATGTAGCAGAAATCCAGGTGTGTACTTTGAGCGCCGACCACAGGGTGGCGCTCAAAGCAATCGGCCATCAACAACCATAGAGGTCTCAAGGAGACCTGGTTGTTATGTGACGGGGGTCAGCGGTGTGAGCAGTTCCGGCCGCGCGGCCGGGAGCGCTAGTTAAATGCCACTATCAGCGCTTGACAGCGGCATTTAACTAGTTAATGGGCGCGGGCGGATCGCGATTCCGCTCGCACTCATTGCGCGCACATGTCAGCTGTACAAAACAGCTGACATGTCGCGGCTTTGAGGTGGGTTCACCGCCGGAGCCCACCTCAAAGCAGGGGATCTGCCAGCTGACGTACTATTCCGTCAGCTGGCAGAAAGGGGTTAAAATACACTGCTCAGTCCTCCAAATAGTATAATACACTCCTCATAGTGCTCAATATAGTATAATGCACCGCCATAGTCATCCATGTAGTACAATTCACTTCCCATAGTATAATGCACCCCATAGTTCTTCATATAGTATAATGTATTCCCCATAGTCCTCGATGCAGTATAATGCAGCCCACATATAGTATAATGATGCCACCCCAGAGTATAATGCAGCCACCCCACAGAATATATTGTAGCCCCGAGTATAATGTAACCCCCAGAGAATATAATGCAGCCCCCTCATATAGTATAATGCAGCTCCCCATAGAATATAATGTAGCCCCCTCAAAGTATGATGCAATCACCTATCATAGAATATAATAAATTTAACACATAGAATACATTTAATATAGAATATAATACGGCCAACCTCTCCATAGAATATAATGTAGCCCCATAAAAGAGTATGATGCAATCCTCCCTCATAGAATGTAATATAGCCCCCATAGAATATAATACAACCCCCCATAGAATGTAATACAGCCCCCCATAGAATGTAATACAGCCCCACCATAGAATGTAATACAGCCCCACCATAGAATGTAATACAGCCCCCATAGAATGTAATACAGCCCCCCATAGAATGTATTGTAGCGCCCCACAATCCAGTTATCACTCATTGATATATTAAAAAAAAAACAAACATACAATCCTCACCTCTCCTTGTGCCCCGCGCTGGTCCTGGCTCCAGTCTCAGCGGCTGCAGTCTGCCCGGCACACAGCAGGTGCGCGATGATATGACATCATCGCGCACCTGCAGTGTCAGAGGCAGAGCGGGGAATGATGGGAGAGGGAGCAACAGCAGACGCTCTCTCCTCCATCATTGCATTCAACTGTACCGGTGTCATAGACGCCGGTATAGTTGAATGCGGTGGTGCTGGCGGGGGGGAGTCGGCCCAGTGGCAGAGCGTGCAGGGATCAAGCGGCCCACTACTGACACCGGCCCTTCTGGCATTTGCCAGAAGTGCCCAATGGCCAGTCCGGTCCTGCTGTGTACTGATAGTTTTACACTACATTAGATAGAAATGAGCTACTTTCCTTAATCTAAAAGATAAAACATGATGTAATACTCGGCACAGGACCGTCAGAGATCACACACTTATTTATAGGCAGCGCTCCTACCTGGTTTATGATGTGATCTGTAAAACATTGCAATGTTCTGTTCTGTGGTGGAATGTGGAACCTGTGCTGCTCAGATTTACTGCAGATCAGTCACCTTGCTGTTAAGGTACCGTCACATTAAGCGACGCTGCAGCGATACAGACAACGATGCCGATCGCTGCAGCGTCGCTGTTTAGTCGTTGTGTGGTCGCTGGAGAGCTGTCACACAGACAGCTCTCCAGCGACCAACAATGCCGAAGTCCCCGGGTAACAAGGTAAACATCGGGTTACTAAGCGCAGGGCCGTGCTTAGTAACCCGATGTTTACCCTGGTTACCATTGTAAAAGTAAAAAAAAACAAAACATACATTCTGGTGCCCGGCGTCCGCTTCCCTGCACTCCTCCTGCATCCTGTGTCAGCGCCGAACATCTCCGGCATCTCCCACAGAGCGGTGACGTCACCGCTCTGCTTTACGGCCGGCACTTACACAGGATGCAGGAGGAGTGCAGGGAAGCGGACGCCGGGCACCGGAATGTGAGTATGTGTTTTTTTTTTTACTTTTACAATGGTAACCAGGGTAAACATCGGGTTACTAAGCGCGGCCCTGCGCTTAGTAACCTGATGTTTACCCTGGTTACCAGTGAAGACATCGCTGGATCGGTGTCACACACACCGATTCAGTGATGTCAGCGGGAGATCCAGCGATGAAATAAAGTTCTGGACTCTCAGCAACGACCAGCGATCTCACAGTGGGATCCTGATCGCTGCTGCGTGTCAAACACAACGATATCGCTATCCAGGACGCTGCAACGTCACGGATCGCTATCGTTATCGTTGTAAAGTCGTTTAAGGTACAGTCACACTAAGCGACGCTGCAGCGATACAGACAACGATGCCGATCGCTGCAGCGTCACTGTTTGATCGCTGGAGAGCTGTCACACAGACCGCTCTCCAGCGACCAACGATGCCGAGGTCCCTGGGTAACCAGGGTAAACATCGGGTTGCTAAGCGCAGGGCCGCGCTTAGTAATCCGATGTTTACCCTGGTTACCAGTGTAAAATGTAAAAAAACAAACACTACATACTCACCTTCGCGTCCCCCGGCGTCCGCTTCCTGCACTGACTGAGTGCCGGCCCTAACAGCAGAGCGGTGAAGTCACCGCTGTGCTGTGCTTTCACTTTACGGAAAGTCAGTGCAGGAAGCGGACGGCGGGGGACGCGAAGGTGAGTATGTACTGTTTGTTTTTTTACATTTTACACTGGTAACCAGGGTAAACATCGGGTTACTAAGCGCAGCCCTGCGCTTAGTAACCCGATATTTACCCTGGTTACCATTGTAAAACATCGCTGGTATCGTTGCTTTTGCTGTCAAACACGGCGATCTGACGACCAAATAAAGTTCTGAACTTTAATCAACGACCAGCGATATCACAGCAGGATCCTGATCGCTGCTGCCTGTCACACTCAACGATATCGCTAGCCAGGACGCTGCAATGTCACGGATCGCTAGCGATATCGTTTAGTGTGAAGGTACCTTTATTGCTGCATCTATGCCGAATAGCTATTTCAGAAGTGTGAACACCCAGTCTACCATTACCACCATGTTTTAAATGTGTGATTGTCATTAAGTAAAGCTTTAAAAGACAATCTTCCACCACAAATAACACATGGCCAAGCTACTCTAATGGCTGTATAGGGGAAAATATGTGGATTTTGAATCTGTAAATTTTATCTTTGTCATCAGCTACATTACCCCACAGAAAGTCAGAAACAGACTGTGCCCTACATGCTACTGCACACTCCGGACTCCCAAGCTCAGATAAACTATGAGCCAATACTCCTAACTGCTTTATTACCATTCAGCGCAGTCTGTTCACAGACTTACTGCAAAGCAATGAGGAGTATATAGCAGTTTGGGATATGTGTCGGTAGGGACAGATCACCCTTAATGCTGGGTGCCAATTAATCCCAATTCATTAAGTCTGAAGTTGTACAAACCAGTCTTAATGAAGGGGAGTAATGGGTTTGGATGCACCTAATTCATTGAGGGTTGTATGTCACTTACTGAAATATATGCATCTTACAAGTGCTGTGCACTTCCGCCAGGAATGTTCTCTAGTCAGGGATTGGAGTACACTTTTGGCGTAAGTTAGACCAATAAACTAACTTTTCAGGAATTAGAGCAGGAGATGTTGCCACGACGCATCCTGACAATTTGACAAAAGTGGTTGGCGGTGTAAGAACGGCAAAAATCACAAATATTTTTTTCAACTTCCAAGTTCCATTTTTTAAGGTGTTTATGCCATAATTCTGGTGTAAACATCTTAATGAATAGGGTCCAATATTCCTGTCAATACAGTGAAGTGGATGCAAAGAATAAAAACTATTCTCAGTGTGGCATGGAACGTGATAAAATTTATAATAGTTGTCATCATTTTAGGCTAGATAGATCAAAAATGGAATTTATATTTAATCAGTGTTTCCATCTTATAAAGTAATAGCATAAAGCTGCATCCACACATAATTGACCCATAAATCCCCATATTTGCAGTTTAGCTCTTAATATATTTCTCTAAAAAAAGATTTGCCATGTATATTGTCATCACTGATCCTTAGGCACTTTGGCCTCGATTTATTATTTTGGTGTGCATTCCAGGATTCTGTCCTAAAACACATTAAATCACAATATTTTTTTCACAACTTGGAAATTGCCCCAAAATAATGTGGGGGTGATTAATCAAGACTGGCGATTCTCTCGCTGGTCTTGAGGAGGGAGCATTTTTGAGTAGACCCTATTGATTTATTAAGCGGCTCATGCCTCTTAACGAATCAGGTGAGACTCGTAGTAGCGTGTGATGCCATGTACGCCTCGACACATCTTACTCTAGTCCCTGTTGGGGTAAGCTTTGTGGCATAGTGAACACCGCCACTCATCGTGAATTTGACGAGAGGGGGTCACAATGTCCTGCCCTGCCTTGCTGCGCCCACTTTGTCGAGGCTCGGGTGAGATGGGCATGAACTTGCCAAATCACATTTTTGCACAACCTCTTTTGAAAACTTTTTCTGGCAAAAAAAGCTTTGGTAAATCACAGCCCCTCCTGTGACTTTTGGCATTTACGCTCCAGTCCTGGTCAGCTACATCAATATGGGACTAGCTATTCATGCCATACAAATTCATGAAAATTGATGCCACTTTATGGTGTAACTTATTCTAGAAATCTTTGGATGGAGATTTCTGGCGGTGGCGCATGACAGTTTAGAGAAGCACTTAGCACATTGAATAATGCGCGCCTCTTAATGAATTATGCACGTTCTCTAGCAAACCTGTTAATTGAGACTGGAGTGCACAATACTAGTCCTAATTAATTGGTATTTTTGTGTGCAGCCATATATAGTAAGGGCACAAATCAGGATGGATTCCATAATATGGATTCATATAGCATAAATCTATAACATAATTGTAAGTGTAAGCTCTATTTCTGTTCCTGTTACAAATTTGGTACCATGCAAAGTCAACAACATTGTCATGCTAATAACATTTTCGCTAAAAGTCATTCGACCACTCAATGCTCGTATTCATGATGGATTGTATTACTCACAAAAACCAAGAACCATCCAATAACTTTGGGTTTACGAGGGCAGTATCGATGTACTTGGGATTATAGGGTTTGTCAATGTGGTCAAAATAATATGTAGTGTCTCTTTCACAGATCGGCAGCCCGGTCTTCCAGTGGAAGCGATCGCGGCAGCAGTGGTGGTAGGAGCGCTTATAATCGCGTTTGGAATGTTTGCAAGAAGAGACCAAGTATTTAAAGCGGTGAGTATTAAAATACTATGAAAAAAATAGGATTTATCATAAATTGAATGAGATGAATAGAATTTGTATTTATGTATATATACAGTCATGAGAAAAACTAAGTACACCACAAATTTCAATTCTATGTTATTTTTACATATCAAGACACAATTATAAAAAATGGTCCTAAACTAGGTAAATACAACCTCAAATACTCACATAACAAATTACACTCTGCCACTATCTAGTTAACAAAATGTAGACCAAACTGCAGAAGCAGTGTGTGAAAAATTAAGTAAGTAGAGTGTAAGTAGCGGCTAAGTGTGGCTTATCAAATGACCTTAAGTGTTCATCAGCAAGTATGACCACCTCTTTCTTTAAAAGCAGAAGTTTTTGTAGTTTGCTAATCTGAAGCAATCAGGTATGTGTTAACACAGTGCAAAGGAGGAAATACATAAGCAGTTATCTAGAAGAAGCATTTGTTGCTGCCAATAAATCTGGAAAGTGTTATAAGGTAATTTTCAAACAATTCAGGGTCAATTATTGTTAAAGATTATTCACAATCAGTGATAAAGATTATTCACAAGGGGAAATCATTCAAATCATTAGCAATACTCCAAGGAGTAAAACATCCCAGCAAATTCCCTTCTTGCTCAGACCACGCAATGGTCAGGGAAGTTGCAAAAAAAAAAAAAAAGAAGCTAAAATAAGACTCTAAAGGCCTCAGTGTGTTAAATGTTCAAGTTCATGACAATTAAAAAAAACTGGACAAGTATAGAATGTTAGGAAGAGTTGCAAGGAGAAAGCCTCTTCTTCCTAAAAAGAACACAACGGCACAAATGAAGTTTGTATCTGAACAAATCACAAGACTTCTGGAATATATGTCTTTTGGACAGACAAAACCAAAGTGGAGATGTTTGGCCATAATGAAATGTAACACTTTTGGCTAAAACCAAGCACAACATATCAGCACAACCACAACATATCAGCACAACCACAACATCACAACTGTCTGGTGGTGGAGGGGTGATGATTTGGTCGTGTTTGCAGCCACAGGAACTGGGGGGCTTGCAGCCATTTAGTATACAATGAACTCTTCTGTATAACAAATTATTTTAGAGTCAAATATGAGGCTATACTTCCAAAAGATAAAGCCAGACCAAAACTGGGTAATGCGATGGGGAAATGATCACCAGCACACCAGCAAATCTATAATCAGAATGTCTGAAAATGAAAAGTATCAAGGTGTCGTAATGACCCTTTCAAAGTCCAGAATTCAGCCCGAAGTGGCCGGGTCTTAGGAGAGCGGGGCATAAAAGAAGGCCAACAAACCCCAATAAACTTAAAGGGAACCTGTCACCACGTTTTTGGAAGATGGGATAAAAATAGCGTTAAATAGGGGCAGAGGTGGGCGTTACATTAGTGTGTGTGTTATGCGTTTATTACCCACCTAAGTTGCCGAAATAACTTTGCAAAGTCTCCGTTTTCGCCTGTCAATCAGGCTGGTCAGGTCGCATGGGCGTTGTCTTCCCCCAGATTTGGCGTAGTTTTCCGTTGGTGGCGTAGTGGTGTGCGCATGCCCAAAGTCCGGAATCCTCTTCCAGGGGATTTAAAATAGCGCGGTGTTCGTTATTGCATTGGTGATCGGTGGGCGCGGCCATCTTCCTTTGGCCGCGCGTGCGCAGAAGCGGCGCTCTGCTGGCCGCGGCTTCAGGAAAATGGCCGCCGCGATATCCATCTGCGCACGCGCGGCATCCCGCGGCCATTTTCCTGAAGCCGCGGCCAGCAGAGCGCCGCTTCTGCGCACGCGCGGCCAAAGGAAGATGGCCGCGCCCACCGATCACCAATGCAATAACGAACACCGCGCTATTTTAAATCCCCTGGAAGAGGATTCCGGACTTTGGGCATGCGCACACCACTACGCCACCAACGGAAAACTACGCCAAATCTGGGTGAAGACACCACGCCCATGTGACCTGACCAGCCTGATTGACAGGCGAAAACGGAGACTTTGCAAAGTTATTTCGGCAACTTAGGTGGGTAATAAACGCATAACACACACACTAATGTAACGCCCACCTCTGCCCCTATTTAACGCTATTTTTATCCCATCTTCCAAAAACGTGGTGACAGGTTCCCTTTAATGTTGTAAAGAAGAGTTATCTAAATTCCTCCAGAATGACATGAGAGACCGATTCATACAGAAAATGATTGCTTCAAGGTTTTTCTGTTAACAGTGGTTCTTCAAGCTATTGATTCATGGTGGTGTACTTAATTTTCTCATACTATTTCTGCTTTTTGGCTTAGTTTTTTTAATAAGAAAAAAAAAAAGACAGTGCATTTTTCATATGTCATTCTTCAGCTATATTTTAAGACTTTCTAGGGACCAGAATTTTTTTATTTATTATATTCTTATATGTAAAAATATAGAATTTAGAGGGTGTACTTAGTTTTTTTCAGGACTGTACTTACAATGCTCAAACAAAATTGAGAAAAGGCTTAAATCAAACATTATATTTTGATCAATGAAAGATCCAAATAAAAAAAATCTGATATAAATTGTATAATTTGTTGGCAACAAAATGACGTATCAGTGGTTAGTGGAAATCAAAATCATCACCCGATTGAGGGCTGGATTCCAAATTCCATGAAGATTAAAGTAAAAAATTGTAAATAAAAAATGGATTTTATTTGCTTGAAATTACACCATGGAAACTCATAATTTGAGTCAATAATGTTTATGGCACACACATGCCTGTATGCACTCCTGACAACATCTGGTCAAGATACTGATGATATGACAGATCTCCAAGTTCTGGATCAGGGGGATCAGTGAGCTAGTGGATAGTCTGTGGCACTATTTGGCAGTGTTACATAATGTCCCAGCGGTTCTCAATTGGATTCATGTCGGGGGAACATGAGGGCCAGTCAATGGCATAAATGTCTTCATCATCCATCAACTACGCATGAGGCTGCGCAAAGTCCTGCACAACGACTAATCCATGGCCCCCACTGCACCAGCGTAAGGGTTGACAATGGCTCTGAGGATTTCATCCCAATATCTAACTACTGTCATGGTAGCATTGGCTGTCACGTGGAGGATTTCATCCCAATGTCTAGCTGCTCTCAGGGTACCATTGGCTGTCGCATGGAGGATTTCATCCCAATGTCTAGCTGCTCTCAGGGTACCATTGGCTGTCGCCTGGAGGATTTCATCCCAATGTCTAGCTGCTCTCAGGGTACCATTGGCTGTCACGTGGAGGATTTCATCCCAATGTCTAGCTGCTCTCAGGGTACCATTGGCTGTCGCCTGGAGGATTTCATCCCAATGTCTAGCTGCTCTCAGGGTACCATTGGCTGTCGCGTGGTGGATTTCATCCCAATGTCTAGCAATTCTCAGGGTACCATTGGCTGTCGCGTGGTGGATTTCATCCCAATGTCTAGCAATTCTCAGGGTACCATTGGCTGTCGCGTGGAGGTTTGATCATGCAATGTGGTCATGCTGGATGAGGTTGCAGGCGGCATATCGTTCACCACAACATCTCCAAACTAGTTCATGTCTGTCACATGTTATGTCAAGAGAACTGAGAGCCAATGGTAGATTGCCAATTTTGGTGTTCTACGGTGAATTACAGCCGAGCTGCACAATGCTCGGATGTGAATAGAGCTCCCACTACAGAATGTTTCGTCCCACCTGCCACCCTCCTGGATTCTGTTAATGTCAACTTGGTAAAAAATAAGCAGATCAGTAAGTCGCTGAACAGCATTTTGTAGGACTCCGGCGGTGCTCCTTGTGTTCCTCCAGACACAAAGGAGTAGATGCCAGTCCTGCTGCTGGGCTGATGCCCTTTTACTGCCCTGTCTAACTCTCCTCATGTAATGGCCCATGTTCTGATATATGCTCCTTGCTCTTGAGTATGTTATAGAAGTCACAGCAAATCTTGAGAGGACAAGTATGGATGTGCCATCCTGTAGAAAGGAGCTGAACAACCCATGCAACCTGAAAGGGTTGCTAGTACCACCTAATGCTACCAGTAGTGACAGCGACACTGGCAAAATGCAAAACTAGAGAAAAATCAGTTAGGAAGGATAAGGAGAGAGCAATTGTCTGTTGTGGGGGGGGGGGGTCTTACTGTTGTCTCTCTAGTGCAGCAGAGCAAGTAACATTGATTCACAATGGTTTCTGCTTCCCACCTGGACAGATTGATAGCCATTGTCTACAATTCACTTGTGGTTATACTATGATGCTTCCGTGTTCTCATCATAATTCTGAGAAGTGTAGATGTAAAAAGCACAGGCAAAAATAATTTTTTATGCAGTATAATCTTTTATCGAGGTGGTAAAACCACTATTATTGAGCTTTGAGAAGATGGTAATTATTCAAAAATATGCTTCATAGTTTAATATAATCAATTTAGACCCATCTAAAAAAAAAAGTGATCTGGGAATTACTATCACATATGGAAGTAAGAGGCGTATATTATAGTGTAGTTAGCCCTGCATCTGACGTACTATTGCCTAACCTCATATTATTCTAAGAACTTCCAGCCATTTCTGGGTGCTCACACTTCTTTAAACTGAGCAGAGCATTGTCTCAAGTAGAAATTAACCCGGATCAAATTTACCAGTGAAGTAACAGAATATTCTCCATAACTGAACATGATGCGTTCGCAATTCTTTGGTCAATCTGTTGTATGGAGATTTCCCTTGTAATATTAGTGGCATTTTGTTCTAACATGTGACATCTAATAGCTCGCATTCCCAGAATATTCAGTTGTCCTACAAAAAGTCGCTTTCACAACTGCAGGATTGCTTCTTCACAAGCGCACATAGGGCCTGGTTCATAGACTGGCATTGTACTCGCCAGTCTTAATAAATGGGTGGTTTGTAGTCAGATACATATAATTGATTAGGAGAGTAACCCCTTAGTTAATTCTTTGCATCTTAACTGTGGCATGCCCCCAGGGTTGGACTGGGGTGTCTGGGGCCCACTGGGGGAATGGATTCCAGGGGCCCACCCTACAGCTATACGCAAATACCTGTTAGCTGTTATCATTGTTATAGTGGAGCGTCGACTGTAAAACACAGACAGCTCCTGCACATCTACTGTGCGCCACCATAACTGGGATGTACAATTACGGTAGTTTGCATTAAAGGGTTCTTTGATTAAAACAAGTTGTCACCAATCCACAGGTCAGGTAGGTGATAACTTATTGATCATTGGAATCCAACCATTGGAAACCATACCGATCGAAAGAATGGGGAACTTTTGTCCTTGACAGGGCACTTTTATCCCCATTTTAAAATGGAGCGGCAGATGGGATGTCTGACCGCAGCTCCAGTCATCCTCTTTCAGGGCTTCCAGAAAAAGCCAAGTGCAGCCACTTAGGGAATGAATGGATCAGTGGTCGAGTTGTACATGCCGCGCCATGCTAATGGGGATAACAGTTGCACATTCTGCAGATCGGTGCAGGTCCCAGCAGTCGGACCCCCACCAATCAATAACTTATCACTTATCTCTTGGCCACTTTCACACATTCAGTATTTGGTCAGTATTTTGCATCAGTATTTGTAAGCCAAAACTAGGAGTGGAAAAATCAGCAAAAGAGTATAATAGAAACATATGCACCACTTCTGTATTTCTCATCCACTCCTGGTTTTGGATTACAAATACTGAGGCAAAATACTGACCAAATACTGAATGTATGAACATGGCCTTAGGATAAGTGATTAGTTGTTTACACCTTAGGACCACTGTAAGTGCATATCTGCTACTGTGTAATAGTCACAGGACAGGAAGGGGTTAAACAGCTAAGTATTTAATCTCTATTGGAAATCAAGAATCTTCCCCTTATTCATATCAGAGAGAACAAGTAACCTCCATAAACAACACAATCCACTTTACCAAGACCAATAATACCACATACAAGGAACAATTACCGCCACACTGTTACCAGACTACATATTATCACCACACAGTGACCAAATAATACCACATACAGTGGATAAATACCGCAACACCATGACCAGACCACATATTACCACCATATAGTGGCCGAATAATGCCACTTACAGGGGATAAATACTGCTACGCCGTGTTCAGACCAGACATTACCATCACATAGTGACCAAATAATATCACATACAAGGTATAAATACCACTACAGCATGACCAAGTCACATATTACCACCACACAGTGACCAAATAATACCACATACAGTGGATAAATACCGCAACACCATGACCAGACCACATATTACTACCATATAGTGGCCGAATAATACCACTTACAGGGGATAAATACTGCTACGCCGTGTTCAGACCAGACATTACCATCACATAGTGACCAAATAATATGACATACAAGGTATAAATACCACCACAGCATAACCAAGTCACATATTATCAGCACACAGTGACCAAATAATACCACATACAGGGGATTAATAAAGTCACACCATGACCAGACCACATATTACCACCGCATAGTGACTGAATAATACAAAATACAGGAGAGAAATACCACCATACCATGACCAGATCACATATTACCCTCACATAGTGACTGAATACTACAATACTAATCCTTAATAAAAAAACAAAACACAATACTGATAACAGAGATCACCAGTGACATTATACACAGGAGCTCTATTTATAGTATCTGTGTATAGGTAATACAGTCATGATCACCAGTGATTTTACAGTATATTCCTAGTTCCTGTGTATATAGTATACAGGTAATACAGTGCCTATCAGTGCTATCATGCACAGGAGCTCTGTATATAGTGTACAGATAATACAGTGACCACCGGTGATATTATACACAGGAGCTCTGAATATAGTATATAGTGTCAGGGTACAGGAAACACGCTGACTCACCAGTGATGTCTAGAGTTGAAGTCATTCATCTTCACTTTCTTCTTCATCATGTGCAGACTGCCATCACTTCTTCACTCCCAGACTCGTCTATGCAGAAAATAAGACACCATTATCTACAGCTGATTGCTTCCAGAGCACATTCCCCACTTTTGTACACAACTTCTACACTATGTCAGGTGAAGAAAAAAAGCGACAAAGTGCTGCCCTGCACAGTAACAGGACCCCCTTTTTGTCCCCCTCCTCCCATGGAAGGCAGTATCCTTGAAAGAACATTAAATTACAGCGGTAATAATGTCCCCTGATTGGCCCCTACAATAATTATGTCACCACTTGCCACCATAAACCAATAATGTATGTTCCTCATACTGACCCCCATATACTAGGTATGTCACCCCTTTAATAAGGTCCCAGATCCTGGGCCCCTTTATTTAATGTCCCCGTCCTAGGCCCATGTTGCAGTCATCCTGGACCCCTTTGTGCACTTTAACCCCTTTACAGCCTATGATGTACATATACAGGCGCTTGACCTATCAAAGCAGAGCGCCCTGTCACAGCTGCAATCAGCGTTCATCTTGACTCCAAAAATATAATGCTACATAGAGTATAATGAGCCCCATATAACGCTCCATACAATATAATGGGCCCCATATAGTGCTCCAGACATCATAATGGGCCCCATATAGTGCTCCAGACAGCATAATGGGCCCCATATATTGCTCCATATAGTATAATGGGCCCCATATAATTCTCCATAAAATATAATGGGCACCATATATGGCTCCACACAGTATAATGGGCCCCATATAATGCACCATACAGTATATGGCTCCATACAGTACTGACTACATATAATGCATTATACAGTATAATGCACACTTTATATAATACCATAGAGTATAATGGCCCCATATCTTGCTCCATACAGTATAATTGCTCCTTACAGTATATAATGACCTCCATACAGTACATAATGGTCCCTATATAATGCTCCATACAGTATAATGGGACCCATATAATGCTGCATACATAAAAAAAAAAAATCAAATACTCACCTTTCCCATTCCCTTCAGGTCCATTCTCCTCAGCATTTTCTGACTCTCTGTACTGGTTGGCACAGAGTGCGCTGTAGTGACATCATTGCCCCCTCTGCCCTGAGACCTGACAGAGTCAGAAGACGCTGAAGATACTGCTGGAGCTGTGGGGAATGAGGAGAGGTGAGCATTTATGGGGTGCCCACGCTGGCATCGGACTCCCCTGACAGGGGCTTCATAGCATGCTGGTGTCCCCGATGGCACGTGGGCCCACCTGTTCACCCAAGGTCTTGGTGCTTGCCTGTGTGCGCTTGGTTGGTGACGCTGGCCCTGGTCGTCGTGGCGGGTCAGGTATGCGTGCTTGCGCCTCTGCCTGCATTTTAAAGGTCCCTTCTCCCTCCTTTTTTTTGCAATCCAGTTCACAGAACTGTCTTGGTAACATTAAAACTTTCGGCAAATATGTTCTTGTGTGAGAATAGATATGTACAGCAATGCTCATAAACTAGATTTGCTCCAATCTGACGTAATGCCTTTCATTTAAAATAAGTGTGAGGCAGATTCTCAGGGAGATCTATGTTCAGCCCATAGATCTTAACAGCTTATTTACATACTAGAAAAATGTGGATTTCTCTAGATTAATACATTGGATCGCAGATATCAAGTTGTAATTTTGTTCAACGTCCTATGATCTACTGTACATGCCCATATAGACGGCTTAGGAAGGTTGTTGATCTTACTGAGAGATTCCCTTTAAAACATGCCAATGACTGAGCTGCACAGGAGACTAGTTGGACAGGTAGGTCCCCAATGACTTGTCCCCACCTGCTATCCTGGAGTGACCGATTTATCTCTATGTGCGTATATGGAAATATCTGTCACTCCTGGGGAACAAGCGGGGAGAGGCCGCTGGAGACCCACCTGTCCAACTAGTCTCCCATGCGACTATTCTGAGTAGTAGACAACCTTTTGGAAGTCCATTTACACTGGAAGATAATCAGTAATGAGTGTTCATTGGACCACTGGCTTCCTACCAGCCAGTTTAAATAGGTTACCCAAAACGCTCTTTCGTCAGGTAAAATAACTTTTAAAGGGGTTGTCCAGCACTATGAGATGCGCATGCTGTCACCATTCCCCTGTATTTTTCAGTTGGGATTTTTCACTCAGCTTTTCAATTTGTAAAGAATAGAGAGAAGCCAGAGAAGACTAGTTGGTATGTGACCACAGGCAAGCAAATCTCACACATGCCATCATGTGACAACCCTCCCACATGGGGAATTGAGGTAGCATGCACAGAGCATGCAGGATTTGGCAGTGTGAAATCACATATAACACCTACAGACTTTTTTTCTGAGACTGGATAACTCCTTTTAGCTTACTTAAAGGGAACCTGACAGCTGATACATACTGATTGATCCACAGGCTGCATGTTTCAGACACCAGCTGTAAGATTTCAGCCAGATCTATCTGGTGCTCCTGCGTTTTAGAGATGTTGCCCTGGAGTAACATGGCTCTCACAAGAAGTGCATGCAGGAAGATACCTGTCAATCCAGGGCAGCGGGCCGGGAGATGCCACCAAGTACCCGCCTGTCTGACTAGTCGGGAGTGCTATTAAGGTGTGTTTTACTCTGAAACTGGTCTTTTCTCAACTAGTTTTTGTGACCCTGCGCTATTTGCAACAAAGCTTTTGATAGTTCTGCGATTGTGCCCCAATATCTTAGCAATTTCAAGAGTGCTGCTCCCTCTGCTCCATGGCACCCACCAGCCCCAATAGGGTCACGATCTTCACAGCTCCTTGCGCTAGTTCCATGGTACCCACCAGCCCCCAACAGGGTCACGATCCTCACCGCTCCTTGCGCTAGTTCTATGGCACTCACCAGCCCCCAACAGGGTCACGATCCTCACCGCTCCTTGCGCTAGTACCATGGCACCCACCAGCCCCAATAGGGTCACGATCCTCACCGCTCCTTGCGCTAGTTCTATGGCACTCACCAGCCCCCAACAGGGTCACGATCCTCACCGCTCCTTGCGCTAGTTCTATGGCACTCACCAGCCCCCAACAGGGTCACGATCCTCACCGCTCCTTGCGCTAGTACCATGGCACCCACCAGCCCCAATAGGGTCACGATCCTCACCGCTCCTTGCGCTAGTTCCATGGCACCCACCAGCCCCAATAGGGTCACAATCCTCACCGCTCCTTACGCTAGTTCCATGGCACTCACCAGCCCCAATAGAGTCAAGATCCTCACAGCTCCTTGCGCTAGTTCCATGGTACCCACCAGCCCCAATAGGGTCATGATCCTCACAGTTCCTTGCGCTAGTTCTATGGCACTCACCAGCCCCCAACAGGGTCACGATCCTCACTGCTCCTTGCGCTAGTTCTATGGCACTCACCAGCCTCCAACAGGGTCACGATCCTCACCGCTCCTTGCGCTAGTACCATGGCACCCGCCAGCCCCAATAGGGTCACGATCCTCACCGCTCCTTGCGCTAGTTCCATGGCACTCACCAGCCCCAATAGAGTCAAGATCCTCACAGCTCCTTGCGCTAGTTCCATGATGCCCACCAGCCCCCAACAGGGTCACGATCCTCACAGCTCCTTGCGCTAGTTGTATGGCACTCACCAGCCCCAATAGGGTCACGATCCAGAGAATATGGACGATAACACAAAAACTTTTTCTCCACTCATGGTTAGTGGTTGGGTGAAGCCATTTATTATCAAGCGACTGGACTGTGTTTTCGCTTTTAAATCATAATGACAACCCAAAACATCCAAATGACCCATATTCACATGAAGTGTAAATACTATTGTTTTTTTTCTGATGCAGAAAGTCTGTTGCTTATAACAGTTTAATCAATGTCCATATGATCTCATGAACACTCAGGTCTGTTGTGAGGAATTTTTTTTTTTTTAGC
This sequence comes from Ranitomeya variabilis, assembly GCF_051348905.1. Classification (NCBI taxonomy): domain Eukaryota; kingdom Metazoa; phylum Chordata; class Amphibia; order Anura; family Dendrobatidae; genus Ranitomeya; species Ranitomeya variabilis. Next base: position 81,365,876 of record NC_135234.1, read on the forward strand.
ATTTTTCATTCCATTTTTTTTTATCAATTGAACTCGGTAGTGCTGCTCCCTCTGTACAATTTTTTTTTTTACTATTCAGTCAGTTAAAAAGTTTTTTACCCATTTTGCCTAAATGGAAAAAGGAAAGCAAGTTGCCTAAAAATTCTGCACATCTTGTTAAAGGGTGTTGTAGGGCTTATTCCCCCCATTACATAAATACCCATCACCTGATCTGCTTCATCCAATAAGCATTCAAGGTTACACAGCGCGGAGTTGGAAAATCTGCATACAAATGATATGGTCGAAATCATCACTGCTTAATAATTCTGCACACAGTGTTATATATGGACCATGATGTACCTACGTCCATATGCGTTTACGCACTTGCGGTATCACTCAGAAAAACAAAAAATTATTTCTCTGTCCCATGTACACCACGTTATAGGAATATTTCTATAGACGTCTTCAATGAAGACATCCCAGAGTGACACATGGGGACTTGACGTGCCACCACTCAAGCTCCATACACATGATCCAGGATGAGCTTGCTTATGGTTGTATTTCATTAGTTTCAACAAGTCTTGCTAAGCTGGAACGAATAATTTTCATGTGACCAAAAAAAAAACAAAACAGCCAAAGGTATGTGCTCTAATGGATTAACGTCAGATCTAATGATAACAGCCGTCCGGTGTCCATGTGAAGATTGGTTGCCCTAGTTAAGGTTCATAGTCACGATGTGAACTCATCCCCTTGGCTCAGGATCCTTGTACTTCTCAGCTTGACTTGCTGTGTCTTGCTGGGAATGTTCTGTGGCTTCTCTCCTACTCAGTGCAAACTAAATTATGACGCATGACAATTAATTATATAAGTGGAAGGTTGAAAATAGGTCACGATCCTCACAGCTGCTTGCACTAGCTCTATGGCACCCACCAGGGTCACGATCCTCACAGCTGCTTGCACTAATCTTGTGCATCCACCAGCCCCAATAGGGTCACGATCCTCACAGCTGCTCGTACTAGCACTATGGCACCCACCAGCCCCAACAGGGTCACATTCCTCACAGCTCCTTGCGCTAGTTCCATGGCACCCACCAGCTCTAATAGGGTCACGATCCTCACAGCTCCTTGCGCTAGTTCTATGGCACTCACCAGCCCCATTAGGGTCACGATCCTCACAGCTCCTTGCGCTAGTTCCATGGCACTCACCAGCCCCAATAGGGTTACTGTTATGAACTGGTGGCCTAGGAGCAGCATGGACGAGCTCTGGAGTAGGTGGCCTCTATGCTGACCGCAGACCCTGAACTTAACACATCAACTATAAGTAGCCGTGGGATGTTCCTGTCACTCCCTAGACACCTCGTCACGGCCGGAGGACTAATTACACCTAAAGAAAGAAACATGAATACTATCTTGCCTCAGAGAAAATTCCCAAAGGAAAGGCAGCCCCCCACAAATATTGACTGTGAGAGGAGAGGGAAATTACAAACGCAGACTGAAAACAGAATTTAGCAAAGGAGGCCACGCTACCTAGAAAGAAAAGACAGGAAAGAGTACTGTGCGGTCAGTATAAAAAAATACTACAAAATCCACCACAGAGAATACAAAAATCTCCACACCTAACTAAAGGCATGGAGGGTAACTCTGTGACTCCAGAGCTTCCAACTTGGCTGAGTAAATCTTAACACAGACCAAGCTGGACAGGAAAAAAAATAGCAATTCACAGAACTATTAAGTCCACCGCATGTGGACTGCAAAAACAGAGCCAGGACTTATCTTTGATGATTTGGACAATCCAGAAGGAGAAACCAAGCAGAGATGTGGATCCCTAGAAAACAATGGACAACTGGCACTCACTAAAGGAAGGAGCCAGACTAAATAGCCCCGTCCAAAGTAGAAGCAGCTGATGACTGTTGTGAAGGACAAACAGCAGCACTACCACTTATAACCACCGGAGGGAGCCTAAGAGCAGAACCCACAACAGAATTCACAACAGGTTACGATCCTCACAGCTGCTCGTACTAGTTCTATGGCACCCGCCAGCCCCAACAGGGTCACGATCCTCCCAGCTCCTTGCGCTAGTTTCATGGCACTCACCAGCCCCAAAAGGGTCACGATCCTCACAGATGCTTGTACTAGTTCTATGGCACCCACCAGCCCCAATAGGGTCACGATCCTCACAGCTCCTTGCGCTAGTTCTATGGCACTCACCAGCCCCAATAGGGTCATGATCCTCACAGCTGCTCGTACTAGTTCTATGGCACCCACCAGTCCCAATAGGGTTACGATCCTCACAGCTGCTCATACTAGTTCTATGGCATCCACCAGCCCCAATAGGGTCATGATCCTCACAGGTCCTTGTGCTAGTTCCATGGCACTCACCAGCCCCAATAGGGTCACGATCCTCACAGCTGCTCGTACTAGTTCTATGGCACCCACCAGCCCCAATAGGGTCACGATCCTCACAGCTCCTTGCGCTAGTTCTATGGTACTCAGCAGCCCCAATAGGGTCACGATCCTCACAGCTGCTCGTACTAGTTCTATGGCACCAACCAGCCCCAATAGGGTCAAGCCCCCAATAGGGTCACGATCCTCACAGCTGCTTGTGCTAGTTCCATGACACCCACCAGTCCCAATGCTGCACGCATGGGCTCACATAGAGCCAATTGGCAGCTGTTATTATATTATTTTTTCCCATGCCAGAAAGGTTTTAATTGCCACAAATTTTAATGAATACCTTACACCTGAAACTTCACCCTTCTGTTTGGTCTTGCAATGTATGTATTAATATGGTGGGTGTAACTACAATAAAAGTCCATGTACAGCAACGTTATTTCATCCTTATTATGGAACATATTTACTGTACATTACATTCATGATATTTCATACAACAGGTTAAATGTACAATTGTGCTCAAAAGTTTACATACCCTGGCAGAATTTTTGCTTTTTTGGACATTTTTCAGAGAATATGGATGATAACACAAACTTTTTCTCCACTCATGGTTAGTGGTTGGGTGAAGCCATTTATTGTCAAGCGACAGTGTTTTCTCTTTTAAATCATAATGACAACCCAAAACATCCAAATTACCCATATTCACATGTAGTGTAAATACTGTTGTTTTTTCTGATGCAGAAAGTCTGTTGCTTATAACAGTTTAATCAATGTCCATATGATCTCGTGAACACTCAGGTCTGTTGTGGGGATTTTTTTTTTTTTTTTTTTTTTAGCATTTTTCATTCCATTTTTTTTTTTATCAATTGAACTCGGTAGGGAGCCTGAAAAGCAGCATATAAAATCACTATCGTTTTTCAGCCCAGAATAGCAGAGATTCTGCATAAAAAAAAAAATACTGCTTAAAATCTATAAATAAAGCAGATTGCTATTGTGTATGTTGGATTGGACACCTGCGGAAAACATGCACAAGAAGTTCAGCATGAAAAAAAAAATGAGGCAGTGAAAATTAATTTTTTCACCGACCAAATATGTGTAAAAAAAAATTTGCAGCATGAAAATCATATGAGACTTGTCCATTCAAGTCTATGTGTGCAAGAAATAAAATAATTGGATTTCATACAGAGACGATTTTTACAGACACATTGCAATTGTAACTGGACACTGTAAATGGTCATGTAAATGATCAATTGCTGCTCCTGTAAAAAATTTGATTGCACACATTGTTGTGGGGAAAAAAAAAAAAAAAAGAAGTCTCACTTTTGTGTATGAAACTCTGGATGATTTTCATACTGTCATGTGAACATATCGCTGGGATAGGCCATTAATACCGGATTGGTGGGTGTTTGTCTCAGCTACTGAAAGAGGCCACTTTTCTCATGCGAAAGTTGCAGCTGCTTCGATGTTTACTCCAGCCTTTCAAGTGGTTGGGACTTTCGCCACTTTTTTTTTTTTTTTAAATAACTGAGTGTTTATTGAATTTTAGAATAAGAATTACATGGTAAAAATACAGAAATACAAAATATAAAGCAGGGCTCTGGAGTCAGAATCAGTAGAAAATGGAGTAATAAACTTGGTACACTAGTACCATGCAGGTTGTGATGTAAATGTTTTCATAATTTGGGAAGTTATGAAATGTCCTATAAATGTCTGTTCTGTTCCTGATCTAAGGATCTCCGTTTTTAGTTGAGATGAATCTGTGCTGCACTTTATGTACATGCTCAGTAGTGACCAGTGCTGTGGAGATGAATCTGTGCTGCACTTTATGTACATGCTCAGTACTGACCAGGGCTTGGGTACCAGAGGATTGGCTTACCTAATCCAGAGCCCTGCTTTCCACATATTCTGTAGTACTGAACAATGAGACAACCATCAGTGGACACTGGGAATAAAGATGAGGACCAGACAGCCATTTTCTAAAATGAATCTGTGCTGCACTTTATGTACATGCGCAGTAGTGAGGCAGGGCTGTGGAGTCAGAAATCAGGGAAATTGAGGCGTCAGATTCAGAGTCAGTGGTTTGGCTTACCAACTTGACAGCCGTGATATAAAGTAACATTTGTAACTTTCGAAACAGAAAGCTACCATAAGAAAAGGTGAATCCGGGACCCGAACATCAGCAGCCCAAGTTCAAACTAAGGGAAACATACTGGGAGAAAGGGGAAGGGATATAGCCGCTCAACGTACACTCTGAAATCCACCCTGCAAACCATATTTATTAACAATCCCTCTGAACCCAGTCTGTCTCCCAACGGTTCCAGATGCCTCAAAATGAGTGTTATCTAATAAAGCTGTAAGATATACAAGATCTATGAAGCATAGAATAACAGGAATGCAACTGTCTTACAGTGGTTGGGCCAATCTCCATTTGGATGTTAATAAACATCTTGCAGTAGGAGCTATTAGGACCTATGGTCAATCTGGACCGCCACCATTTTTTTTTTAATGGGAGTATTGCAACTGTGTTACACCTAAATGGGAAAAGACTGAAATACCTTACATTGCCAGTAAGAATAGTACATCTCCTATGTATGTAAAAAAAAATAATCTTACGACCACATTCAAAATTATTATTATTATATGGCGTTTAGAACCATTTTTATATAAGATACTGGTAACATGAAACATTGAAGGAAATTTCACACATTCCACAATTGGTAACCGCTTGTTTCTTTTTGCAGTGCAAGAAAGGTCATCATGAGACCGCGATGTAGACAAACCTCTGATGTTGCACTGATGCATTACAACATTCTGCCTTCGACTGCTGGATTTATAGAAAGAGAAGCCAATGATTTCCATAAGGATTCCATGTCTATATTCATTAATGCAACTCCTTTTGTAAGAAACTTTATGCCAGTAACATCTGTTCTGAACTTACCCTTTAAACTAGACCAGATGAAAGACAGGGTCACCACCCCGCTGGTTTACAGGAATTGGTTTACAATGCACCCTTAGATGGGGGGCTGAGCCAGGATGGGCAGTGAACTTCTCAGTAAGTACATTGCCATTAAACTCATTCGCAGCATGACTCATGGACATTACAAAACCATCTATTCTCTAATTATTATTGATGTCACATTGTGAATTGCAGTAATTGCGACAGATACTCTCCATAAAATACCGCTCTATTGCCTTCCCAGTATGGGTTTAAGGTTGACCTATTTGCCGATTTGGCAGAGGTGGATTTATGGGGACTTTTTTTTCAGCAACTTCTTGATACATTTCCAAATTATTATAAATCCAAACTTACTATTACAAAACAATGGCTTTGATGAAATATTAGTAATAATAATATCCACTCTAGAGGATAATATATTGGGAAGCAAGAAGTACATTTACCTGGAACTTTAATCCGGTTGCAGATGAGACCCAGATTCAACATCCACACAACAAACGTAGAACCAATCAGAGCCTTGGATTATAACCAATTTCTTTGAAGTTTATAGAAAACTTTTGGTTCAGAACTAAATGGCCCTTTAGCTTGTAACTTGGATATCTCAAGCTTTCTCAGCTAATGCATAGGAAGTACTAATGAGTGAACGTGCTGAAATAAGGTGTTATCTGAGTATGCTTGTGTGCTTGAAATATATGTTCGAGTCCCTGCAGCTGTTCGACAGCCACAAACATGCAGGGATCGCCGTTTGATAGGCAATCCCTGCATGTGTTGCAGCTGTCTAACAGCCACGGGGACTCAAACATATTTTTTAAGCACGTTGAAGTCACTCGGTTAGCACACGAGCATGCTCAGATAACACCTTATACGAGCTTGTTCGCTTATTAGTAATAGGAAGTAATATATCTACCGCACACAGGTGCATTATTTTCTTAATTAAGTCTATAGAAGTGCTGTAATCATTAGCCAAGAGATCTGGAGATTTCCATGCCATCATCCATAAAGGAAAATTGATAATTCATTTTCAAAATTGCCAAATCTGGGGTAAAATCTGTATTCTGTGATGACAGATTGTTACATTACTGAGATTGCTACTGATAAGATCCTACTACCATACTTTATGTAGTCGGTAGAGGGAGGAGTGAGCGGATAGAGACAGCACCTCCTCCTCCTCCCGTCTACATAGAATCTTATCAGTAGCGGCTCTCATCTATCTCAGTAATGGGAAAGTCTCTCTTCACTAAATACAGATATTACCTTAGAACTGAGAATTTTGAAAATGACTGGTCAATCCTGTCCGAGAAAGAAGTAGATTTCTCTGATATTACAAAGTTTCTTATTTTCACGTGTTATTGATTTATTGAATAAAAATTAAAACGACGGTTACTTTAAGTGCTCATTTTAGCAATTAGAAGCCTCTCACCCAGCCAGGTCAAACCTCCGGCTTTGGACTGATGAGGGGCGCACACTCTGAGGCTGAGAAAGACAAACGGACAGACACCGCCTACCGGAACTCACAAAGCATGAGAGAGAGAGACAAAAGAAGAGGGTGTAAAATAGGAACCAATATCTCTATACGATAGTAAGTAAACGTGAATGATGAACATGAATTATTGTATTATGGATAAAGTGAACAGACAAGTATAAAAGATTTGAAAAGAACAAAAAAAAAATAACTTGGTCTCCACAAAATAATATGTAGAATCTCTAACAGACCAATACTAAGCTAACAATGTCACAATAGACGGGCAACCAAAAATGCAAGATTAAAAAAAGGAAGAAAGAAAGCAACATGATGGCTGTAGTGAACCAATAGATCACATAGGTAAGAAATAAGCATATATAGAGATAATACAAATTACAGATTCAATAGGGCAGGAGATCTAATGGTGCTACCTAGATTGGATAGGGTATGACCCCACACGTTGCGCCAACAAATGTGGCTTCATCAGGGGTATCCCTCGGTCATCTTCTTTTGTCTCTCGGGCACACATCCTGAAACATGTCTGCAAATGAAGTGTCTGGTTTGGCTTCTTATCCCAACTCCTATAGCAAGGCTTGTTAAAGGGTCGATACAGACTTAAGGATTGCTACATCCAATAGGTGGCGCTCGAGTTCAAGTCTTCTTTCTTTCTGAAGAGTCCTCGCTTTTGGACTCATACTATGGCACAAGCTAAGTTGTTAAAGCTAGGGATACACTTTATGAATTCTCCATCACCTAACAATACTTGGATTACAGGTAGCTGTGTGCTCAGGAAAGGTTCTTCATCCCATAGAAAGGTGTTATCTAATATAAGAATCTAATATTCTGTGTTTAGGCAATGGGTTTTGTCTTCATTCAAAGACCGCTCAATCAAGATTTACACACTCTGCTTTTCTGGATGTAGACAGAATAGCCAAAGAGTTTACTGTCCTGGACCTGGTGGAATTATATTATAAACTCATTTTATGAATGGAAAATAAACACTAGATGAGTGAACAAAGTGTACATAAGAGCTTTAGGCTCAGATTCATCATTTGCATTTTTTAAGTCACTTTTTTTTTGGTCTTGTGGTTTTCATTGACAAATTCTTTAAACTTATGCACATGCATCTTGAATTTTGAACAAAATACAAAATATTTATTTTTGTCTTCGACCCGCTTTAGAACTTTTTAAAAACAAAAACTTGCATATTTTTCAAAATGGTGCAAAAATTGCCACTTGGGAGGAGAGAGGGGTAATGGAGGGGTAAAAGGCACAAATCGCTTGATGAATTTGTTGCAAATCAAAAAGACGCTAATAGAAAGGCATTCACACCAAAAATCAATGACAGTGCAATAATAAATTGGGCCCCTAGTTCCTTGTTTTTGCATTTTTGCAATATTCTAGCTAATGTCATTTTATAATCCCATTCTGTAGTTCCTGTGGCGATGGAGACTATAGGAACAGAGAAACTGTTCCTATAGTCTCCATCGCCACAGGAACTACAGAATGGGATTATAAAATGACATTAGCTAGAATATTTGCCTAAAGGGATACTTTGAAAATAGTTAAGACATTTTTGACACATTCACACAGTGTTTTTTTTTGTGGATGTTAAAGCAGATCCATTACAAAATTCACATCAAAGACTATTTCGTGTTTTTTTTTTTTCCATGCAAGATGTTCACTTTTCTCCAGCAGATGGCAGACAACATTACATGCAGACAGGGAAAAGCTGCACAGCGCCATGCTCCTCTCCTCACTGCTGATGGGACTGACCGGTCCTGATCACCAGCTCCTTTTGTGGAATAAATCCCATACTGACAGCTTTCATGGCCCCCACAGTACATTCCTCCACACACAGTATGCTGCCCACTCAACGCCCACATACAGCTACACATTCCCCCCAGTATAATGTCACCACAGGACCATTCCCCCCCACCCCACAAACAGTATGACATCCCAAGAGCTCCCCACACACAATACATGCTTATTCCTACATATATGCCCACACAGCAAGATGCCCCCAAGCCCTACACACAGTATGATGCCCGCATAGTATGATGTCTCCTCAATATATTCCCTTGCACACATCATGATTTCCTCACAGTAGGATTCCTCCACAAACCCCGACTCAGTATGATGCCCTCAGCGTACATTCACACACGGTTTTGCTACATCAACATATACATTTACACAGCTCTGCTTTATAAACACACATACAACTACACAGCTTTATTACACCAATACATGTACAGTTATCCTAAATCACCATTCATACAGTCCCCCCCCAAAAAAAAAGTTGTCATAGAAGCAAGAAGAACTGGCCCAGAGACCAAAACAAATTTGCCAAGGGAGCATGAAGATATTGTCCAAGGAGCAAAGAATATTTCACTAGGGAGAAAATGAATTTGCTCAATGAAAAAAAAAATTTGCCGGGAGAGTTTTTTTTTTTTAAATTTGGGAGAAAAAAAAATAAAGAAAATTGTTATTAAAATGGGTCCACATCCCGTACTTCCAACCTTGCATACAGAGCAAATTCGGCAAGCCTCCCAACCAGTAGCAGAGCTCCCAGGGTGGTGGGGGCAGAAGGGGCAGTCACCCTGGACCCCTCACTCAGAGAGGCCCACCTGGTGCAACCACCACAACTGTATCAGTGTATACAGTACGCCGAAACACAAACTGTGGTAAAGCATGGAGACACTGTATTCCTGCACTACTGCTGTCTTTTCTGTAGGCCACAGCTCAGGATAAGGGTGCAGGCCCGCGGCCTACAAAACGACAGGCTACTACACTGGATGAGTCCTAGGTGGAGGAGCAGCGATATGGTGACATCATCATGCAAAGACTCCCAACATCCTGTGCGTGACCCAGCACGATGACATCATGTTGGTCCACCCACGTCTTGCCACTGTTTGCTAGCTGAATAGGCAGGATTGGGGGTTTGACGAGTATATGTTTAATTATTGTTTAAAAAGTACTTGTAGGAGGACTGTGGGGGCACCATGCCGTGTGTGAGGTCTTATACTGTGTATAAGGAAGCACCCTGCTCTGTATAGGGGCGTTACACGGTGTAAGGAGTACTTTGGGGAACATTATACCGTGAGGACTAACTACTGTGGGGGCACCATACAGTACAGGGGAGCATTAGAGTGTGTATAGGGTGCTATGGGCATTATACCATGTATAGGGGCTGTAGTAGTATGTGTAGAAGTGATTCAGAGGCATTTTACTGTGTGAGGACTACACTGTGTTCCAAATTTTTATGCAAATTGGATTTAGGTGTGATAAAGATTTAATTGTTTTGTTTTTCAAATAAACTCGTGGATGGTTTTGTGTCTCAGGGATCAATGGATCACTGAAATCAATCTTAAACACATGTGATAATTGGTTTTCCAGGTGATTCTAATTAAAGGAAAACTACTTAAAAATGATGTTCCACATTATTAAGCAGGTCACAGTTTTCAAGTAACATGGAAAAAGGATCTCTGTGCTGCTGAAAAGCATCAAATAGTGCAATGCCTTGGTGAAGGGATGAAAACATTACAAATTTCCCGAAAACTTAAGCGTGATCATCGTACTGTTAAGAGATTTGTGGCTGTATCTGAGCACAGATGTGTTTGTGCTGATAAAAGCATAATGATTAAGATTTCTGCCAGGCAAGTTCATCGGATTAAGAGAGCAGCTGCTAAAATACCATTACAAAGCAGCAAACAGTTATTTGAAGCTGCTGGTGCTTCTGGAGTCCCTCGAACCTCAAGGTGTAGGCTCCTTCGAAGGCTTGCTGTGGTGCATAAACCTACTATTTGGCCACCCTTAAACAGTGTTCACAAGCAGAAATGGTTGTATTGGGCCCAGACATACATGAAGACTAATTTGAAAGCAGTTTTGTTTACTGATAAGTGTTCAGCAACCCCGGATGGTCCAGATAGATGGAGTAGTGGATGATTGGTGGATGGCCACCATGTCCCAACAAGGCTGCAACGTCAGCAAGGAGGTGGAGGAGTCATGTTTTGGGCCAGAATCATGGGGGAACAGCTGGTAGGGCCCTTTAAGGTTCCTGAAGGTGTGAAAATGACCTCTGCAAAGTATATAGAGTTTTTGACTGACAACTTTCCTCCATGGTATAAAAAGCAGAAATGTGCCTTCAGGAGAAAAATCATCTTCATGCTGACAATGCACCATCTCATGCTGCAAAGAATACCTCTGAGTCATTGGCTGCTATGGGCATAAAAGGAGATAAACTCATGGTGTGGCCACCATCTTCCCCTGACCTCAACCCTACAGAGAACCTTTAGAGGATCATCAAGCAAAAGATCTATGAGGGTGGGAGGCCGTTCACATCAAAACAGCAGCTCTGGGAGGCTATTCTGACTTCATGCAAATAAATACAAGCAGAAACTGTCCAAAAACTCACAAGTTCAATGGATGCAAGAATTGTGAAGGTGATATCAATGAAGGGCTCCTATGTTAACATGTAACTTGGCCTGTTAGGATGTTTTGGAGTTAAATAGCTTTTTTGTTCAGTGAATGTGACCTCCTAATGCTGCAAATTCCACAAATGAGCATTTTCAGCTCTTTAAAACAAATCAAATATTTAGAAATTCTACTGTGCCTAATAATTTGGAACAGTGCATTTTGAGTTTTTATTAATTTTGGAGATTATACTGTTATCATTGGGAGGTTTCTCCAATAAAATTCAATGTATAATCTAACGGGTGATGACTTTTATTAGACTGACTGTCATTTGCTCCGACCATTTAGGAAAATCCGATAAAAATGTAATTTGCATAATAATTTGGAACATAGTGTAGTGTGGGTGGCTATAATACAGTGTATAAGAAGCTGTGGGAGGCATTATGTTGGTGTAGGGGGTCCTTGAAGGCATCATACTATGTATTGGACTTTTAGGGCATTACAGTGCATATACGAAGTTATGGGAACATGGGGGAGCTATTGGGTCATCACACAACACGGGTACACTGTGTATAGGGTGTTATATGGGCATTATACTGTGTATAAGGAGCATAGCAGTGAGTAAAGGAGAGCTTTGGGAGCATCATAATGTGTGAGGAATAGTGTGGGTGGCTATCTTACAGTATGGGTAAGCTTTATACCATGTATAGGGTAGCTGTGGGACCATTATACTGTGGATATTGCAGTGGTGGGGGCATTAAATGGTGTATAAGGGAGCTGTGGATAAATTATACTGTGTATCGGGGATCTGTAGAGATATCCTACTGTAAATAGGGGTGTCGTGGGAGCATCACACTGTATAGTATAGACTTCATACCATGTATAGGGGGAGCTGTTGGGACATCACACTGTATATAGGGAAGCTGTCCATGGGGACAGACATTATTGGAGGGATTCAAGTGACGTTATTACTGCATAGAGGATTCAGGGTACCCTATTACTGTAAATAGCGGGCCTCAGGTGACTATTAAATGTTAAGTGAAATTATTGTTATTGGGGCACTCAAGGTATTTTAACTGTCAAAGGGGCACACAGGGGCCATTATTACTTTCTAGGACACTTGCATAAAGCATTAAAAATTTCTAGTGGGCATTTTTTCTATTTAGTTGGCAAAAAGGAGACATTTTACGTTGTAGGAGGGAATAGTGATGGGTATTATGTGGGGCATTAGGAGGAGCACTGTTATGTTACCTGTTACCACACAGCAGGTGCAGTAATGGTGACACATACAACAGAAGGCTCAGAATTGGGGTGACAGCAGGATGAGAAGTTTGTGAAGGTTGGGAATAGATGGGGATGGTGCTGGAAATGTTAAACTCTGCATAAGAGTCAGGAAGAAGTTATGTTGGTCTAGCCTAGATGGAATTAGTGAACAATGCCAACAGAAAAAAAGGTCACCTGTAAATCACTATCTGTAATTTCTTAGTATGTTCTGTAAGCCATAATCATCAACATTAACAGAAATAAACACTTGAAATAGATCACTCGGTTTGTAATGACTTTATATAATATACGAGTTTCATTCTTTGCACTGAAGAACTGAAATAAATTAACTTTTTAATGATATTCTAATTTTCTGAGAAGCACATATACACACACACATTATATATATATATATATATATATATATATATATATATATATATATATATATATATATATATACGCACACGCACACATATATGCATACATATATACATACACACACACACATATATATATATATATATATACACATACATATATATATATATATATATATATATATATATATATATATCTACTATATAATTGTCTAAGGGTCACTTCCGTCTTTCTGTAACGGAAATCCCAAGTCGCTGATTGGTCGCGGCAAAACAGCCACGACCAATCAGCGACGGGCACAGTCCGGCGGCAAAATGGCCGCTCCTTACTCCAGCAGTCAGTGCCCGCTCCATACTCCCCTCCAGTCAGCGCTCACACAGGGTTAATGGCAGCGTCAACGGACCGCGTTATGCCGCGGTGTAGCGCACTCTGTTAACGTTGCTATTAACCCTGTGTGACCAACTTTTTACTATTGATGCTGCCTATGCAGCATCAATAGTAAAAAGATCTAATGTTAAAAACAATTAAAAAAATAAAAAAACATTATATACTCACCTTCCGGATCCAGCCCAGGCCTTTCCCGCTGCTCGCGACGCTCTGGTGACCGGTCCATGCGAGATGATGAAGTAGCGGTCTCGCGAGACCGCACGTTAACATCTCGCGAGACCGCAATGCACTCTTGGGAGCGACGGGCACAGTCCGGCCGCTTCCTACTCCCCTGCAGTCAGTGCCCCCTCTATACTACCCCCCCAGTCAGCGCCCGCCACCCACATAGCATAGTAGCCCATTAAACAGACGACGTTACACCGCGGCATAACGCAGTCTGTTAACGCTGCTATTAACCCTATGTGACGAACTTTTTACTATTGATGCTGCCTATGCAGCATCAATAGTAAAAAGATATGTTAAAAAGAATAATAAAAAAATAAAAAATTGTGATATTCTCACCTTCCGTCGCCTCCGCAGCAGCTTTTCCTGCAGCTCACGATGCTCCGGTCCCACCACTTCGCTGATTGGTCGTGACCAATCAGCGACTTTGCCGCGGGATTTAAATCCCGCTTTGCTGATTGGTCGCGCCCAATCTGCGACATTGGCGTGGGATTTAAATTACGCTTCGCTGATTGCTCACGCCCAGCCGGCACGACCAATCAGCGACATTGGCGCGGGATCTAATGTTAAAAATAATTAAAAAATCATTATATACTCACCTTCCGGATCCAGCCCAGGCCTTTCCCGCTCCGGAGACCGGTCCATGCATTGCGGTCTCGCGAGACCGCTACGTCATCATCTCGCGAGACCGCAATGCACTCTTGGGACCAGAGCGTCGGTAAACGCCTCGGCTGGATCCGGGGGTTGACGGAATGCGAGTATATAACTATTTTTTATTCTAATTCTTTTTTTAACAGAGATATGGTGCCCACATTGCTATATACTACGTGGACCGTGTTAGATACTGCGTGGGCTCTGTTACATACTACATATCTGTGCTATATACTATGTGGGCTGTGCTATATACTACGTGGCTGGGCAATATACGTCGCTGGGCAATATACTACGTGACTGGGCTATATACTACGTGGGCTATGCTATATACTACGTGGGCTAGGCAATATACTACGTGGCTGGGCAATATACTACATGTCTGTGCTATTTACTACGTGGGCTGTGCTATATACTACGTGGCTGTTCTATATATACTACATGGGCTGTGTTATATACTACGTAGCTGTGCTATATGCTACGTGGCTGTGCTATATGCTACATGGGCTATGTGGTATGTGTTAAAGAGGGGGGCCCACTGAGACTCTTTCGCCCGGGGCCCTCAAAAACCTGGTGCCGACTCTGGCTTCACTGATTGTCGCTGATTGTTCGCGGCCAGGCGTGACCAGACGCAGTCCGCCCGCGAATTGGCGCGGAATTTGAACCATGCTTCGCTAATTGGTCGCGGCCAGCTGAATCCTGTGTATAAATTGCATTATTGTGAAATCTTCATAAACTACATACATATTCTAGAATACCCGATGCGTTAGAACCGGGCCACCATCTAGGATATATATATATATATATATATACAGTTAGGTCCATATATATTTGGACAGAGACATTTTTCTAATTTTGGTTATAGACATTACCACAATGAATTTTAAGTAAAACAGTTAAGATGCAGTTGAAGTTCAGACTTTCAGCTTTCATTTGAGGGTATCCACATTAAAATTGGATGAAAGGTTTAGGAGTTTCAGCTCTTTAACATGTGCCACCCTGTTTTTAAAGGGACCAAAAGTAATTGGACAATTGACTCCAAGGCTATTTCATGGACAGCTGTGGGCAGTCCCTTCGTTATGTAATTCTCAATTAAGCAGATAAAAGGCCTGGAGTTGATTTGAGGTGTGGTGCTTGCATTTGGAAGGTTTTGCTGTGAAGTAAACATGCGGTCAAAGGAGCTCTCCGTGCAGGTGAAACAAGCCATCCTTAAGCTGCGAAAACAGAAAAAACCCATCCGAGAAATTGCTACCATATTAGGATTGGCAAAATCTACAGTTTGGTACATCCTGAGAAAGAAAGAAAGCACTGGTGAACTCATCAATGCAAAAAGACCTGGGCGCCCACGGAAGACAACAGTGGTGGATGATCGCAGAATAATCTCCATGGTGAAGAGAAACCCCTTCACAACAGTCAACCAAGTGACCAACACTCTCCAGGAGGTCGGCGTATCAATATCCAAATCTACCATAAAGAGAAGACTGCATGAAAGTAAATACAGAGGGTTCACTGCACGGTGCAAGCCACTCATAAGCATCAAGAATAAAAAGGCTAGACTGGACTTTGCTAAAAAACATCTAAAAAAGCCAGCACAGTTCTGGAAGAACATTCTTTGGACAGATGAAACCAAGATCAACCTCTACCAGAATGATGGAGAGAGACAAGTATGGCGAAGGCTTGGTACAGCTCATGATCCAAAGCATACCACATCATCTGTAAAACACGGCGGAGGCAGTGTGATGGCTTGGGCATGCATGGCTGCCAGTGGCACTGGGTCACTAGTGTTTATTGATGATGTGACACAGGACAGAATCAGCCGAATGAATTCTGAGGTATTCAGAGCCATACTATGTGCTCAGATCCAGCCAAATGCAGCCAAACTGATTGGTCGTCGTTTCATACTACAGATGGACAATGACCCAAAACATAAAGCCAAAGCAACCCAGGAGTTTATTAAAGCAAAGAAGTGGAATATTCTTGAATGGCCAAGTCAGTCACCTGATCTCAACCCAATTGAGCATGCATTTCACTTGTTAAAGTCTAAACTTCAGACAGAAAGGCCCACAAACAAACAGCAACTGAAAACCACCGTAGTGAAGGCCTGGCAGAGAATCAAAAACGAGGAAACACAGCGTCTGGTGATGTCCATGAGTTCAAGACTTCCGGCAGTCATTGCCAACAATGGGTTTTCAACCAAGTACTAAAAATGAACATTTTATTTTTAATTATTGAATCTGTCCAATTACTTTTGGTCCCTTTAAAAACAGGGTGGCACATGTTAAGGAGCTGAAACTCCTAAAATCTTCATCCAATTTTAATGTGGATACCCTCAAATGAAAGCTGAAAGTCTGAACTTCAACTGCATCTGAATTGTTTTGTTTAAAATTCATTGTGGTAATGTCTATAACCAAAATGAGAAAAATGTTGTCTCTGTCCAAATATATATGGACCTAACGGTATATATATATATATATATATATATATATATATATATATATATATATATATATATATTTGTCTAAGGTCCATTTCCGTCTGTTTGTAACAGAAATCCCGCGTCGCTGATTGGTCGCAGCCGGCCGGGCACGACCAATCAGCAACAGGCTTTACTATTGATGCTGCCTATGCAGCATCAATAGTAAAAAGATATGTTAAAAATAATTAAAAAAAAAAAAATGCTATTCTCACCTTCCCCATGCTCGCGATGCTCTCGGCAGCTCCGTTCCCAGTAATGCTTTGCGAAATGACCCCAGATGACTTAGGATCATGTGAGACTGCTACGTCATCACGGGTTATTGCCGCAAAGCATCACTGGAAACTGACCTGGCGAGGGCATTGCTAACTCCTGGGCTGGATCCGGGGGGCGCCGGAGGGCGAGTATGTAACTTTTTTTTTATTATTATTTTTTTAACAGAGATATGGTGCCCACACTGCTATATACTACATGGGCTGTGCTATATACTACGTGGGCTGTTATATACTCCGTAGCTGTGCTATATGCTATGTGGCTGTGCTATACACTACGTGGATTGTGCTATATACTACGTGGGCTGTTATATACTACGTGGATTGTGCTATATACTACTTGGGCTGCTATATACTACGTGGCTGTTCTATACACTCCGTGGGCTGTGCTATATACTACGTGGCTGCTATATGCGGCTGTGCTATATACTATGTGGACTGTACTATACACTACATGGATTGTGCTATATACTACGTGGACTGTACTGTATACGACGTCGACTGCTATATACTACGTTGGCTGTTATATGCTATGTGGGCTGTGTTAGATACTACATGGCTGTGCTATATGCTACGTGGCTGTTATATGCTACGTGGGCTGTTATATGCTACATGGATGTGCTATATACTGCGTGGACTATTATATGCTATGTGGGCTGTTATATACTACGTGGCTGTGCTATATGCTACGTGGGCTGTTATATACTACGTGGCTGTGCTATATGCTATGTGGCTGTGCTATATACCACGTGGCTGTGCTATATAGTATGTGGGCTGTTATTTGCTATGTGGTTGTTATATGCTACGAAGCTGTGCTATATACTACATTGCTGTGCTATATGCTATGCGGGCTGTTATATGCTACGTGGCTGTTGTATACTACGTGGGCTGTTATATGCTACATGGCTGTTATATGCTACGTGGCTGTGCTATATGCTACATGGGCTGTTATATGCTACGTTTACTGAACAAGTTCTGTCATACATATTCTAGAATACACGATGCGTTAGAATTAGGCCACCATCTAGTATATACACATATATATATATATATATATATATATATATATATATATATATACACACACACACATTTATATGTATATAGGTACATACTGTATATAGGGGAACTGGTGTCATACTGCATACAAGGGAACTGTGTGAAGGCACATACTGTAATTAAAGGTGCTCTGTGGGTTCATACTGTACATAGGGGCTCTCACTGTATATAGGGTGCTGTGTGGAGACTCCTATATAGGGGATGTGTGGGGGTTCCTGTTGTAAATTCTTTCGGGAACCATGCTATTAGAAATGGAAAGGAAGAACAAATGCAATAAACTCTGAATGAAAATAGAGGCGTAAGAGACTAGAAACTAAAATGTGTCTATGCAAATGCACAGAGCATGGGAAACAAACAAGAATTAGAGCTGCTAACACAGGAAGAGAGATATGATGTTATAGGCATCACAAACTTCGTGGGATCATACACATGCTTGGAATACAAACCTTGAAGGCTACAACTTATTTGTAAGAAACAGAATTAACAAGAAGGGAGGAGGTATTGCGTTGTATGTTAGGTAATCGTATATGTCCTCAGAGATCCAAGCTTCAGACACTGGTAGCTCTGTAGAAACTGTTTAGGTAAGAATTCAAGGCGAGAAGAACAGAAATATCACTATTGTAGGGGTTTACTATAGGCCACCTGGACAGACTGAATATATAGATGAACTCTTTCTACATCAGAGGTCTCGGTTCTCAAAAAAGTATGACATTGGGAATCTCCCGCAAGCAAAATTAATGGGCCCAGAAAATTCTCATCTTCTCTCGCTGACAACTTTTATCTTTCAAAAGGTAGAAGAGAGAACAAAAGTTCTGCAATCTTGGACCTAATTCTTTCCAACAATATGGAAATGGTTGAGGAAGTATAAGTGGCAGCGATCATACCATCCTCAAATTTTGAATTACAAGAGGAGGAAGACCAGTGAGAACTCCGGCTAAGGCTGGACTTCAGAAAGGCAGATTTTAATGGACTCAAAGAGGGTAGAAAAGGTCCAATGGCTGGATGTTCTCAAGGACAGAAATGTCCAAGAAGGATGGATCTCCGATAGCTGCTACTGTGCAGGCGGCGCCATCTTGGAGGAATTATTTCTTCTCTAGCAAGATAGCGCCGCCTGCTACTGTGTGGGTGCCATTTTAATTTTTTTATACTCCTCAGGGTACCTCAAGCACATTTATTAACACAGTAAACATGCAATTATGCTGCAGTGCAGGTGCCACGGCCATATGCAGTATGTACATATATTCATTATGTAAACTAGGGGGCAGGTTACTGAGGGATCAGTGACCTGTCAGCAGTCTTCATTATGAATAGCTAAGCAGAGCACCACATGCAGACCTTCCCCACAGGCCACCCCGGAGCGCAAGCATATCATTAACTCAAAACTGAAAATAAAGATTAGAACTAAGAACCTCATGAACTAAACCAAGAACCTCATGTTCGGTTATATATAAATTTTTGCCTAGTGGCTTTAGATCAATATATGATTTTTGGAGGTGTGGTTTATGCTCTTTTTTGGTGTATAGCATGTTCTTTCCCCTTTCTTGGACCAGCACTCCTCCCATTTGGCACAGGTGATTTTAATTAGCAGGAGACTACAAAGGATCTAACCCATTTTTGCTCTCACTGAAGAGCTTAAGGCGAGTTTCAGTGCTCCTTTCATTTGGTGTGGGTGCTTTGTGGCGGCCATTGTAGCTGCGGTTTTGTGCTGGTGGGGAGGCGCGGTCTGGAGTCATGGGGACTCAGTCTTGCAGCATGGGCGCTGTGAGGTGCCAGGCCGTCTGCCCTGCCGTTGCAGTGCCGCTGTGGCGATGGTTGATGCGCGGCTCCGTTGGGGCAATATGGACTCCTTTCATTTGGTGTTGATGCTTTGTGGCGGCATGGTCTGGAGACACTGGGCCGTCTGCGCTGCCGATGCATTGCCGTTGTGGCGGTGGTCGGCGCACGGCTTTGCTCCATTAGGGCGATAGGGACCCACTAAGAGGTTCACCGTGAAATCGCAGTGGGCTTCATACAGTCTGATCAGAATGTTAAACTAAGAATCTCATGTTCAGTTATACATACATTTTTGCCTAGCAGCTTTGGATCAATGTACGACTTTTGGAGGTGCGGTTCATGCTCTTTTTTTGGATGAAAATAAAGATTAAACAACCACAAGATGGATTTCATCAAACAAGGTATAATTTTAATCAGTATAACGGCGCCGACCTGACACTGTAGGTTACAGTACACAATCCCGCTGACAGGTTCCCTTTAAGAAATTTCTTGGTAGAGAACAGATGTGGCAGTAATCAGGCCTGGCTGTGGATAGGGAATTTGCACTCAGCTTCCCAAAGCTGTGATAAATAACAGTTAACTCCTGTTTTAAGGTTTAGGGGGCAATCACTGTTTCCATACAGAACCCTGTAGGTTTGGATTTTTTTCCCTGAATAATAAAGACCTTCATTTAAAAAGTGCATTTTGGGTTTACTTGTGTTTTGTCTAATATTTAAGTTTGTTTGGTGATCTGAAACATTTAAGTGTGATAGACATGCAAAAGAATAGGAAGTCAGGAAGGAGGCAAACACTTTCACACCACTGTATATCTCCACAGCGGAGTAAAGAAAAAAAAAAATTTTATGTGCAGTCCTGCTTCTCCGTGCAGGAATGTACAGTTTATAAAGGCACAAATTGGTGAAAGCTCCTCTTTAAATAGGCTTTTTTATGTACAGCACTGAATGGTATACAGAATGTGTGCTAGTAGGCAGTTAGGGGTCACAGACTCCTGGAGCAGTGTAGTCACTTAATCAGCGCCCATTTTCTGTGCATTTTTAAAGGACATTCCAGGATGGCACAAAGCTTTGGATAAGGGCTCTTTCACACGGCGCTATGTCCAACATTCTTTGGTTCAGTTGGGGCTTATGTCAGAAACCCCCCCCCCAAAACAAGGGCCACTGACTGTAATGGTGCAGATGGAGTCAATGTGTGGTCTGTCATGCATCATTTTCGGGCGTATATGCCTATTGCAGGCAGACACCAAGACAGTCTACAACGTCTTGGTGTCCAACTTCATTAAGCGTCTGAACAAGATGCACAACAGAGCACAAAGTGATACCTTTGTAAGTAACTGACCCCGTCGGCAAATATGCCGAAATCCAATTTTGAGGGGGTGGGGGGAGTTTTGGTTCGGACTTAAGCCCTGACGGGACGTATGATCATGGAACACAGCACAGCGTGAAAGGGCCCTTATGATTAAGTTATGGAACATTTACCAGTAAAGCACTAAGGCTCAGTACCTCAAACATTATTTTTTTCACCTTCTATGTATAAAGATCTATGTTACAAAGATCTTACTGAATGTGACAACTTTAAAAGGATTTCTAAACTCCGTGTGATCTCACCATCTGGCAGGCTGCAATCTTCTGCCACACTATCCAACTCCAGAGTGTGGTGCATGGGTCTGCTGCCAATGTGTCATAAATACACAGGAAGGGGTCGATTCATTAAAACTTGGATTGCACATGCCAGTCTTAATGAAGGGCAAGCTGGAGTAGGAGGTGCAGAATTAAGAGGTGTACTAACTTAATGAATTCAACGCATCTTCTCTCTGCCATGCGCCTCACCAGAAGGTTTCTCCAGTCTGTTCTGATGCTTTTAATTAATGTGACCGGTGTGCATAGTCACTCCCAGTCCCTTGAAGTTTCACCCATTTTGGCGGAGTTGCTTCAAACTGACGTGAAAATGCAAAATGTTTCAATTTTTGCAATACTCTGTATTGTGCACAAATTTTATGACTTGTCGAAGCATTTTACGTTGATCATTGATGAATCTGCCCCATCGAGTATATATTAAAGCCAAACAAAGCGGACAATACTACTCGTACTTGCTCGTGGGACAGTAAGCTAGACCCAATGCTCGATTACATAAATCATGAGCTGATATGACTAGACATTGAAGGCCGCTACACTAAAGGTCCCACATACACTATACAAAGGCCGGCTGAAACCATAGATATGTGAGAGTAGCCGTCCATCTGATGTGTATGGTGTCTCCCTGACAAATTTTGGGGAGAGAAAGATCGACTAATGGGATTTTACTACTCGATTCTTTTCTTTTTAGTGAAGGTAGGCCACAGTCAGAGCTGTGTTTCTATGAGATTTTTTTCTCTATCCCTATTGAAAATGTAAAGCTCAACCATTTGAGGGAAATTTTAGAATGAACCAGTAAATGAAGCAATATGGCGGGACAGAAAATGGGGCCCTCTTCGTGTTCATCGGCAGATGAAAAAATTTTTTTTCTTCTTGTGTCTCACAGCTGAAAGAATGGTTGACAAATACAGCTATACATATGAGGGAGGGGAAAGAAAGCAGCACATAGAAGATTTTAGGTATTTTTGTTTATTCTGGTTTAATATTCACAATGTAAACAATAAATTTCCTCAACCACAGTATTTTCTGTAAAAGACAAAAGAACAGCGTTTGTACAAAAATGCCCTTAAAAAAACCCCAACATATTGTGTTTACATTTTACAAAAGAAAACTTGCCGAAGAGTGATCTGCTATCGAGAGTCTCTGAGAGCGGTCCTCTCCTAGCAGAGGCCAGACCAGGATACACGGACGCAGACAAGACATCCAATCAGATCCAAAACCCCCTACTCATCCACAAAACACAAACCTTGTCTCAACACATTCCCCTTCCTCTGGTGTATTAAGGGCGCTGCATCGGGAGCTCTACCAAATTGGAAATGTTGACCAGACTGTGAAAATAAATCCAACAGTAAAAAGTAGATCCATAATAGTTGGGGTAAACTGTGGTCATTTCCAAACAACTTGGCAGGCACATTCTGCCGCAGGGATAGATTGCTAATGTGTAAAGTAGGGAGGAAGTTTACAGACTATAGACAAACTTAACTCAAAGCCAGATACTAAGAGCCATAGTTCAAGAATAGCTGGAAAGCCAGAGTTTATCTCAGCCCATAGTAATCTGATCATACTTGGGAGGAACATCTCTGTCTCAAGGAGCAAAAACTCCCAGCATGGCTGGAGGGGCTGGGACGGAACTGGCATCTATTGTCAGAGGTTACAGAAGGCATTTAAAAGGCAACTAGACCTAAAAAGGCCAGTTCATCCAAGTCTAAAAATCAGGATTTTCATTTAGCAATTGTCGTCTTGTCCAGGCTATTACTCATGGCTGGGTTTTGGACGTCTACACTGCCCCGCAGTATAAAGACAACCTGCTTTCTAAACATGTTTTACCATCCTACAAAAAACAATTCTGGAGCATCCTTCCTCATACCACCTCCTTGTGCCATTCCCCGAGTTATTCTTCCTGGACATTCCTACCATCAACAGGCCATCTGGCTGCACATTACACATTAGACTCTGTAGGCATGTCCCCAATGGGAAAAAAAACAAAACACAAAAAGGTGTTAATGTATTTATGCATTTCCAGGAATAATAACAGAGGAGCAGCGCATTGCAGGACTCTTAAGAAAAGGTGCACTTGGATTAGTATTTTCTGGGGAAAGCAAGTATTTGCTAAAACAGTCATGCCAGAAGTGGTAGCAGGGCCTCTTTAAGGCACATCAATATAGTCGATCGTTCTGAAACATTGTGCCTATAAAGAGTAACAATGTTTTTCTATTATTATTATTATTGATCAGGCTTTGCAAAATTATGAATCTGTATAATATATTCCATTCTGTTTCCTGCTCTCAAACACCATGCTGAAAAGTGATGTTAACTGTCTAGTTCATGCTCCTTTAAAAGCCGCTTTGAACTGCTCCTCTAGCAACAATCCTTACTCAAACACTAGTTACTAACATTCTCTCTTCTCTGCTCCCATCCTGCATGCTCAGACAAGAAGAGTGTGTTTGAGAAGGGATCCTTGGTAGAGCTGCAGTTCAAAGCAGCTTCTAAGAGAGCATGAAGTAGGCAGTTGTAATAGCACTTTCAAGCATGGTATTTGAGCGAGAAGGAAGCAAAGTAAGGTAGTTGAGTATATTGCAAAAACTGATCAATAATTAAATAAAAAATATAAGTTTACTCTTTAAGGGATGCTCAAAATATTGCCTGCATAATGACAAGATTATGGCTTCTGGGGTTGTCTGCTTGAATGGATTGGCCGTCGCACATATTCACTGATACTCCATTCATTGCCTATGTTACTAACCATTTTTGTCAGTCCCATAAAGTTGCAATTGTGGTACAACCCCTTTAACTATATCCGGAAAAATTATCACATGATTGACAGACTAATATTCCATTATCTTCTTATGCCCATAGATCCAAGAACCAATAAATACAGCTCCAAAGTCAGCTTGTATCTCCATGCGTTTCAAATGCTTTTCTTTACCCTTCCTCTGCAATATGACCATAGCAGCAAATAAAAAACAACTGCTAAAAACGGAAATGATCAACGGTAAAACATTACTATATTGGAGTATTCCAGTTTGCAGCAAATCTTGCTATTAAAAACCCCAAACGTCAGTAAAAGTGTAATATAGAACACATATATTATATGTATGTATTTGTATGGATGTTGCGGGCATGTGTATAGATGCCCAAAAATACACCTATATAATATACTTTTATGTCTTCACACAAACTAATTAAAAAAAAAAGAAAAAAAAAAAAGAAGCAGAACACGGTTTCCAGGAAGGCCGAACCCTTTGTAGCTTTGCTTCGATATCACACACACACAAACACACTATGTAACATATACAGGTGGTTTTCGTACAGATAGGCAGCACTGAGAGTCACGAGAATTACAATGTGTGAAGTACAGCAGGGACGAGTGGATCAGTAGAAAGAGGTGAAAGGCAAAACAAGGAAAATGGCCATAAACTCTGACAGTTCACAGCATATTCAAGTAATGAAGGGTCAATCCCCATAGAGTAGACCAACGAGTAAGAGCACATTCCAACAAAGATTGTGATATTCTTCTCCCATTTACATTGCTATGATTTTCTAAGATGTAACACTACTTCATGAAGACCTTCTTGTAAAAGGAGAAGTGGCTATGTTCCGCAAGACAGGGCTGCGGCTTCTCTTGTCTAACAAGTACAAGCCGCTGCCTCATACTGCAACATTTAGGATGCTATGGGGACAATGTGGATGTCCAGCAAAGGCTCCCCCCTCCAAAAAAAAAAAAAATATATGTCAACACCTTACATGTTACTGTCCTAACAAGCCACGAAACAGGCATCGTCTTGCTTAAAGTAAGGTTCATAGTGATATGTAAAAGTCAACAGCCACATGGCACTCTGGATCCTACTTGCCGACAGCATCTGTAAATGCATGGCGGCACTGTCGACCCCAAAAGGCATTAGGTACAAAATTAAGGGATGGATTGGGACTTTTCTATAAGAAAAAAAAAAAGAGAAAGATAACGACCTCATTTAATGTAAGCTTTACATGCAGCCCACGGAGGTGACAACTTTAGAACATAGCGACACCAGTAATAAAACCTCGGACTATCCTAAAACTTTCACAGTTCGGTAAAAATTGAACGGTCATCTACCCTCAGATAAAGCTTCGATCTAAGGATTCGAAGAAGCAATTGAAAGTGCGCCTTGTTCCTACAACATTGACAGACACGTCAGTCGGACAACAGGGTCCGACGACCATATAGGAACAGTTACCTGCTTTTTACTAAGGATCTCGTAAAACGAATATTTGAGGTTTCAGAGTTAAAAAATAAAAAAACGAACATAAAATAAAAACACACAATTATATTTATATATGTACAATGACTTACATGTGTGCAGTCAGGAATTACTTACAAAGGGAAGGAGATGTAAGGGAACCCAATACCATACATGCATCAGGAACAATAAAAATGTCAAAATATATAAAATTAACTAATAAAGTGCACATTCCTCACATATTACACCTGCCCCTTTATAAGAATGAAAAAAAAAACCACTAAAAAGTTCCAGGATTACATGGTATTGTATAGTGGATTGGTTGTTCTTTTCTTCTCATTGGTCTTTTTAAGTCTTCTCAAAGGATGAGTTCTACCATGTTCGTGCTTGGGAGTGACAGTTATTAGTGGGACTGAGGGGTCTAGTACCACCGGTGGGTGAAGGTGCCCCTGGGAGACAGTTAATTCAGACTCAGGACTTGCTATACCCTGCTGAGTTGAACCAAACTCTTTGGCATACTGCACAAGAGGCTTATCTACTGGCTTGCTCTTTGCGACACACTCTGCAGTTTTGATCTGCTCTACAAAATGTTTTGTGGGTTCCCGTCCCGAGGAGGGCTGCACGGAGAGAATACAAAGCTTTTCAGGTGGATCTTCTGATTTTATATCCGAATCAGATTCATAATTTCCTGGCACGATCCTGAGAGAACTCTGAAGCATGTCAGGGTAAGTCTGATTATTTTCCGATGAGACAGAGTCTCTTTCTGACAAATCGTCTTTAGAGAGTTCTAAACAGCCCAGTTTGGCCAGAGACGCTGAACGTTTCATCAGGGACGGAGTGGTGAGACCAGCTTGCCGAATCCGTGCTTCAATTTCCTTAGCTCTTTGTTTGACAACGCCAGGATTGCTACTAAAGTCTTTGATGCTGTCACTACTTGAACTATGAGGAAGGCCAAAAGAGAAGGCGGAAACGTCCAACACTTCACGCAGTTCTCGTATGTTCTCAGTAAGCTTGTTGATTAAATTAAGATCTTCATGGCTCAGCTGGGACAAGGCACTGTCTGCTTCCCTTTGCATTAATTCGCCAAGGCCCATAAAAGTGGCACCTTGATACTTGTCTGGATGGTTCGACAGGTTGCCTAAACTCTCATCAGTACTGGTGCAATCTTCAGTGGCACCTTCTAAAACGATGGTGCAAGGGTGACACTGGTAATTTGGGCTAGGGACACTCGGACTGACACTCGCATCCTTTAAGTCAATTACAAGATTGTGCTCTTCCTGGGCACTGTCAGATGGAAAAGTTACATCCAGTGAACCAAATTTCAAAGGTAGACTTTCTATTTGTGCAGAGGACCTGCCCGATGCACTTGGACAGACATTTTCCAAAGGCAGTTCTAAAGATGGAGCCTTCGACTCTAGAACGTCTTCACTACTGACGCTGAATTCATGATGACCGAGGTTATTGTCATTGCTATCATAACATTGAAGTACAAGGTTATGTTCCAGATCTTCTACTTTCTTTGGACACTGTACTGAACCATCTTTCTCTAAAGGTTTGGTAATAAGTAGATGATTCTCGTTTCCTTGCACTTTAGCTTTTACTGCTAACTCTGAGTGATTTGTGTCTTGCTTCACTTGCACATATTGATAGTCAGACAACGGAGATGACTGTGACTCTGTAGATTGCTCAGATCTGAGAAGTTCTGAAGAGTCTAACCCTGTAACTTTTATTTTGACTTTTTTATCCTTTTCACCATCTTGAACATCAAGCAAAGAGTCTTCAAGTTTATTTTTTGGAGCTGAATCACAAAATGAGGAGTCATTCTTGGAATTTTTCCTTGTTGGCACAGCTGCGGTATGCTGCTGCTGTTCCTGCTCTTGCCGTAAACGTTCCTCAAATTCCAATGTGGCCCTTCTGACGGAGCCAGCACACCACTTGGGAGCCTGGCTTGGAACGTCCGGGTGGTCATTCGTCTCACTTGACGTTTCAGAATCTTCCTGAGAACTTTGTTTGCACTTCTGGTCATTAGACTTGTCATGTGGTGGCGATGTGCTGGCCTCACTTTGCTCCTTGCAGTTGCTTTCAGGCTCCCAAGCAGATTCAAGTGACAGATCGTGGATTGTATTTCTCTTTGGTGCTTGTACTTGGCTAGACAGATTGTCTGTTTTCTGTTGGCACTGGCCTACTCCCTGGTTGAAAGACTCGATTTCTGTGATTATTTCCTTCACAGATATTGCATTTTCGGAGTGGGATTTGGGGAGATGATCTTGAACACCTGGTTCAGAGACCTCCTACCAAAAAAAACCAAAAAACAACAGTTAGTACCATATACAATACCATTAGCTAAAATGCAAAATTAATGGGAATAAGGCTAATAAATATTTAAGGGGTTTTTCAGGAATTTTGTAGTGCCAAGGATGTAGGTTCCCACCAAACAAAAATGTTTGGTCTATCTGTAAAACCCTTAAGTAAACAAATTCACAGAAGAAATTTTCTGAAAGTCAAAAAATTGAAATTCTAAGATGCAAAAAAACATAAAACAGATTTCGGGTACCAGATACCTAGTGATCCAACCACATCAATTCTTCTATTTAAAAAGAACACACCTCAGTGCATACTCTCCCAAAGTATGTAGTATTAAACCTATAACCAGCATTACATATTACATGTATATTGGCTCAACCTGCCATTTTCTGTGGAGTTGCCCAACCAAATAAAATGTATGGGGCTTCCTAACTGCCCAATTCTTCTGTTCTTTGGGAAAATAAGGTACAATCAGAAGAGTGTCAGCAAACTAATATGGCCATACACAGATCAGTGCCATCTCTTCTTACTGCCTCTAACTAAGGTGTATGGAGCCTTTAATCCGCTCTGAACACATTTGGTCAAGTGTATTTATCTACAGGAGGAGTCCGGAGATAGTCATCGGCAGAGTGCTGGTCTGATGGCTACTGCTTGCCTTATAATGTAGCATTATAGCAGCACTGAACTTAGTAGGTTTGTAGGGTGCAATTACCTTTGGCTGCTCCTCATCTGTAGACGAGTCTTCTGAGGCCTGAGGGGTGCTAACATCTACATTTCCTCTCTGTTTATCCGCAAGACTCTCAAACATGGATGTTTCTGGCCAAGAACCCTTCAGAACACCATTCCTAATATTGCTGATCTGCTCATCTATTCGGGTGGTGGAGCACGTCCGAGGTCGATTCTCCTGAGATAATTCTACAAACTTCTCCAGTGCACTTAAGAAATCAATTCTGTCCCCACTCATGTCTTCAGATTGGGAGGTAAGAGAGGACTGATCAGGAGATTCTAGGAGATCACTAGTGTGTGATCCTAGATCCCTTAGTGGCAGGAGATGGCAGTTAACCTCATTCTTCAGTGCATCCTTCTCCATGTCTTCCAGCGTCAGGTCAGGTAGCTCGGAATGACCAGTTAAGCTTTCAGAAATTGGAGACAAGTCTTCCGTGTGCCGGTCAGTTCTACAATTGTCCAGGAAGACTGACGACTCCTCAGAGCAGCATCGCACTGAGCAGCCATTCACGGTGTTGAGATTTAGAATATCCTCTATTTGTCCAGTGTGATAGTTACAAGGTGTAAACTCATAGCGTGCTTGCGTTGTGTTGCACAAAGAGGTGCTGAGGGGGCAAGTTGGGTTACAGTTATCAGTTTGGGGTCCCAGTGTAAAGGAATGATGCATGTCCGAGAGCTGCTCAGCCGACGATGTAATTTCCTTTTTGCTCACGTCCATTCCGGTTTTCCCAATGGATTCATGGTGATCGGATAGGTCGCTGTCTGAGTGAGAACGCCACAGCTTGTTGTGCCTCTGTTTGCTGCAAAGTAAAGACGACAACGTTACCAAAACTACATAAGCAATTATGCAAACACACAACTTTGAGACGATAAATTATCGGTGCATAGGTAATGGCATCCATTGCCAAAAAGACTATCACGATGTCACTATGCAAAGCAATTTTGCCAGAATTAAGAAGTAAATTGCTTTTGAAAGCTTGCAAATATTTTGTGCAACTTGAGAGTTGTGCAAAAAACACCAAACTAGGTGCAGCTGAGGTGGGACGGGGGCTGAGTGGAGTCAGATTTGTGGCGAGGTGCACGAGGCTCGTCAGACACCCGATTCTTTAAGAGGTGAGCACCTTTAAGAATTGCTGGCCTTGATGACTTGGGGCCTATAAGTCTTATTATTAAGCTGCCGAAAATGAATGCAAACCAGTTAGGCCTCATTCACACGTCTGATTTTCTCACATACAAGAAAAAAAAAATGGACCGATTATTTTGGCCAGACTCTGATCAGAGTTTTTTCTCGTAAGTTTCTCCGCTTTGTCCATTCTGACGTACCATGTCATCAGAGATGGGTCGGAACTCTTCACAGACACAGACTTGCATTGCGAATTTTGATCCAACCCTCGGATCAAAATCAGACATGCCTCCGCAATCAACCAAGGACGTGTAAATGGTCCCATGAAGTATCACAGCTACAAGATGGGCTTCAGAAGGACGGCCTTGACTCTAGATGATGCACGCTTTTTTTTATTATTAATAAATGTAACCAGATTCTGGAGCTGGCACACTGCCGCAATCACTTGGCAGAGCTTTGGATTTCGCTATTGGTATAAACTAATGATATAAATGTGCCCGAAAAGTAGATATTGGCAGGAGCTTGTGTCCAGGACATGACAAGTCAGTATGACATGCAGAGAGGGATCACATGAGTAATACCCATGGACACCTGTTGTGTCTGTCATTGCACCAAACTTTTCCTGGAAGGAGAGAAGTACGCTGTGAACTTCAGATGTGCTGGTTCACATGGAAAAACAAGGGACTGAAGAGGCCGTTACCTTGAAACCTTACCCCATAGTCATATATGCTGCAATGTGGCTTCTGCTTGATGGACATAGGTTTATCGAATTCTCAGCAACTTTTTAAACTGAACGTCGCAAACTATCTTGATAAATATTTTAAAACAATGTAGAAACGCAGGAGGCACCTTGTGAGGTCACCAATTTCTCCACAATTATGTGCATTTACATCTCATCTATGCACTTGACATGAAATTTAAGGCTCACCTTGCTAGCAGAATGCCCTGATATTCCTCCAGTTGCTTCATGAAACTAGGGTTAGGTTTGGTAACGGTTCGCCTCTCCTTCACGTAGTCAAAAGCTCTATCCAGGTTCCAGCCGTACTCCTTCATAGCATAAGCGATCACAGTGGAAGCGGAGCGGCTGACTCCCATTTTACAGTGCACAAGACATTTAGCTCCATGTTTTCTGCAAGACACGAGGCATAATAGAGAGATATTATTACACTGCACGATGCTTAGACTGTAAAGACAGTAATTTTACCCAAGTATAGAAAAGCAGGACAAATAGAAATACCAAAGAAATCTAATAATGTTTGTAACAAACCCAAATGATAAAAAATTCTTTCAATAAAAATGATTTGATTTTGAAAAGGAAATACTGTGAAGCTGAACTGTTTCACCAGTAGAGGGCGATATTTGCCGAATAACGATCTACATCCAGACCGCGAGGCACCGATGTTGGCAGCGTGGCGGCTTCATGATAACGCAACACTCGGACACGTGTTTGGATGTTTATAAACCAGTGATAATATATCAGCTTGTGTTTCATCAACATTAACACGAGAGCTGGGCCTCCCGTTTCAGGACAACATGACACGGAAACACTTCCGGCAAAAACATCCCTTTGAAAATAATAATATTCAGTCCAGTAATATAACCAGTCTCTCTACGGAAAAGGGAAGCCAGACTCAAAAAGCAGGATATTACATGAAAACCCCCTAAACTTTTACAATTCAATGCTCTGAAGGATAAAAGTCATTACTTCCAAATCTAATCTTGTGTAAGACAAAAATATATTAAAAGGTGGCCATACATATTAGACAAAGTTTGTTTAAAGGGGTTGTCCACTACTTGGACACCGGAGTCTCAATCAGCATCTTTGCCAGCAGGGAAACAATAACCCTTAGGCCGGGGTCACACTTTCTTGAGCAATGCGAGAAACTCGCACGAGTCTCTCGCATCAATACCCGGCACTGCCGCTGGCACTCAGGCCCGGAGCATGCGGTTGCATGTATTTCTATGCAGCTGAATGCTCCGGTCCCCAGTGCCAGGTATTGATGGGAGAGACTCGTGCGAGTTTCTCGCATTGCACATGCAAGTGTGACCCCAGCCATATACTCCACTCCAGCGGTGTCAGCCCAGTCTCTCCCGGGGCTTGCCTCACATTGTTATATCATGCGATCACTGCAGCCAATCATCGTTGGCTTCACTCTCCCAACCTTTAGACTAAATCAGACATCAATAAAAAGTGAGCGGCAGCTCTGATTTCCTCTTGATGTTTGATTTGTCTGAAGACGGGGAGAGTGAAGCCAGCGGTGACTGGCCACAGGAATTGCGTGACAATGTCAGGCCATCCACGAGAGAGTCAGTGCCAACATCACTGGAATGACGTTGGAGGGGAGTCTAAGCATTTTTATTTTACTGAAAGTAAACATGTGGAGTGAGACAGGGTTGTCCGACTAGTGGACAACCCCTTTAAACTTGTGATTTCAGCAGGACTGGACAACTACTGTGTATGGAGTATCAATGCGTATGTCCTGACGTTCTGTTGGATCTCAACCTGCCTGCTCCTTCTGTTCTCAAGAGAGATAAGCAGCAGCCAGGGGCGTCTGGCATTTCCCCTCTGCCCACTCAAAAAAAACATGCATGGTTGGCTGCGACAAGTGAGCATGTATATGTGAGGTATTCACAATACTATGTTGTTGGATTACTGATCCGTAAGATAGGTCAATCAAGAGGAGATCAGGTGCGTTCTGGCATCCGGGGCGCCCATCAATCATATGTTACCAGCTCCGGCAGCAACTGGATGTAACTAGTGTACTGAGAAGAACATCACAGCAGATAGTGGCCATTGCCCAAGTCTGCATACCAACTCCTATAAGAATGCCCCTATTCCAAGCATACATCATCAGTATCATACTAGCGGAAAATCCCTTTAATCAAGAGTTCTTAGCACAAGGAGGTACAAAAGATCAATTCTAGAGATGAGCAAAAAAAGCAGGCTCATGGTCCAAAGACCACCATACGGGAGTGCTGTAAACCTCCTCTCCAGGGCCTAATCCAATATGCAGACTTGGCATGATGTCATCACTGCAACATGATGCGCGCACGATGTCACGCGGAGCCTGCTAGTCAGAAGAGGCCTTGAAGATTCCACGTTGGTCGATGGGGTTCACAGGACCCTCCAGCTGCCACGAAATACTGACATGGCCGCTAAACCAGGGTCCTGCAAATAAGATTCGCTCATAATACACAGAAAACGGGTCAGATTTACCAAGCGAATTGCTCCAGAATTCAGTATTATACACGCGTAAAGTCCAAAATAGAAGTAGTAAGTAAGAAATCCTAAAAGTGGCACACAGAAGCGTAATAGTGACAAACATGTCTGGTGCAGGGTGCCAAATGTATCACTGAGCCGCAGGTGTCAATGTGATTGATTTGGGGCAGTTTCTGTCCATATTCGGGACAATAATTTATCCATGTACTCACTTAGCTTTCGAGATGAATTTGTATGTATCATTCCAATATGCCAGCAGGTCCGTGCCTTCCTCATCATACACTCGGATATTGTGATATTCAAAAACTCCAGGAAAAAAATTATCGATCTCCCTTGTGACATTCAAAATGTATCTGAC
Source organism: Ranitomeya variabilis (assembly GCF_051348905.1). NCBI lineage: Eukaryota > Metazoa > Chordata > Amphibia > Anura > Dendrobatidae > Ranitomeya > Ranitomeya variabilis. Next base: position 81,399,136 of record NC_135234.1, read on the forward strand.
CCTGTAGGAAAGATGAAGGGAAAAGTGATTAATGTGGTGACCTTGCAAAAAAACAAAACAAACAAACAAAAACACTTTGTAGATACCAAGAGCTGGAAAAGACTTCTGCGGATCTTATCATTAAAATAAAATAATATAGGAGGCTACGGGTTTAAGGTTAACATCTCCCGTCATTGGCACTGCTCACCTTTCCCATAAGGTTTCAAAAACAGTCGTAACCGCATAAAGGTTATCCGAGAACAAATGGTTCACAAAAGTAGTAGTTTCACACCCCCGCCAATAAAAATCCCAGAAATCAGTCTGTTAGGACTTTGTGCATAGTTGTACCATGTGCTGTCCCGACACCCTACAAAATGCACACACAACCTTTATCTGATTTACCCATAAAAAAATGACTGGGTGTATGTGCACAGATCTAGAGAATCTCTGGCACCATGGTCACTGCCTATAGAAGCAGCGCCCCTTTTATCCGGGGATCCATAGCATTGCAGCTTAATGACAAGTGAATGGTAATACCAGATACACACCAAGGGTAAAACCGCTGCAGACTCTTAAAATAAAGCAGTCAGGTTTCATTTTTTGAATTTTTAAATCCAAGATGTGTTTTGAGATTTATTAATTAAAGCGATTGACCCAATTAAAGGAATTGCTGATTACTACTAGTCCTACCACAGGGACCAATCCAAAAACCAGAGCTCTGAAATGCCTAGTTTGACAGTTCTCTCTGGCAGACCCATAGATAATGAACAGTGTGATGTGATCAGTGGGGGTCCCAGCAGTAACAGAAATCTGCAAATGGATAGGCGACATCCTGCTCAGCTGGGACCGCTCCTTTACCGTTCGCCATTCTTAGATTAATTCATTAGTGTCCACGCACATATCCAAATCCTTCTCGTTAGGGTAAATTCACAAGAGCTTATTAAAATAAAAAAATAATCAGTCAGAAAACTGAAGATTTTTTTCTCACTTGTCATCCATATACAAGTTTTTTTTTTTTTTTACTCAACATCAACTAACCATTTATAGTCTCCCATGTTATAGAATGCATCCTTAAAAACCGGATGCTAAAGTAAACCATAGACATGACAGAGTCGCATCAGATTTATGGAAGAAAATGGTGCCTGCTGCGATATTGCTTTCCGTCAATGAAATTTAAAAACAAAAACAAAACACACACAACAAAAAACAAAAAAAACAAAACAAAACGTTCATCTGCACTTCCCCATAGAATAACATTGGTTCGAGTGCTGTCCGTTGTTTTCACAGACAGCGCTCGGACTGAAAACACGGTCTTGTGAACGAGCCCTATACACGATGAAGGCTCTTACCCCCTGGTCTGCAGATCTTCCAGATTGGAGGCGTTCCATTCGGAGCCCTGCAAAAACAAACACCAATTCAGTAATGACTCCAATGAGCTCACTCCAATTATGGAGTAAGAATTCATTATTCATCTTAAAAAAAAAAAAAAAAAACCCCATCTGCCAAACTCTTTATGTAACAAAAGGGGAGATCTACAAACTGTATAGGAGAGCAGACATTTCAGTGAAAGTGTTAACAATTAAAGTTCCTCACTATTCCACCAAGCTTTGCTAAGGAATAACACACAGAAACATAGCATGAAGGCAAACAGATGACCTCAGAGTCCATGTAATTGAACCCATCTGAAAAGCCCTTTCCAGAGAGGAACAACCTGTCAGACCAGGTACATCCTCCAGTGAAGGTCACATTTCCACTGATCTCACAGGAGCTGTAAGAAGTCTTTTTCAGAGGTCCCTGTGGACCACCAGGATGTGTGTGCAGGGACAATGGCCGAACACAGCTGCATCCTGGTGCCAAACAGGCCAAGTCCGGGAGACTTACAGGACACTACACAGCAAAGTTGGCCAAAACAATCTGCCAGGAGAAAGTGTGCCACCATGATCACTACATGGCAACACATTTAGGTTTAGTTTTTCTTACAAGTCGCACGAACCCTTGAGTATCAGATAGATCACAGCATCACAAATACACGTCATCCAGAGCAACGCACGACCGGTGCCTGATAACCATCATACAGAAAAGTGATGAAGACCAGTGATGGAAGACTTCCTGAAGTCCGTGGGGTCAGGTATGACCATAATCACAAGCACAGGCTGGACTTTCACTGACCCAACTGGAACTACTTCAGATCTGGGTATGTGACAGGTAAAGGATGGGCTTATATACAAGTGTCAATGAAACTGCCATAACATTAAAGGAGTTCTCTGGGATATGCGGTATTACTTATGAAAAAGAAAACTTTTATTTTTTTAATATTTTATCCAGCGTGGAACGTTATGAAACTTTGCTAATCACTTTATTAGGGAACTTGGCTTCATTACTTAAAAAAAAAAAAAAAATTGCATGTAAGTGGCTTCCAAACCCATTCCTTTTCCCAGTCTATTTGCGTGCCATTATCATGCATTCATATCAGAATGTAGTTTTTTGGAGTACAGATGATGGCAGTGACAGGGTCAGCACCTGTCTCCTCCTCTTGTCCTCAGGTCTGAACCTGTCACTGCCATCATCTGTACTCCAAAAAACTACATTCTGATATGAATGCATGATAATGGCACACAAATAGACTGGGGAACTGTCTTTTGGTTTTCAGAACTACAGGTCCTTCTCAAAAAATTAGCATATAGTGTTAAATTTCATTATTTACCATAATGTAATGATTACAATTAAACTTTCATATATTATAGATTCATTATCCACCAACTGAAATTTGTCAGGTCTTTTATTGTTTTAATACTGATGATTTTGGCCTACAACTCCTGATAACCCAAAAAACCTGTCTCAATAAATTAGCATATTTCACCCGACCATTCAAATAAAAGTGTTTTTTAATACCAAACAAAAAAACCATCAAATAATAATGTTCAGTTATGCACTCAATACTTGGTCGGGAATCCTTTGGCAGAAATGACTGCTTCAATGCGGCGTGGCATGGAGGCAATCAGCCTGTGACACTGCTGAGATGTTATGGAGGCCCAGGATGCTTCAATAGCGGCCTTAAGCTCATCCAGAGTGTTGGGTCTTGCGTCTCTCAACTTTCTCTTCACAATATCCCACAGATTCTCTATGGGGTTCAGGTCAGGAGAGTTGGCAGGCCAATTGAGCACAGTAATACCATGGTCAGTAAACCATTTACCAGTGGTTTTGGCACTGTGAGCAGGTGCCAGGTCGTGCTGAAAAATGAAATCTTCATCTCCATAAAGCATTTCAGCCGATGGAAGCATGAAGTGCTCCAAAATCTCCTGATAGCTAGCTGCATTGACCCTGCCCTTGATGAAACACAGTGGAGCAACACCAGCAGCTGACATGGCACCCCACACCATCACTGACTGTGGGTACTTGACACTGGACTTCAGGCATTTTGGCATTTCCTTCTCCCCAGTCTTCCTCCAGACTCTGGCACCTTGATTTCCGAATGACATGCAAAATTTGCTTTCATCAGAAAAAAGTACTTGGGACCACTTAGCAACAGTCCAGTGCTGCTTCTCTGTAGCCCAGGTCAGGCGCTTCTGCCGCTGTTTATGGTTCAAAAGTGGCTTTACCTGGGGAATGCGGCACCTGTAGCCCATTTCCTGCACACGCCTGTGCACGGTGGCTCTGGATGTTTCCACACCAGACTCAGTCCACTGCTTCCTCAGGTTCCCCAAGGTCTGGAATCGGTCCTTCTCCACAATCTTCCTCAGGGTCCGGTCACCTCTTCTCGTTGTACAGCGTTTTCTGCCACATTGTTTCCTTCCAACAGACTTACCATTGAGGTGCCTTGATACAGCACTCTGGGAACAGCCTATTTGTTGAGAAATTTCTTTCTGGGTCTTACCCTCTTGCTTGAGGGTGTCAATGATGGCCTTCTTGACATCTGTCAGGTCGCTAGTCTTACCCATGATGGGGGGTTTGAGTAATGAACCAGGCAGGGAGTTTTTAAAAGCCTCAGGTATCTTTTGCATGTGTTTAGAGTTAATTAGTTGATTCAGAAGATTAGGGTAATAGGTCGTTTAGAGAACCTTTTCTTGATATGCTAATTTATTGAGACAGGTTTTTTGGGTTATCAGGAGTTGTATGCCAAAATCATCAGTATTAAAACAATAAAAGACCTGACAAATTTCAGTTGGTGGATAATGAATCTATAATATATGAAAGTTTAATTGTAATCATTACATTATGGTAAATAATGAAATTTAACACTATATGCTAATTTTTTGAGAAGGACCTGTATCTCCTCAAGAGGAAGGGCTCATGCAGAAGTCCAAGGATCTTGGTCCGATCACAGACTGGCCGCAGGTCTCCCGACCTCATAGAAAAATATGAAGTGGTCATGTTCTGGTGAAGAGACCCAAGGCCAGTCTGTGCATTGTGATCAGTGATTGAACAGAGATCCTCGGTCACCTGCATGAGACATAGGTGCCAAGCTGACCCTTCACTGCCATCATCTGTACTTCAAATGGTACACCCAGATATAAATGCAGTATAACAGGCAGACCGAGAAAGAACAGGGATTTTTCAGCAATGAAGACAAATCCCCCAATTAAGTGGTTTACAAAGTTTTGAATATGAATATATATGTATGTATATATATAAGTTTAGTTTTTCTTGAGGAGGTCTGATCTTTGGAATGTGGGAGGAAACCAGAGCACCCTGGTTGCCAGCTTTTACATATTATTGTCACAAAAATGATATAAACTCTCTCTCTATACCACTTGTAGATGAGACCTGCAACATGAGAACCAAAGCTCAGCCCAATGATGATGTCTAACCTATACATGTTCACACTACATGTGACCGGTAATGACTATTAGAGGTCACATTGGCTATGGAAGCAGCTACGGGGGGCACAGCCCTGTACTTTGCTATGCAGCAGCTGTGGGTAGCAAGAGTCGAACCCCCAGTGATCTGATGCTAATGCTTTAGTTGTAAAGCTGGCCATACACAATAGATATCCGTTGGCTGAGCGATCATTCAGCCATCTCCTTTTTCCCCTCCATGACAGAGCCCCTGACAGACCCCCTTGTCCCTTACAGCAGCGGTTTATCAGCATGACAAATAGAAGGATTGGTTGTCAAAATTCAACAAGACGGATCCATATCCCCCATTATTATCTGTCAATGAATCAGGAGCACCCCATATACAGTGACAGGTCGGGCAATCGCACCAAAATTGGTGGGTTCGACAGACTTATCTATTGTGTATGGGGGCCCTAAGCCCCAGATAACCCCTTAAAATGATACAGGTCAAGCAGTCACCACAAAGAATCCCGCAACCAATGGCAAACGCCAGTCGTCCCCTGGAGCCGGCCTCACGCTTTATGCTAATGTGCAGTCTTTGCATATTCGCTGATGTCAGGACTTCCGCTTATTTTTTTTTCATGAGTGATTCTTCCCCAAGGTGCCGTTCATATCTTGGCATTGGTCCCTGGAAAGATTTTATGGCGCTTTGGGATGCGTTCTCTCTACAGGGTCTACGGGCAGCTGCCAAGAATGTTTCTTACCCCCATACACCCAGCTTTGAAGCTAGTCTTCCATGTACAACAAAGCCTGCTGTCTCCACCGCGGCTCACCATCCTCCTGTTACCAGTGATGGAGATCAGTGTCCTCGCAGTGTAAATAGTCTAACATCCCTAGAGAGCCCGACGGTCATCTGGCATTAACCTCGCCCGGCTTCTAAGCACCGCTGCTGTTTCCTGCTCTCTGATGTGATAAAATAAGCCTCAGGGATCCATTCTTCCAGAGGAAAAGGATAAGCAGGGCCTACAAAATGTCCTCTGCCCTTCCAGTGGTGAAAACAGAGCTCAGAAATTACAGAACAGACTGTATGTTATACCGATGGGGACTTACACTAATGGGGAGAGTACAGGACCTTATAAACTTGCTCCACACATCATAGCTGGCTGTAAGTGGATTTGTTTCAATAGTCACAACTTACATAGTGACATGACCCAAAATTAGAGCAGACGACATGGACCCGCTACCACGTCATTTGATATTTCATCTACATCAAAACGAACTACACATGCCCATGAGATACCATTATTAATTTGCCCTTGGATCCCAGTTTTGAGCGTAAAAAACCCCACAAGACTGTAAAAAAGAAACCTTTTAAAAAGGGATTACCCCAACTTCTTAAAAAGGGTAAAATTGCAAAGTGCTTGTAAAGGCAAGGAACTTTATCATTTGTTTTTTATTAAGTACTTTATCTGCTAAAGAAAGGAGAGACTTTTTTATTCTACAATTTACTGCTCATTGCTGAGGTTACCGGCCACTTCTGCAGTTTATTAGAACAGTCTCCTTGGCAAGGAACGCAGTTCTTACAAGATTTATTCCATAGAGCTTGCAAGCGCTGCTTTGAAGCTGTCCAGACCTGTCAATTATCAGGATAGCATTGCCCAAGTCAAGCATTAAGCCAATAGTTAGGGGAATGGTGCAATCCTGAAGACAGAAGTCGATAAATGAAAAAGGTACTAAGGATTAAAGTCCTAGTCTGGCCACAGGCCTAAAAACCTGAAGGGACAATCAAAAGGATCTGTAAAGCAGTCAGCACAGGTGCTTTATAGGACAAATCATGGCACTTCTAGAGTAGGTGCACACGTAGAAAATAGATACGGTGCACTTAAATACGGTGAAATAATGTTGCTTCAGAGACCCGGTCGGAGCAAGACTTTCATCCACAATATGGGTGCACAAATATGCCCATCTGAACCTGTGAAAAGTGTTTGTTGCCAGGAAAATCGTGGGGTAAATGGATCAATGCCAAACTCCGTGCTTCATTAACAGCTGCTCAATGTGCAGATTTGCACAATCTCACCACAAGCAAAGTCCGGCTAAGAAAGTTCATGTTGAAACCTTCTTGATAGTAAAGTCGTCATCATGTTGCAGGAAATGAATCTTACACACTGAAACCACTTCCCCCTAAGAGGCCAAATTAGCAGAGAATATAACCGAAGTACGTCACGTTTGGGAAGCTCATAATCTCAATTCGGTTTAGAAATAATTCGGAACAACAGGGTGAGGTCGGCATTAAGCAGATTTGTGACGTACCGCACATTGCGGAATCTTATGCACCAGAAGAAGCCGCACCGGCTGAACGTGAGAACCAACCTAAGTGCCTCTATAGAAATTGCAAAAAGGAGCTCTTACCAGATACACATGGTCAAAGATTTCAGTAGGGCTATCCATCTGTCCTAGGATCACAATCATCTCATTGTCAATGAACTCTTTGAATTCTCTCAGGTTACACACCATCTGCATCTCCAGCTCGGTCCGGATCTACAAAAGTAGGATCAATTATTGTCAACCTTCAATATGGCTCTCGACTACACCAAATGAAAATATCACCTAAATCTGCAAGAGGCTTGATGACTACGCCCCAAACTGCTTCTTGATATATCCAAATCTAATCTGGGATGAAGATATCTGGACAGCTTCTATGTGCAACCATGATAGAAATTATGTTGTAATATATGTAATAGGCATCAAAAAAAGTTACAAAAGCAATAGTCAATGACATGAAGACAATCCAAATAAAAAGGGTTTTGCAAAAACAAAACCTTAAAAAAAATAAAAAATGTTTAGTTCATCATTAGAAACACTGCTGCTTCATTGCAGCGTCACCCCTGTCCATGGTTGTGTACTATGCTGATCTGCAATAACACAACCAATGGACAGATGTTGGGTATTTTTTTTTCCCCCGAACTCCTTGAAGTCCCCCTTAGGCGAAACTCAGATATTCGTGAAGCGACTACAAAATGATGTCCAGACAGGTTGGGGTTCTCCTGTCCACAAAGCAGCCGTGTCATGCATGCCTTGAGGTTGTAACGTTCGGGTCAGGAAACCCCAACCAGTCCAGTCATCACACTCCACAATCTGACCATATTTCAGAAATGTCCGAGTTCGGCGGTACACTTTGAGGATCTAACCCTGAAAACGGAAACATCAGATATTGCTATAATGGGTGATGTGAACAGTGTTCTGATTTTACTGGGGAGAGAAGACAGATTGAAAATCATCATATTTCCTCACCTCTTTGGATGTGATGTTCTCCAGGTCCTTCTGCATCATGATTTCTCTTAATTTAATTTTAATCAGACGTTCTGTGCGTTCTCGCTCGGTCGGGCTGTTAAAAGACAAGTGCCAGTAGTTAATTCACGGTGCGTTACATGCCATGTTATCATAGGGACAGGTGCTGGACTGCTGCGAGGTGAACATTCCCCATGTTATGTCATAGGGTCATTATGCAGAGAACGGCCAGTGATGTTCTCATGGCTGCTACACGATGGCTCATGTCTCCCCCACCTAGCCAGGAGCTGTATGGTCACAGGCCATTTATGGTTCTGTAAAGGAGCTAATCGCATGCCGTTAACCTCGATTCCTCGAGCGTTATCACTCACTGCAAAAATAGCTCAAGTAATCACTTATGATGCTGCTGCAGGACATCTCTACAAAAGAGAAGACAAGTCCTTTTCATGAAGTGTCCACTACGGCTATGTGATGTATTGAAGCAGCTGACCATTTATTATTTAAATAGAACCTGCAGCTCCCTTACAATGAAAATACCCAAATATTCATGAAAAGCATATATGGCAGTGGCATCAATGTCACAAAATAGACTTCACCTATATTAAAATAGGCTGGCCTGAAGGAGCTTCAATGAATATGGTGCTGCACACCAATACACAGCTCCTTGGGGGAGTGTGGGTCGGACAGGTTTTCCTAGCAGAGATCTAGTTGTGTAGGCAGTCCTGCACAAAGAACTTCCTAAAAGAAGTATGGAATTTAGGGCGGAAAAACATTCTTAGTGCCACGTATAGGCAACGATCATGTAAGTCACTGCTTCAATCCACAGTGGGAGTACTAAGGACATCATTTTACCCAGAGATCCTGGCCTGTAGACTGCTAGTTAAGTTCTTGCTCCCCATCATTACAGAGCAGAGTACTGGTTGGGTGGAAAAACATTTATGATGCAATTTTAGGGTACAGAAGTCATGCCCAACCAACCAGTATTCTGCTTTATACTGACAATTAGCAGGAACTCCAAAGCAGCCATCTACAGATGAGCATCTCTAGTCAAGTTTATGGGCTTGTACCTATAGAAGGCACTAAAGACCGTTTTCTTCTTTCTGGAGGAGAAAATATGCAGACCAATACACACACCAACTAACTAACCCACATGCCTTCCAAAAGCCACAGGAAGAGATACATGTAGGAACTTACACATCAGTGAAGAGCACCGGTGAATCGGAGCGGTGGGACTGAACATCTTGCATAGCATTCCATTCGTTGACCGATGTCTGGTCAGAGTTAATATGACTCTCATAGTAACTAACCCACGTTAAGAAAAGGCTGCCTGGGTAGTAATTGTTGGCACGAGCTACCTCGCAGGCTTTATGTAAGCTTTGCAATGCAGACCTGCAGAAGAAGACAAAAAAAACTTCATTAAGCTCAATTAGACAACAAAATATAATAAATTGCAACGTAAAAGGAAAGACGAGACTCTCAACCTACCACATGGCTTGTACGGACACTGGTTTAAATATGTGAACCCTGTTGTCTGTAGATACACTGAACCCCCTAGAAATCAAGTACAAAGAACTGGGTGAAATTTTCTAGATGTTTAGGAGAACAGAATAGTAAGTCACAGCTGCTTCTATATCTTTGTTTAGACGTTCACGTCTAACGTAAAACCACATTTACAATGAATATAAATTCATAGATACCACAAATATTCAATTATTCAGTGAAAACCATTAAAAAAAGTACTGAAATGCTCTAATCGTGCAGAGACAGGACCCAAAAAGCAGATGGAAACCACTAAAAGCTAAAACCTTCATAAGGCCTCATTCAGACGTCCATGTTGCATGTACGTGTTCTTTACAGGTTTTTCCACTAAAACAACACCATTCTATGTTCACAAGTCCATGTTTTTAATGGCCCGGGTGTCCGTGCAAAACTCACGGAGGCATGTCAGGTTTTTTTCTGGTTTTACATGGACCCATAGACCCAAGTCTATGGGTCCATGTAAAATATGTACATGGCATCAGCGTACGATCAATGTGCTGTCCGTATTTATCATAGAAGAGAGTAGGTGAAGCTTTGTCATTTTATTTAATTTATCCATCAGTGAAAAACACTGATGGTAAAAAAGGACACACTGACCACACACACACACTGAACACACACTGAACACACACACACACTGAACACACACACACACACACACTGAACACACACACACACTGAACACACACACACACACACACACACTGAACACACACACACACACACTGAACACACACACACACACTGAACACACACACACACTGAACACACACACACACACACACACACACACACACACTGAACACACACACACACACATACACTGAACACACACACACATACACTGAACACACACACACACACATACACTGAACACACACACACACACACACTGAACACACACACACTGAACACACACACACTGAACACACACACACTGAACACACACACACTGAACACACACACACTGAACACACACACTGAACACACACACTGAACACACACACACTGAACACACACACACTGAACACACACACACTGAACACACACACACACTGAACACACACACACACTGAACACACACACACACACTGAACACACACACACACACTGAACACACACACACACACTGAACACACACACACACTGAACACACACACACACTGAACACACACACACACTGAACACACACACACACTGAACACACACACACTGAACACACACGTACCATTTTTTCATGTACCTGTTTAAACCCTGACGTGTGAATGAGGTCTAAGATGGAATAAACTGAAGCCATATCATTGAGTATTTGCCAACAGTCCTGATATTCCCAAAACTGTCTGGACTGCAAGGGGGGTAGAGCTTGTTATTATTTAAATTGGGGGGGGGGGGGGGGGGGGGGTTGGGGGGGATGATACTTGGGGAGTTTCTGAAGCTAACTGGTGGGCCCTGAACTACCAATAAAGTAAAAGGTATATTTGCATAGAATGATTTAAAGCTTACCCATCTCCATCCAGGTGTATAAGTGTGTCACTCCACAAAGGAAGAACTAGGCCCATGGTACAAGAACTGTTAAAATAGAAAAAGAATAAAAGTAGGTTAAACACTATATACACTGAGAAACCTATTTTCGATACTATATATGAACCAGTTAATCAACCAAATATATATTTATATATATGAACCAGTATTGAAGGTCTGATGGTCTTTTAAAGTTCTAAGTGTTAGGTTTTTTTTATTTAAGACGCCTGAAAAGGGTGGATAATGTGAAATGCAGACTCCTGCTCTTGTACGTCGCGCCTCACTGATTTCTTTTGTCCCTAATGAATCGTCAGGAAGATTACAGCACACAATTGTTACACCTCCTGGTGGCCTATAATTGATAAAAAGCCTGTCTACTCAGATTTAACAAAATGATGCTCATCTCCAAGGCTTCTCTCAAAGTGACACGTGTCTTGATGACCTGAAGAAGTCATTTACTCAGGTCGTGTGGACTGTGAATGTGATGAGTGTATGGGAAAAAAAAAAACACACAAGGATCTCATGGTGCGAGGGATATTTTTAGTGAGAACTGATTAAGGAAACCTAGCAACCTTCTCAGAAACCTGTCATAAATATTGAGGCCTGTAAGCCTGCGAAACCTGACCTGTTGATCTAAAAACAGCTTGGCTTCTAAATCGAGTTCTCTGCTCCGGCACAGTCACCACACATAATGGACATCATCTATGCTACATTACGCCCAGGGAGCGTAGAAGGTGACCAAAGTGAAGTCAAAGATTTTAGCCTCTTTGGCTGAAGACCTCTCCGAGGACACCATCACAAGGTGCACAACTTGGAGTCGGCCTACCTTATGTGAGTGATTGACGTTTCACCTATGCCGAAATATAAAAAAAGTAAATCAAGTGGCTTTAAAAACATGTCAAGTTTTAACAAGATAAAGTCTGATGTTTTTAGAGTCAAGTTGTGAAAGCCAAAAAACCTGAAGAACTGGATAAAAGTGAGAGAAAAATGCATGTCAAAAGTTCATAAGATGCCCAAGATAAAACATGTAAAACATACAGAAAAAAATTGATTGTGCGAATCTAAAAAATGATCACCATGATACCTGTCCATGGGGACCTTCCTGCCAACCACGGACTTGAAACGTCAGATTGATGGTGCTGATCAAAACTATTTTATTGCTTGAAGTACCGGTAATAACTAACTCCAGGAATTTTCAGTTTGGCCTATTGCAATCACTAGAATTTATACTGAACCTGGTCCTCATTTGTGAAAATATCCATCAGTGCTCTGACTATTAGCCATCGCCCAAAGAAGAGAATGGCCGCAGACAGACCAGACACCGTCGGAGATCACAGACCGCTAGTGGGGTGAATTCACACACAGCAGCATTTGCTGCAGACTGACCCATTCATCAGAATACGGCTTACTACAGTCCTTACAACCAACACAACCCCATGTAGGCTATGTGCACACGATGCGGATTTACTGCAGATCCGCAGCGTTTTTTTCCCACACAGAAACACTGCAGATCCGCAAGTGATTTACAGTACAATGTAAATCAATGGAAAAAAAAATGCTGTGCTGATGGTGCGGAAAATTCCGCATGGAAAACGCTGCGGATTAAAAGAAGGAGCATGTCATTTATTTGTGAGGGGATCTGCAGTGTTTTTGTACCCATTCCATTATAGAAATCCGCAAGGGTAAAAACGCAAGAAATCCGCACAAAATCTGCATAAAAAAACGCATCAAATCTGCACCTGCGTTTTCTGCCAAGAAATGCAGAATCCGCACAAATAATTCCAGAGACAAATCCGCAACGTGTGCTCATACCCTTAGATACAACAGATTTACAGAAATTTGCTGTGTGTCAATTTATATTTGGGCATCTACAGAAATGTAGATATAATGGGAGGAAAGTGCTAAGACTGGAAATCCAATTGTCAACAGTAGCTATTTAGGTTGGAATAAATACTTTAAACCCCAAATTAAAATCTCTATTACTGGCTATATACACATTTAATATCAGCCATCTAAAACGATTTCTAAATGATTCCTCAGAACTTGGTAAGGGAATAAGTGGAGGGAGGTCGGCGCTTCCAAAAACCTCTGGCCGACAGCTTATCTGCTAAAAGAATAACAGATCAGGCATGCTGAAATTCAACATGGCTGATCCATCACTCACCCAATATTGGTTCTTAAGGGAAGTCTAATGTGTATGACCATTTTAAAGGGGTAAGTCTCAAATTCTTAAATGGGTAAAATTTTAAAGTGCTTGCAAAAACAAGATCGCTGGATCTAGTCGGCATCAGTACCCCTGTGCTCCTTTGATGCTGCAGAGGCAAAACCCGCTTTGCTTGCAGCATCAGAGCGCACAGATCGGGCCAGCGGCGTGACCAGGACACTGCTCTGAACGGTCAATCTACAGGAGCAGGAAGCTCCTGAAGATACAAGAGTAGACAACCGCTTTAACTTTGATCCCCAAGGGATCAGAATAAGCCAACACAGTAACTATGCTTTACAAGCAACTAGGCATTAACCACAAGTTAGAACATATAGGCTATGTTTCACACATTGCATGTTTGCGTTTTTTTTTATTCTATCCAAATAAAAAGCACATTTTTACAGTACAATTTCAGAAATCTGATCCATACGCAGCTTTTTTCTTGACTGAAAACCGCTAATTTTTGGAATACTGCAGCATGTCAATTCTGTCAGTGTTTATTTTTTTTTCACCAGAGAAAATCAGAGAAAGTGCAGAAAAACTTTTGCTGCTTTTTTGGTGAATTAAACTAAATTTATTAAGCATAAAAACAAAACAAAAACAACAAAACCATAGCTGAGCTTGCTATATTGTTAGATTTTTTTCTTTATTTTTTTTACTAGCAAGAGAGCAGGTTTTGGCTGCAGAAAAAAAGCAACAAAAAAGCAACGTGTGAACATAACCATGTATGCATTTTGCACCTTTATTATTATTATTATTATTTATTAATGTTTTCCTTTTACATTGGTGTAAGTCCTATTACATATTACTTTAAAATCACAGGTTACATAACTAAAGGTGCGGTTACATCTGTTGACTAAAATATGCCGAACAGCAACTCGTTTGCTGATCCGTGGTGGTTTATTTGCCTGTTTACACAGATGAAGGCTGAATGATCTGTAATGGATTGGTCAGTGCACATTGGCTGCCATTGTTCTTGGCAGCTGTTTAGACAGGACTATGTGCTGCAGAGAACGATGATCTTTTTGTGCAGCACAAAATCAGCCAGTTTAAGCTGCATGATTACTGATAAATCGCCGTTCCGAATAAAGCTCCTTCACGATGATCTTGCAGTGTGAACACTTTTAAATGTTCAGTTAGCAGACAATGAAGTCACAAGATATAATGTCCTACTAGTGTGCTGATAAAGTACAAGACAACGCACTCGTAAAGAGAAGTCCAAACACCCCTAGATGAAGAAGGCCGTCGTGGTCTCCGCACACACCATGTCTGATGACAAGTGTTCAGCTGTCTCCTTCCTCCCCCGTTGAGTAACAGAATGACTTTGTTATACGAGGTCAGAGCAAGACATCAGCACTTGAGGAACATAAATATGATGGTTCTCCACTGAGGGACCATTGGTGAGCAAACATCACATGCCGGTCTCGTGTCGGAGAAGAGGAGGGCTGCAGATCTTACACCATGCGCAGGTGGAGTTTCAAAACAAGCAGTGAAATATTTTCCATAGCGACCAGACTACAAGGCTAGGAATAACATTACACTTCAGATTCCTGGCATAGCAGATCCGTGCTTTTCCCTCTCGCTGCTGGCTAGAAAGATGGATGAGAAGTGCAGAGCTCTCCAGCTGCCAGAGAAAACGGGAAATCAAAAGGAAAGAAAAACCAGAGACCTGCCACATCCAAGAAAGAAGGGAGAGTAAACAGAGGCCTGAAGTGTGATATTTGGGTGGTTCCTAAGAGGAAAGAACATTCTGCAAATCATGACAAATTCTGGGAAGTTGTGTTCTACGGCGTTCCGATGGAAAGTAAGGCTCACACTTCAGATTTATTATAGGCCGACAGTCTGATTTGTGACAAAAAGGTCTGATATCCTTAAGACGATCAATCCCATTTTATGCAGCTAGTCAGTGAGAATATGGAGCTTGGTACCAATTCAGAGAAATTTTTTTCAGGATGCAGAAACAATTTTGTGCAGATTTTTCTTCAAGTGCATGTGAATAAGGGTACCGTCACACAATGCCATTTTCATCGCTACGACGGCACGATCCGTGACGTCGCAGCGTCGTATGATTATCGCTCCAGCGTCGTAGACTGCGGTCACACTTTGCAATCACGGCGCTGGAGCGATGCCGAACTCCCCGGGTAAACATCGGGTTACTAAGCGCAGGGCCGCGCTTAGTAACCCGATGTTTACCCTGGTTACCAGCGTAAACGTAAAAAAAACAAACAGTACATACTTACATTCCGGTGTCTGTCCCCCGGCGTTCTGCTTCTCTCCACTGTGTAATCACCATAGCCGAAAAGCACAGCGGTGACGTCAGACGTCACCGCTGTGCTCGCTTTCCAGCTGGCCGGCGCTCACAGTACAGAGAAGCTGAGACGCCGGAGGACAGACACCGGAATGTGAGTATGTACTGTTTGTTTTTTTTACGTTTACGCTGGTAACCAGGGTAAACAGCGGGTTACTAAGCGCGGCCCTGCGCTTAGTAACCCGATGTTTACCCTGGTTACAAGCAAACACATCGCTGGATCGGTGTCACACACAACGATCCAGCGATGTCAGCGGGTGATCAAGCGACGAAAGAAAGTTCCAAACGATCTGCTACGACGTACGATTCTCAGCAGGATCCCTGATCGCTGCTGCGTGTCAGACACTGCGATATCGTAACGATATCGCTAGAACGTCACGAATCGTACCGTCGTAGCGATGAAAATGGCACTGTGTGACGGTACCCTTAGCCTCCAAAACACGTACAATTCTACAGGTACTGAATGTGGACTGGAAAAAACAAAACAAAACCTAACCTGGATTTTGGCGCAGAACCTGTACTAAAAACCAATGTTATTCCTGAGTTTTGGAATGGACCCCAACAACTGATAGAACAAATATTCATCCAAGATAATAGATATTACAGGTGCAGTTGAAAATCTTGGCTCCGGTAAGGACGCATATATTGGTATGCCCCACTTATTTTTACGTACCTGTCATTACACGCAAAATCCATCCCCAGCACGATGCTCTCCTCTGTATCCTGCCTTCCGTTTGTTGATACGACCACCATGTAACGGGTACGGTTTTGATAGGTGCTTTCCAATTTTACGGCCTAGGACAAAAACCATATAAAGAAAAAGGTGACTACTGAGGACTTACAATAAGTACAACACAGCAAATAAACCCAGAAAGCGACAAATGGAAACCATCCTGCATGTTACCTTGCATCTCCTACAATGATTAGACCTGATGTGCGCTGGAGGCAGGAAAGCTTTTCACAAGGACAGAAGCTGATGTACTTTCATCACAATAGATGACGGCAATCCAGCGGGCCGGGACATCGTTACGCCATATGAACACATTGCCAAGAGGATTGGCAAATATCAAAGCCTCTACAGGTTGTTCTGACATTGGGCGTGGGGAAACAACTGCACGCTAGGTGCTACACTTATCGAAATAAAACTGCACATTGCAGCACCTACCACTGGAGAAGCGCACCCAAAAGTATTGTAGCAGGTACCAATCCGCGCCGATAGAATTTTATATTTTGTGTGAGGTAGTAGCTATTTATTCTATGACCCCAGAAAGTATACGGCAAAGCAATTGCCAGCGAGCATTACATATACTAGTGCAATACGGCTCAGGATTTACATAGTGCCGGCTGCATAGCGCTGGCTTGTACGTCGTCCTCAGGAAGAAAGCTCTTCCTAAACAGAGCGCCACATCAAAGAGGACATCTGCATGGCCGAGAGACACCACAGGGATTACGCTCCATTGTATTCTCACACTCAGCTCTGCGCCCAGTCAGGGCTGACTCCGCAAGAACACAAGTCTGAGCAGTGCCAAGTCGTCAGGAAACGGCACAGAGTGCCTGCGATTCCAAGAAACCGGCAGGCGTCACAAGCGGAAGAAGGCAAGAGAACAATACTGATCAATCAAGGTCAGAGCCAAGACCGATGGTGGGACAAAAATAGGTAGAAGTAATCTTCCTGAATCCGAAGTGGTTCTAATTTAGTACATCTGCGCCAAATAACACTCGTGTGGATATAAATCCATAATGAACATTGCTAGACAGGGCCCTCAGCGCTGTATACGGCCACACTGAACAGAATGTATTGCTCTGTATATCAGACACTAGCAAATTAAGTCCCAGTAGTAGGTAATAGGGGATTATATGGCCAGATATAGGATCTGATGGCGTGTTCTTCTCCTGCGGGGCCTACAATACTACTTTGTCTCTTTACAGGGTTGATGGCCAATGAGGCTCAGGTTGACCTCTGAATCTAAAGGTCATAAAGAGAAAGTGCAGAGGAGGCAAATCATCGACCAACAACCAAACCGTTGCATTCTGTGTATCAACGGCTAAATATGGCGCCGACATGCCGATGCTAAAGTGAAACAGGCGCACATGCATCTTCCCAAGGCATGTTTAGTGGCCGCCTGCTTCTGGCATCAGCAAATTCACCATCATCAACCCTTCCCTGATTTCTGCATTATACAGTATGTCGGGAGTCCACTGCACATAGTAATCTTACATGAATTGTGTCATTAAATGCAACGGTCAGACTGAAAATCAAGGATAGAACACGCATGTGAAAAACGGATGTGAGAAAGAGACACACGTAGATTTTTCGCGTTTTTTCCGTGGTTTTTCGCTATAAAAATGATATAAAACCGCAAAAAAAATGCATACATTAAGCATCCTACTTAATAGAATGCAATCCGCATTTTTTGTGCACATGCTGCATTGTTTTCCTGAGCGGAATCGCATTCCAGAAAAAAACACAGCATGTTCACTAAGGGTATGTGCACACGTTCAGGTTTTTTCGAGATAAAAACGCTATAAAAACTCATTAAAAACGAATACATTATGCATCCTATCATTTAGAATGCATTCTGCATGTTTTGTGCACATGGTGCGTTTTTTTCCACAAAAAAAAGCATCGCGTAAAAAAGCAGCATGTTCATTAATTTTGCATATTTTCTGCGTTTTTCCCGCAATTCTATGCATTTGGAAAAAAAACGCACAAAAAAATGCGTAAAAAACGCATGAAAAAAAAAAAAAACGCGAAAAAAACGCATGTGGTTTTCTGACAGAAATGTCCGGTTTTTGTCAGGAAAATTTCTGCAAGAAATCCTGACGTGTGCACATACCCTCAATTTGCGGAATCGCGGGGATTCCGCACACCTAGGAATGCATTGATCTGCTTACTTCCCGCATAGGGCTATGCCCACCATGCAGGAAGTAAATGGATCATGTGCGGTTGGTACCCAGGGTGGAGGAGAGGAGACTGTCCTCCACGGACTGGGCACCATATAATTGTTAAAAAAGTATAATTAAAATAAAAAATAGTGATATACTCACCTTCTGATGGCCCCGGAGTCTTTCCGCCTCTCAGCGGTGCACGCGCCCGCTTCCGTTCCCATGGATGCTGTGTGTGAAGGACCGTGTGACCGCGACGTCATCGCAGGTCCTGAACACAAAGCATCTATAGGAACGGAAGCGGGCGTGTGCAGCGCTGAAGAGATCGGGGGCCATCAGAGGGTGAGTATAACCATTTTTTTTATTTTTAACATTATATCTTTTTACTATTGATGCTGCATAGGCACCATCAATAGTGTTTGACAAGTGTGACCAACTTTTTACTATGTTTGACAAGCGTGACCAACCTGTCAATCAGTTGTCCAAGCGATGCTACAGATCGCTTGGAAAACGCTAGCATTCTGCAAGCTAATTATGCTCGCAAAAGGCTAGGAATATGCATGCCAATTCCATATGCGATATACCCACGCCAGGAGTTGCAGAATTGCCGCGGAAATTTCCACGGCAATTCTGCAACGTGTGCACTTAGCCTCAGGGTAAGTTCACCCTGGGCGTTTTTTTATGCTAATTTTCAGCTGCTTTTTACAGTACCAGCAAAGCCTATGAGATTTCAGAAATCTCATGCACACACATTGGTTTTTTGTTTGATCAGTATTTTGTGCTTTCCTGCGTTTTTTGGACATAGAGCATGTCACTTCTTTCCTGCGTTTTTTCACCCATTGACTTGAATGGGTGTTGAAAAAAGTGCAGCAAAAATGCAGGTATCATTATTTGCTGTGTTTTTGCTGCTGAAAATCCAATGACAAAGCATGGACAAAAAGAAAAAAAAAAAGCACCAAAAACGCACCTAAACCTGCGTTTTTGACGCAGCTTCTTTCCTGCCAAGATGATCAGGTTTTGCTGCAGAAAAAAAAAGCAGCAAAACGCCCTGTGTGAACTTACCCTTACTTGCACTGTGTATTTGAAACAGATTTTTCTACACCAAAAACCAGGATGTTGGCAAGAAAACAACTGCGTAAGATATTTGAGATATTACTTGCATTTTTTCCCTCATTCATTTAAATGGGAGAAATCCTGTGCAAAAAATAATGAAGTTTTGAAAAAAGAAGAAGAAAAACAAACGCTACGATGGTTCAAATCACAAGGAAAGAATAGGCAGCATGTAGAAATCTCATTCCCTTTGCTGGTACTGTGAAGTGCAGCATTTTTTCACTTTCAAATCGCATGGAAAAAAAGGCATAATATGAACAAGCCCCAATGTGGGCTACAGTCTGTCCCTGTAACTAACAAAATAACCCGCAGCTGGTCCTACTGCTGAGTAACAAGATGAGTGGAGGAGGAAAACAGAAGAAAATACATTCCTAGAAATCCAGAGTCATTAGATGACTATATGACTAGAGCAGACACTAATTGGGTGAGAGGTAAATAATATGTCCGCAGCGGGACAGATTGCACAGTGCGTGCGAGTCCTGCTTGACATGACCGGTCTGGGTAAATGGAGAACAGAAAATGATCAGTTCTAGGGGGTTACACTAATTCTCATGCCTAGCAACGAGAAAAGCAATGGTAAACTGCAGTAACCAGCAATTCACATCAGAGGATGTGTACATTGACTGCTCCTTGTGCCAACCCCATATTCACTACAGCACCACAGATAAAGTGACGGCACGCAATGCTGGATCTGATTAGAGGAGATGATGGGGTGTAGAGGACTCTTACTGACATCCCTAGTAATGGCAGCAGTTCTAGGTGCACTATGGAGGCTCGGATAACACTTCACACGTAGGGTAATGTGTACGTTGTGTCTTTTTCTGGCTTGTCTGCCTGAAAATCCTATCAGAAAACGCTCCAAAGAAAGAACATGTGCATTTCGATGAATAAACGACTTGCTGGTTCTATGTTCAGGCTTTTAAATGTCTTTGTACCACTTCAGGTTTCTAAAAAGTCAAGAGGTAAAAAAAAAAATTAGGGTAAATTCTTTGGTGTTTTCTGCTAGGAGGACGCTCTGTACTTTATAACGAGTCAATGATCCTTTCTGGAAGTTTTTATTGTCCTGAACAGTTTTTGATCGCTCCTTATCAGGAGTGGATTAAAAAAAAAAATTGCTACAAGGAGGTGACTTCATGTTTCTCACCAGGTATTTTTCAAATCCTAAAACAAAACCACCCCACCCAAAAAGCTAGAACAAAACAAAAACACCTCCCATAAAACAGCAAAGAGGATTTCACAAAGTAATGAATAGGAAAAGTTTTACAAGTAGTTTCAAAAAGTATTTTGGAGCAGATCAACTCCTGAAAAGCAAAGTAGCTAGTCATCATCTGCTGTACAGCCACAAAATAAATAAATAAATAAATAAATCACAAGTTTTTCTCTTTTAGTGAGGGGTGCACTAGAAAAGAAAAAAGCAGAGAAAAAAATTGCATCAGTTTGGGAAAAATTAATGATTTTGCGGTAAGAGGCCACGGTGCTCATCGGCCACACTGTGGTCTTACAGCAGTCTGATGTAGCGAGTATATATATTTTTGGTGTAAGCGCTGCATTATCTGTTGAGCGCTCTGGTAAGAAGCAACCAGCAGAATTGTGAATGCAGCTGTGAAGGTCAGCACTGAAGAATACCGCTAAGCATTCAGAGTTACTCATTATATTGCTATGAAAATGTCATGTGAGAGCGGAATTTTCCCTAATAACAGCCTGTCGGAGCCTGCGGAACAACCAACTTTACCAAACTGTTTAACCAGTTGCACCATTTATCCCCCCCCCCACTAACAATAGATCATAAAGAAAGATCCCAGTAACATCCCAGTGGGTGCAGCGCTCCGTGAAAACTTATCTACACACCGAAAGAGCTTCTGATTAACCTTTGGCTGCTCCGAGTGATGGCCTCAGCAGAAGGCGCCACGTGAGAAACTTCAAAGCGTGTTATTTTATATGGGAATATCATATGAATGTGGCCGCCCCTCAGGCAGCATTCCTGTATGGCTTGTGATCCAGAGTGCGGAGCCGCTCCACTCACTAATTAGGAGACTGCTAGGGTTTACAGAGGACGATCTCTTTTTATTATTAAGATTAATTAGCATTCTTTCTTTCGCATTTAACGGTTTTGTCCGAATTTGAGGATAATTTGTTTCTTTAACTTAAATGCAACTAATAGGGGCTGTTAAATTATTTTTGCAATTGGATTACATTAAAAATGTTGCACCGTTTCCCTCCCTCCCTCCGTGTTGCACGATTACTGGCTGCAGAATGAGTCAACTGAGAATCTGTCAGCTTGCTGTGATTGCTTGACACAGTTTTTGACTCCGTCACCTGTCTTTTTCAGAGCTCCTTTGAGCAGATATATGAATACAGACCACATCAAAGTGCAATGTGCAGGGAAACAAACATCCCGGAAAAGTCAAACGGTGCAAATTGTTTAAGGAAACCCAATTGCAAAAAAGATCTTTAGCGCCAAATACAGGTTTTTAAAGAGTTTGTCCACTACTTTAACATTGATGGCCTAGGCCAATCTTTAGGATAGGTCATTAGTGATCAGCGAACGAGCTTGGGTAAGGTGTTCTCCGAGCATGCTCATGTGCCAACTGAGGGTCTTTGGCGTGCTCGAATAATATGTTGGAGACCTTGCGGCTGAATGTTTCATGGCTGTTTAACAGCCGCAACATATATGCAGGGATTGTCTGTTGGACAGCCGCAACTTATGCAGGAATTGCCTAAGAGTTGCGAGGACTCGAATATATTAGTCGAGCATGCCCAAGACACTCGGTTAGCACCAGAGCATGCTCAGATAACACCTTATCCAAGCACGTTCGCTCATCACTGTAGGCCATGTCTCTCTGGTGGGGGTGCGACACTTTAAGACCCTGCCAATCAGCTGCTCTAGGAGCCGCCGGAGGCCAGAACTGCTCAGTTACGGAGCTGCTCCTTCTACTGATAGGGGCCATGACCGGGTACTGCACATCTGCCTCCTATCCAAATCAATAGGGAGCAGTACCCGGTCGTTACCACTATCAGTAGAAGGAGCAGCTCTGTAACAGAGCAGTTCCAGCCGCCGCCGGCTCCTAGAACAGCTGATTGATGGGGCGTTACGATGTTGTAGCTCCACTGAAGAGACACCAAGGATTGGACAATCAATGTAAATGTAGTGGACAATCTCTAAGGAAAGAAAAAAAATTGGCCCACAAGGTGAACAATTTCTTTCTCTGAACTCTGTTCGTTTAAAAACGATGTGTGAGTGTAAAAAAAGATGAACAAATCAACTTGTAGGAGCCCGGTCCAGGTCAGTATTCGTGGCCGCTGGATGGCAGCCTTCGCCCTCTTAACGGACGGCATCGGCAGCTCCTCTTGATTTGCCGTGCTGGTGCATGGTCATTGTTGCAGAATGCCGCACCGACAACGCCGGTCTGGACAATCAAAAGGAGAGCCGCGGATGCGGTCAGTATACAGTACAGTAATATGTGGCCGCAAATACTCACCAAGCGGATGTTGTCCTCGGGGCGGAGGAGTGTAAACATGGCTTGGAGGTGTTGCTGAAGATCCCCTGTAGACACAGAGCACAGAGCAGGGTTACACCTCGTTATTTCCACAAGTGAAAACTGCACAGGAAAATTCAAAAAATAAAATAAAAAAATCGCAACCATCGTACACAACATGACTAAGCACCAAGGGAATGTTTTGGTTTTTCCCTCTTTTTTTTTACTCCTTAGTGTACAAAACAAGGAGCAATGATTAATGATTTCATAACGTTATTAAAGTGTGTAGAGGCCAATAAAAAGACAGCCAAATTATTTCCTAAGAAAAATGTGTGTACAGCGGATAGTCAGTGAACGGTGTCCAATGAAAACTATCGAAAAGCCGCGTTGCACAACATGGAGAAGGTGCACCCTTAGAGACAAGTCACCTCTGTCTAGGGATGCTTTCCATCACTGTGCATGCACCGCTCCGGTTCTCATCTGTCCATGCTGTATATACATTGCATACATTGGGTGGATCTCCCGTAGTAAGGCAGAAGTATGGCACCGTATAAACATGGTGCCATAGATCGGCTCTGACGCTGTGTGCTTGGTAACGGTGATTGATCCTGGTGTAGAGCGGACAGGGAGCCATTGCGTCTCTAACCCACCAATGTCGGTCCTGTAGGTCGCAAGCTGCGGTAAGGTCCACAAGATCTTAGCATCCCAGATCAAGTAGGTCACGGCATGCCTACTCTGTGCAGGGGAGAAAGGGACGCTCGGATTAGGGGAGTAGAAACCTTTATTGCAGGGGGTGATGCAAAGGTGGATTAGCTTTGGTTGGACACTAAGGGGGCATCATCACCTTTTTAGGAGGCATTAACATTTTTTAAGAAGGACATTATTACTGGGTAATGGGCGGCAATACTTGCTTTCCCCTTGGGTGCTGGTAACTTATGCTACACCACTGCACGTACTGGTCAGAGGCGCTAAAAATGACACCATTCTCGTCTTTGTAGGCTGAATGGGAACACATGGCCATGTTACACAAGCTGGGAGTTTTCCCAATGCTTCCGATAAAAAAAAGTGAACACTGGAAGTGTATGAACTTATATGTCAGGAAATGTTAATAAAGAGGGTTGTCCAATTTCAGGAAAATGGATACCAAATGCTGTGAAATACCTAAAATAATAGCAGCAGGTACTCTCCCTCCCTGGGTCTAGTGATGGCTCACCGCAGCTGCGCCAGTCTCAGAGGTTTGGCTGCAGCGGTCATGTCCCATCGAAAGTGCATCATTGATTTAGCCAATCACTATCTCGGCACAGCCGCTGAGCGCAGCGATTGGCTGCAGCAGTGATGCCTTTTGTCCACGTGATTTCACCCAAAACACAGAGGACTGGAGCAGCGGGGGCCAGCTGTCACAAGAAGGGTGTGTACCAACTGTGATCAATATCTTAAGTATTTCATTGCATTTAGGGTCCACTTTTCTGAAAGAGGACAAGCCTTTAAAGAGCACTTATACCTAAAATATGCAATACAGAATGCAACTTATTATGACCTTGCAACCTGTCTGGTGACAGTAGCGGTCTATATTTTGCACTCCTTTATTTCCTGATACTTGTGTAACACCAGTATGTATATTACATACAGATCAGAGTTTATAACCGCCGTTTCACACCTCATTGAGACGTGACCACTAGATGGCGCCACACAGCGGCAGCCTATGTATGACGCACGCGCTCTTCTATCTAAATGTATGGAGAAATCAAGTTCCCAGGAGAAAGTGCATAATCTAAAATGGGAAACGAATTATAGAATAAATACATCAAAGGGGAAGGCAGCTTATAAATAAAGCAATTTAGCCAACAAAGTCCAGGTAAGCACATCCGGGATTTTATAGTAATTGTCTTGTGAGCAGACAATACGTGTATAGGATAATGAAGGGTGAAGGCCATTGTTGGGCGTCTCTGGCTGCGCTGTATTTTTCCATCGTGTTGGGTATTGTTCGATCATGTACAGTACTGTATGTCACACAATGATCGACAAAGGAGCGAGAGCACCTGAAGCCAAACACTTGGGGAAAATAGGAGAAAAACTAAATAAATGACATCTTCCTGCAAAACCAGTTCTCACAGTGCACATAGAAACATCCACAACATTACTGCGCTCCGAGAATGTATTTCTTGGAAAGATTTACCAAATATACACATTTACAGGGTCACAATATACCGTAATGCCACTTATTTCAGATCATTTTATTATATGATGCACACCATGGAGATGGCCCTGAAGGCTTTACGGCATTGTGTCAATTTGAAAGCAAGAAAATTAGTTTGTTGGTTTTTTTTTAATTAGGGGTTTAAAAAAAAATTATGCCTTAAAGTCAGTAAGTCATTTTAATTACTTTTGAACATGCACTTAAAGAAGAAACGGATTAACGGCATCTTAAATGTTACCACGGCCGGTTGCACATGTTCATGAAACATGGACCATCCTCGGATCAGAATACCAGACCTGACTGTCTCCTGACCTGAGCCGCCTGCTTCATATGTGACTATGATGGAGTTAGGCCGGTGATTCCGATCTAAGGACGGACGATGTTCCACAGACATGTGAACCGGCCATGTAATTTGGCTAAAATATGCATGCATGGATATAGATATGTGTGTGTTGTGTGTGTGTGTGTGTATATACACACACACACACGCATGCACCGCCAAATCACATTGAAAATAGTCGTGTGACTTCAATGGAGCAATAAGCCACGAAAAAGCCACACACAAGAGTGCGATTTTGTAGTTGATGGGCTTAATAATCAGCAAATTCAAGAAAAACAGCTACATGATAGAGATTAGCAAATACCTACCTGCATGCTTGTTGCGCCGATGGCTGATTCTTGGGGTAGATGAGCCATTTCCACGTGGAAGGAATAAGGCAGCACCTTTCACCGTCAGGAAACTTTCGCTGATGCTGTAATGAAAGCAAATAACATTCAATTAAATCTGTATTAGAATATAATTTTCATATAATATGAATCATAGATTATACTAATTGGTGGAGTAATGGTTTTCTAAGGGCATGTTCACACAGTATTTTTGAGGTGGAAACTAAGGTTTTTGAGGAGGATTTGGAGAGTTTATGTGCAGTTTTTGCTCCAAAAACCTCCTTAAAAAAACCCAAACACAAAGTTCCTGTAAGAATCTATTCAGTCAATTGTTATTCTCTATGTGCCCCCTCTATGTAAGCTGCTAACAGACACTTCTGGGATCTTCGAAGAGAGAAAAATAGTATCAGGCATATTGAAAAGCAGCATGCCCCATCTTTACTTCCCTCACTGTGAAACAAGATCCACTGACTTGTGTGTAAAGAACAGATGAACAGATTTGCGGAAGAAGGAGTGCGCACAAAAAACGCCCGTCGTTGCAGCAAGACTCCAATATCACAGCATGAAATGTAATATTTTTAGAGCATACACTGTATATCAGAAAGTCAGGGCACTTCCATTGTATAAAAAAACATATTAAAATGCGCACACATACAGTTTTCCAGGTATACAATAGAAATGAATTCATAAAAATTGGATGCCACTTGGATGTTCCTTTTTTTATGCACCCATAGACTTGAATAAGCTAGTCTCAGAGACTCAGGAGGTAGTGGATGCTGCAATTATTCTTTCTTAGGACAGTTGAAAAGCTAAAAAGAAATTGCCCATCTGAACAGTCCTATGGATTAACATGGGACAGTGCCGTCCGATTAGAAATCGGGACACGACACATCCGATTCATCCGCTCATCTACATGAGCCCTAAGGCTGTTTTTTTTTTTTTAACTAGCGCTGAATCCTACCTGCCCTTTAAATTTGTAGATTTTTAGCCCAAGGGAGACCTATCTGAAGAAGAAAGATCAGCTTATGGTGGCTAATGGGAACAAGAATTGGCCAATCTGTGCACCAAGTAAACTGGATTCAAGTACGGTAAGTCTATACGGCAGTAGTGAAGTTTATATTTCATGTATAGGTTGGTCCCTATCCTGGTGGACACAGTGTGCTGCTGCTGCAGTTTGTATATGTATATGTATACCTGTTCACACAAGCTTCGTTCTGTTAAGGCTGTGTGCACACGTTGCGGTTTTTTAGCGTTTTTTCGCTATAAAAACGCAAGAAAAACACACATATGCATCCCATCATTTAGAATGCATTCTGCAATTTTTGTGCACATGATGCGTTTTTTTCTGCAGAAAAAAAAAAAAGCATCACGGTAAACGCAGCATGTTCATTAATTTTGCGTTTTATTCGCGTTTTTCCCGCTATATAATGCAATGGGAAAACTCCGGAAAAAAATGCGCAAAAAACGCAGTAAAAAAAAACCCGTGAAAAACGCATGCGGATTTCTTGCAGAAAATGTCCGGTTTTCTTCAGGAATTTTCTGCAAGAAATTCTTACGTGTGCACATACCCTAAGAGGTACGAGTCAGTTTTTCGTCTCTTGTAGCACCTGTAAAGTATGCATACATCCAACACTAAGTGAGGCAATGACAGTTCCCCGAGATCGCTGGGGCCAGCAGATGGATGAGTGCTCTGCAGGCAGAGCTGTGCTGCAGCATGTCAGGTATTTAAGGGGTGCCCTGAACGTGAACCGTATGGCTGGGAGCAGCACAGCTGCCTGGGACGGAGGAGGCTGTCACAGTCCTTTCTTTACTAATCACTCGGCGTTAATCGGTCTCAGACATGCATCGTATTCAGCTGAATCACAGTTACATAAACTGCGGCAGGTGCTGCTGGGTGGAAAAATTCGGCCTCATTCGCAATGGAGTCCTCGAACCAAGAACAGAAGTCTAGAACGAGTCATTCCCAAAAAGCAAAGTCTCAGCCCATTGAATACGCTTCTATTTTTTGACTGGTAGAGTCGAGGACGGTCTGCATAAAAACACTGCAAATTTGCAGCAATTCTCAAAAACTGTGGCAAAACACCCCCCCAAAAAAATGGAACAGAATCTAGAATAAAAAGGTCACCTAAAGATATTAACATCTGCCTTCCCAATTGAATAAATTTGCTTTTAAGGAATAATCAGATGGCCGCTATCATGGCTTGTCGCCATCAAAATCCAGACGGCAAACGTGACCAGTATCGCAGTACTTTACATTATGTCAAGGTCTGTAGGAAAGTCTAAAGTATGCCCCAAACCATTCTACATGTGAAATGTGATGGAGTTAAAATTTCCAGCCTTGCTTACAGCGTTTCTCTTTTATATGGTTTCATCATGTACAAAGTAAAAAGATTTAATACTACGGCAATTAGTAGGTATAAAATTACCACTTCCCCATCGAAAGAGGAACAAATAAGAAAGCTGGGTTTTGTAATACGGTCACTTATGCCAACTCTGCTCCCATAACCCACAGAACGGGCACAGACCCAGAAGTGATGCTTTTCCGCAGATCACTTCAAAAGAAAGAGGAAACCATGTTAACATTGCGAAACATCACCAGAAGCCTCCGGGCTGTAATGATCTGCCGTATTGTATGTGTGATGTGCCCAGCTGCGGAGGAAGTGATGAGGGATGACGATAAGGTGGCCTCATCGGGGAGCCTTCCTCCCACCCGACACCACCGCAATAAAAACAAGAGTGGAGAAATATCAATTCCCATCAAATACTACCTGTACCGAACATCTGTCCAGCAAGAGATGGAAGAGATTTGGTTATTTAAAGGGAACCTACACTGTTGGGAAACAAGCAAATAAAGTTATCTGGTTATTCAACTATAGAGGGGATTGATTGTAACTGAACAACAAGGAAAAAGTTGTTTTTTTTAATTAAAAAAAAAA
This sequence comes from Ranitomeya variabilis, assembly GCF_051348905.1. Taxonomy (NCBI): domain Eukaryota; kingdom Metazoa; phylum Chordata; class Amphibia; order Anura; family Dendrobatidae; genus Ranitomeya; species Ranitomeya variabilis. The sequence goes on from NC_135234.1 coordinate 81,428,020, forward strand.
ACCTTCCAGAAACCGCACCACACTAGTCCAGAGTTTGTGTTCAGTAATGCAGCTTGGCCCAATTAAATTGGGCTGGGCTGTAATATCACACGAAACCTGTGGACAAGAGTGGCGCTGTTTTAAGAAAAGGCAGAAAAGTTTATCAAATTATGGTTAACTCCATGTATAAAAATTGTAACTACCTGACATAACATCGCAACAAGTTATATATTCACTAGTAAAGATGAGAGAAGCATTGGAAATTTGTTTCAGGTGGACTCGCCCAGTGTCAGCCAGCAGATTCGACCAATGTCAGCCGGCAGATTCTCCCAGTGTCGACCGGCAGATTCGCCCAATGTCGGCCGGCAGATTCAACCAGTGTCGACCGGCAGATTCGCCCAATGTCGGCCGGCAGATTCTCCAGGCCCTCAAGCATAAGAAATGAAGGGCCGAAAAAAGTGTTAAAATCTTTACAAAAACAACCACTAAACACACCTGCCCAGGTTCTCACCTGATCCCACTATAGCTCCATTACTCTGTCCCGGGCTTCGGAGGCTCTTCTGGCAAGGATACACAAAAAGTCACGTCATGGTCATAGCACGACATGTAAGTTTACAGTATGAAAGGCATTGTGCCCCCAAACGTACAGAGAGGGCCTCAGTACATTATTAAATATTGAAGATCTGCACAGTGGGTCGGGGCTCTGAGGTGACGAAATAAGGAGTCAGGTGAAAGCCTAGGACGGGTGTATTTCTTTTTTTTATTTTTTTTTTAAAACACCTTCTAAGCACTTGATAAAAAATCCAGAGGAGAAAATTTTCAGGAAATTTCTTATGGAGCGATGATCTGTATCCATTCACTAGTGAAGTTTTACTATAGGTGAAAACAGAGCAGCGCCTGTTCCATTACTCAAGTGTATTTTTTGTCCATGAAGAAGGCGGAAGGTAGCGTGAGAAATCATTTTGTGCTTCTGTGCAGGAATGAAGATAAGCAGAGTATCGGCCTGCTTCCTCTCTGAAGGATAACTCCCGTTTTTTTCGGCACCTTTTCCCTCTCCCTGGAAATCTGGGCGCTCCCCGTGTCAGCAGAGGATCCTGCACAAGCTCATGGGGGCCCAGATGTGATCCGAAGCAGGATATCATCAAAAAACCACTGCGGCCACAAATTCAGCGCAAATGTAGGTTTTGTTTTATCCCACGTGACAAACAGTCCTTCACTCCGCCATGGCAGCTATAAAAAATACTGCTACACAATATCACGGCGGACAAACCGGAAATAGTGACGAACGATAGAAAGAAAAGATGTACCGGGGTGAAATGGTGGAGGGACGGCGTCTCCTGAGTGAGCAACATGAACAGTGAGCGTGGGAAAGTGTTCTGTAAAAATATATATTTGCATGAAACATCTGTGAACCAAAGACCTCAGCGTGTGTGCGGGAATTAAGAGGGCAGCGCTGTACATTAACCCTTTCTTAATAAGCAGAGCGTGGGCAACCTGAGCAATACCCAAACCTCAATGCCCGAAGCCATGTTATACCGATCCGCAGGCAACGTGCACATTCAAGAAATAAACATACATAAAAGCAGACAATGAATGGTAGAGTAATAGTAATGCAATTAACTATATAAATACCTTTCGCTCATTACATTGTCTGCGCGCAGTAATGACTAACACTTTTTTCACAATATTTTTTGCACAAGATTATGGAGGCAGCCATGTCGCCTGAGGCAGCTCAGGAGAGAAAGTGTTGTAGGCATGTGCTGTGATCTGTGCAGAGGTCACTGTGCAGGGAGGGGAGCTGTGACTATCACCTATTGTGAATGGCGGATCCTGTGGTTCCCACATAGGTGTTACCTTCCACCAAAATCCTGTTTGTGACGATAACCACATGACTGCGGAGAATTGGTCTCTACAAAATAGGAAGTAGCAGTCAGAGGCCAGAGTGAAAACTTAATACTAGCACAAAACCGATTCATATGTTGTCTGATCCTATAGCAAACTATAGCCATCCATGAGGTAAAAAAGACTTTGGCTTGACAGCCATTTTGTTGTGGAAACACTGAAGAAATCTTCAGAAGAAAGAGGCTCCTCAATTTCATCTGAAGCCACAACCATCAAAGCCCCCCCAGATTAGTCATTAGGTCTTTATGAATAGACAGTCTCCTTCCTCATGAATAGGATCGTATTCTTCACAGCGCAAGATGGCTGCCTGACAGTATGCAGTAAACAGGGGACCCGCCACTGACTTCTTCCCGCTCTGTTACTATTTTTAAAGCACAAGACATTAAAATATTTAGCATTTTCAAACAGGGCCGCCCTTTCACAAAACAGCTGCAGGGTCACGAGATGAAAAATCGTTCTGAAACAAACTAAGGGTCAGTCACATGTTTTCGCATGAGACTCTCATCCCGGATACATGGCTGAAATGTGTAACCCGAGGACTGGAGAGATGGTGACGACGTTTACAGAATTGCTGGGATATTGAAGAAGGATAGAAAACATTACGTTCCATATATGATCAACTACATGAGAAAAATAAGGTGGTATGTAAATGCAGTGGATTTTTCAGATGGAAAATTAACATTTCACTATACGACCGTTCTACATGAGATTCTAGAAGTCTCAACTGAAATCAGCAGCGGATTCATTTATCCTGTGGACATTATTGGAGATTTCACCAACTGCAATGCCAAGGACGAAATACGCACCTAAACGGTACAATTCTGACAACAGCCTATTCACTAGGGTGGGTTTCTGCAGCTGTAATACAGTGTGGGAATATACTCTTAAGGTACCGTCACATTAAGCGACGCTGCAGCGATAACGACAACGATGCCGATCGCTGCAGCGTCGCTGTTTGATCGCTGGAGAGCTGTCACACAGACCGCTCTCCAGCGATCAACGATGCCGAGGTCCCCTGGTAACCAGGGTAAACATCGGGTAACTAAGCGCAGGGCCGCGCTTAGTAACCCGATGTTTACCCTGGTTACCAGCGTAAAATGTAAAAAAAACAAACAGCACATACTTACATTCACGTCCCCCTGCGTCCACTTCCTGACTGACTGAGCGCCGTACAGTGAGAGCAGAGCGGTGACGTCACCGCTGTGCTGCTTTCACTTTCACTTTGCGGCGCTGAGTCAGAGGAGGAAGCAGACTGCAGGGGACGCAATGTGAGTATGTGCTGTTTGTTTTTTTTACATTTTACGCTGGTAACCAGGGTAAACATCGGGTTACTAAGCGCGGCCCCGCGCTTAGTTACCCGATGTTTACCCTGGTTACCAGTGTAAAATATCGCTGGTATCGTTGCATTTGGTGTCAAACACAACGATACACAGCGATCAAACGACCAAATAAAGTTCTGGACTTTATTCAGCGACCAGCGACATCACAGCAGGATCCTGATCGCTGCTGCGTGTCAAACTAAACGATATCGCTAGCGAGGACGCTGCAACGTCACGGATCGCTAGCGATATCGTTATAAAGTCGTTTAGTGTGACGGTACCTTTAGGCCAGTTATTAGGAACAACCATGGGTCTACAGACGCCAACCTCCTCATAGGCCTATATTGAGGTTGTGTTTTGGTCTGGAGTCCGGCCATACACATTAGATGGCTGTAGGCCGAACGATGCATCGGCCAGCTCTCAGATACATAGGATCACTCGTTCGGCTGAGCGCTCCTGGGTTCTTTATGAAAAAGCCGTCACCACACATGTCTGACAATGGCTTATCTCCACGAGAACAATGTGATCGGCAGTCCAAAATTGGACATGCCCAATTGACATCTCCCCTGATAAGATGTCCGGGGCCCCCAATACACATTAGGCTGTCAATATCGGCGAGTTTAGCAGACATTACTCTAAGGCAGAGGTTCCGATCCTGTGGCTCGCGGGCCAGTGATATGTGGCTCGCGGGCCAGTGATATGTGGCTCGCGGCTGCCTGCCAGCTGGGTGCATTAGCATCAGGTCTAGCAAACTATGACGAGCAGGTCTCCAGACTGTGAATTTTGCAAGTAAGGGTATGTGCACACGTCCGGATTTCTTGCAGAAATTTCCTGAAGAAAACCGGAAATTTTCTGCAAGAAATACGCATTTTTTTTTTTTTGCGTTTTTTTCGCGTTTTTTTTAGCATTCTGCAAGCGTAATTAGCTTGCAGAATGCTAAAGTTTTCCAAGCGATCTGTAGCATCGCTTGGAAAACTGACTCGACAGGTTGGTCACACTTGTCAAACATAGCGTTTGACAAGTGTGACCAACTTTTTACTATAGATGCTGCTTTTGCAGCATCTATAGTAAAAGATAGAATGTTTAAAAATAATAAAAATAAAAAAAATGCTTATACTCACCCGCAGACAGCCGATCTCCTCACCGGCATCCGTTCCGTATAGATGGTGTGTGCGCGCAGGACCTTCCATGACGTCGCGGTCACGTGAGCGGTCACATGACCGGTCTCGACCAATCACAAGACGGCGACGTCATCGGCAGGTCCTTCACCGCACACCAGCTACAGGAACCGAAGCGACAGCGTGCAGTGGAGAGGCGGGAAGACATCGAAGGTGAGTATATCACTATTTTTTATTTTAATTCTTTCTTTTTGACCACTTATATGGTGCCCAGTCCGTGGAGGAAAGTCTCCTCTCCTCCACCCTGGGTACCAACCGCACATAATCTGCTTACTTCCCGCATGGTGTGCACAGCCCCGTGCGGGAAGTAAGCAGATCAATGCACTTTTAGGTGTGCGGAATCCCCTGCAATTCCGCATTTTAATGAACATGTTGCTTTTTTTTCCGCAATGCGATTTTTTCGCGGAAAAAAAGGCTACATTTGCACAAAAAATGCGGAATACACTGAAAATAATGGGAGGCATATGTTAGCGTTTTTTTCGCGTTTTTATCACGTTTTTATAGCGAAAAACCGCGAAAAAACCGCGAAAAATACTGAACGTGTGCACATGGCCTTAGGCCACGTTCACACGCTGCGGGTTCCTCTGCGGGTTAATCCCGCAGCGGAATTGAAAATCTGCAGGGCAAAAAACCGCTGCGGTTATCCCTGCAGATTTATCGCGGTTTGTTCCGCGGTTTCCGCTGCGGGATTACTGCTGTACTATTGATGCTGCATATGCAGCAATATGCAGCATCAATAGTAATGTAAAAAATAATAAAAATTGGCTATACTCACCCACTGACGTCGCGATCTCCCCGGCGCTGCAAGCGGCTGTGCCGACAAGGACCTTCGTGACGTCACGGTCATGTGACCGCGGCGTCATCACGGTCATGTGACCGCGACGTCACCACAGGTCCTGTTCGGCACAGCAACTGAGACCGGACGCCGCGGGCAGCGCTGAGAGGTGAGTATAGCATGATTTTTTATTTTAATTCTTTTTTTTACACCCAAATATGGTTCCCAGGGCCTGGAGGAGAGTCTCCTCTCCTCCACCCCGGGTACCACCCGCACATTAACCGCTTACTTCCCGCAACGTGGGCACAGCCCCATGCGGGAAGTAAGCGGTTCAATGCATTCCTATGGGTGCAGAATCGCAGCGATTCTGCACAAAGAAGTGACATGCTGCGGGTTGTAAACCGCTGCGTTTCTGCGCGGTTTTTCCCGCAGCATGTGCACAGCGGTTTGCGGTTTCCATAGGGTTTACATGTTAATGTAAACGCTATGGAAACTGCTGCGGACCCGCAGCATCAAAATCGCCGCGGTTCCGCGGTAAAAACCGCAAAGTGTGAACATGGCCTTAGACCTGCACACAATAGATCTGAATGTGCTTATTCTGGCTTTGGAGATTAAGTGTGGTGTGCTGGAGACCAGATGATACGACCTGTCAGAGGAGGTGAAGATGGATGTGATAGTGTGGTGGGAGTGATAGATGCGAGAATACTGAATGGAGGTATTGTGGGAACCCCTGGATCTTGGTACACTGCTTCGGGGTGATTTCTCTGGAAAAGCTTTGGCTATCATACCAGTAATGGGGGCTCTGTGTGTCGCTACTGTGAGGGGGGCGCGAGAGCCGGATGTGGCTCGCAACCCTCTTTCAAAACTGAATGTGGCTTTCAGAAAGGTTGGGGATCACGGATCTAAGGGTATGTTTCCATGGGATTCCCCTTCGACCATGGACTGCTAACATGTAAAAAGCTGTGGCTTTTTTTAATGAAATTTAGAAACTCAAAAGAATTCAGAAATTTTCCTAAAACCCATTATTTATACTGTCCGATATTCTAATAGAAAGGTTACCAGTTCATAATGACATTTCCTTACACAGATTTGGTCAGAGATTCCGTATTAAAGTTAAAATTCTCTTATTAGTTTCCTTTGTTAGAAATAAGTAATAAAGCAAATATTCTCCTAAAATAGGTTGCCGGTTTCATCACTTCACTTTTTTTGTCATATTTGCTTTAACTTAATGGAAGAGCCGTTTGACAACCAATATGGCCATCACTTCAGCTCCTACTAGGGTTGTCACTTAGTTTTCCCACAGTCACCATTTAGATTTTTTTTTTTCAGCATGCAGAAGTTTTTAAAGCAGTTAATTCCTATAATAACTAGAGCTTATGGAGCAAAGTAAACTTCTCGGTACTTTTCCTGTACAAAGCTAACATCCAGAGCGTTTTGAACAGTATGTCGCTGTACTGTGGCCAGCTGGCATTCAGCGCCACTGTCCGTGTCAGAACATTTATGAAGCTGTTCAATGCTAAGGGAGAGGGCGTCTACTGTACGCCGACGGTGAGATTGCCTGAGGTCAATATACTGTCCCTTTCCATATTAGTCAAGTGTAGACAACACTATATTTAGCTGTGGTATGCCCAGAACTTGCCAGATGAAAAAAGCAGCAAGACCCCGATGACTTTGTCTGAATTAGGAAGCGGACTCTCTTGCTCTCAGGAAAGGAGAGGAGAAGAATACTGAACAAGTACTGAAAAAAAATTATTATTAAGGGGATTATCCACTATAGGTGAAAAATCTGACCAGCATTGTGGATGGGATTTTATTTTCATATGCTGCAGTGAAAATTTGCAACAGAAAATGATCAGACTGCGGATCTGAGGTCCACAGCACGCCATGCTATTCTACAGTTTCACCATGGATTTCACCTGCTGAGATGCAATGAGGTCAATCTGTAGAATTTCTGAAAGTTTTTCAGCGCCATGTCCGGAGGAGACATTTCATAAAGTTAGCATTAACAACCCATCTATTATAGTATAGCCACACACTTATACAAATATACCGTATTATGTTAGGCCTAGCGCAGGGCCGTACCTGACACAGACAAAATAAAAAAACCGAATGGCCAATTAATTATTGCAATTTATTTTTTTTACTAAGCTTTTGGCGTCTTGTGCTTTTTTTATTGCACTAAATTCTTGTATTCGCACTTATTTAATGTTTTTTTGGGGGGAGGAATGGAGTGTGGCATGGGTAGGGCTTAGGGTTTCCATCTGATTTATCATGAGCGACTTTTTGAAAAGATAAAAAATTTGCTGCAAATGTACTCCGATACCCCCTCCCCATCCACATGATTTTCTGCACACCAGAATTTTATTGATCAATTTTTGCAAAGCTTGCGACTTTTTGTTTTAAAAAGTATCAAAAATGGTTAAAGACATAAAAAAGGAAAATGTTTCACTTTGTGCAAAACTCAAAAACAATGTGCGCCATTTTGATGAATTTGCCGTAAAAACCATCAGTAAGTACAAGATAAGAAAAAATTACAAAACGCAAATGATGAAGTGGGCCTTAAGTGTCAAGAACGGATTTCACTCTTCCAACACTGTGTAAGACCGGTTTGACACGTCAAAGAAGCACAGACCATACCCCAATACACCAGGTCCAACGTTTTCTCTCCCGACCTGGGCAAAAATCTAAAAGGCATGCACTTTAGAGAGGAAGAGAAGGACCCGGCATGTTGGGTTACAGATTGCCGATCCTTTTAATCTATGGGAATAAAACTGCTGCTAGAGGAGTTCGGCAGTGGCTCTCTCAGAGAACACGGGAAAGCTCAGCAGTGCGCCCCTGTATATGGGGGACTTGGTCAAACCACTGTATGGCCTACAGCCAACTAATGTGTATGGGGGGGCCTTTAGATCTAATGTGGAATTTGACTACCAATCCTATTTACACAGACTCCTTAATGAGCTTTGGCCATCAAACTGAAGTTATCTCCTCATATATCTCAAACAACTCCCCTGGACCCTGTGAAAATGAAGATGTGCAGTAGCAAACAATGCAATGTGGTTCCTCCATCAGATGTAAGCCAGGCACCAGCCTGCTGAGCCCCCTTATCAATACAATGAGATCTGGAACAAAGGCAGGAAAGATTTCCCAGAATCTGTGCTTCTGAGAAGATAAACCTTGTGTTTAGGTCAACAGGCTCTTAACCAGTGTCATGATACAACACTTTCATGGCTCTGCTGATTGACAATCCCAAGAACTTTACTTCACATACTCGCAAACCTACCTTTTACGCACAGCCATGGGCTACTTAAATAGTAAGAATCCTCCACTATGGAGACAATATCAAAGTAAAAAAGGTACCAAACTACTGACCAGAAAATTACTCCAAAACTGGACTCAATAAATGCCGAGTTGACAACTGAGGTGGAGAAAGAGCTTGATATATATTATGCGGTCTGGATTTCCCAAGAAGACTTCTCACTTACCCGGAAAGTTGAAGGATCCCCTCACTTACTGCGTGAAGAAAGAACATGACTGAGATCATCTTGAGATGGTTCAAAATAAAATAGCGGCTTAGAGAAGAATAGGCATTATAATGTCATCGCCCATGACAAGGCACTCTATATTGTAATGCCACTCGTGGGTGACTGGATATGAATATTTACAGTTTTTGGGCACCAGTGAATAGCAGCCTACAGCTATTGTCCTTTGTCTTCTACCATCTGACATGCTTATCATGCACAATTTTTTTGTGTTGGTCAACAGATTCCTTGTTTCAGGTTTATAAAAAAAAAAAAAAAAATGTCTTCGGCTCTTAGCGTGGTTAATAAAGAGGGGAAAAACTGCAATCAGAGCTTACAATCGTAAAACATTGTGAGCATACGAGCAGTCTAGGGGCCAAGTCTCAGCAATTCAGCCTGGGGGAAAATAGACTATTCGGTTAATGGTTAACGTGAAAACAAATCGTAGCTGTGTGGACAAGTGCACGAGGAGCCGGCCATATGGATAATTACAGGGGCAGCAAATGCCACCTTTTACTGCTCAGGCTGGCGGCCAGGGCTGCTGTTGGGGAGTCTGCGGACCTCCATACACATTAGTCAGACGGCTGATCCCAACTAGTCAACTATGCGGTAACGTGAAAGTTCTAGTGCGCTTATCAGTCCTCATTAAAAGAGGTTATATGGATACAAAAGGGGTTTGATTTTTGTTACCCCCTAGAAACCCTGTACCGCGACCTGTCAACTACTTACTAAATAGCATGCATACTTAGACCAAGGGATAAATAGGTCTAACCTTTACTTATGCACAGCTTTAATCAGTATCACAGGTTCCCAGAAATGCTGCTTCCATGACGTTTTCATAGATGTTACCCTTCGGGGCAAAACTTTCTTGAAAACAAAATTCTAAAAATACTCCCTCTTGGAGGATGAGTGTTAATTTCAACTCGCCAAGCCCGTACAACCAGTGCTGACCTGTGAGCTGTACAGCAAAAAAAACAAACAAAAAAACACACGCCATAAACATAAAAACATAACAACCAAGGAAAAGACACTGGACATAAAAATATAGAAAAAGGAGAGACTTTCTGTGCCTACGTAGTATAACACTGATGCCAGCCATCAGAATGCTAAACAATCGGAGGCCTCCGGGATTATGTTCCGCACCTACAGGTGTGATGCACGATTGTTACAGCAGGTCAATGCCAACCATTTGTAGCCAAAATCCAGAGCGACCAAAGAGATGCCGGCTTTGACCAATGACATTTAGAACTTTTTTTTTCTCACTCGTTTAACTACAATGAGACAACCTCTCCAAATGGTCTTGGTTTTTCAGGCAATTTGCTCATTTTGTAATGTACTAAACAGTTTGCAAATTGCTTTACTTAAAAAATTATATTGCTTTTCCCCCTCAAAAAAAATAACTGACACTAGGCGTCTCCCTTCTGACTTGCTACCCACTGCCTGTTGTCAGGTGTAATCCATCACTATACTTAGAGACCGATGACAGGGACTGAGTCTTTGTACTGAAATTTCAGTTCTGTGCAGCAAATGCAGAAGCAATGCAAGCTGGGATGGAAAGGAAAGGAAGTGCAGCACTTATAGTGCTGGCAGCATTCTGATTAAGAAGAAACACCCAATTTAAAGTAGTGAATGGAACATTACAAAGCATGGGAACCAGGACAGTTCCTGTACATATTAGACAAGTATAAGGGGGTTGAGGACCGCAAGAACAGGAGATTTGTATAGGTTTGTGTACACAAGTACTAGATGTGTTTCATTTCTTCTACTGAAATATGCTCCAAAATATGTGAATTTGGTTGTTTGTGGAGCAGTATAAACCCTACATCTATACAGTTTTATGGCGCATTTTGATGATCAGCTATTAGGCTACGTTCACATTTGCGTTGTGCGCCGCAGCGTCGGCGCCGCAGCGCACAACGCAAACAAAAACGCGGCAAAACGCACGCTAAAACGCTGCGTTTTGCGCCGCATGCGTCGTTTTTGGCCGAAAGTTGGGACGCACAAAAAATGCAACTTGATGCGTTTCTTGCGTCCAACGCTTGCGGCCATGCGGCGCAAAACGCAGCACAAAGCATGTCCATGCGCCCCCATGTTAAATATAGGGGCGCATGACGCATGCGGCGCCGCTGCGGCGCCCGCCGCTAATGTGAACGTAGCCTTAGATGGACATGTGTCCAAAGGTCGCCAGACAAATATGCAAAATGCTCAATTGTCAAGCGATTTGCTCAATTATACTAGAAATTATTATTTTTTTTTATGGCAGCACATCGTCCTGTCCTCTGGATATAATGCTGTTAGTGGACAGAACAATCATATTGGTGATCACTCTGCCCCATCATTGTTCATGGACTGGTGTTAGCAAGCTGTTAAACAAGTGTGGACCTTGTTAGGGTGCAGCGTGGACATTGTTAAGGTGCAGCGTGGACATTGTTAAGGTGCAGCGTGGACATTGTTAAGGTGCAGCGTGGACATTGTTAGGGTGCACTGATGTACTGATTTACACCTACATGCACCATTATATAGCAGAACATCACATTTCTGTCCCAATCTGGCCCCACATGAACAGAACCCTAGAGCCCTGAGCTGTCCGGACGTCACTTTACAATGGGTGTCTAATGTAACATGACTAAACGCAGTTATACCATGTGTGCTAACAAGTGACGCGTCTTGTATGACAACTCGCCGGGTAAACAGCACGGGAACACAGGACGTGATTAACAAGTCTGCTAGACTTTGCACTTGAGGTAATACTTTCTGCTCATAGGTCTGCGGAGTAACATAAAGGAAAGAGCGGACAGGCTGTGTACAGAGGACACACTATACGGCCAATTACCAGGAATGATGTGGCACCCCTGCACGCTGCTAATCCTCTTCTCACATAAGTGTCATGGCTTCCAATATTATCTGATCTATAACACTATGACGGGCCATTGGGTAAGAAAACCTGAGGGATCCCATTCCAGGTTCATTTATGTTCCTGGAAAGGTGGACAAAAATAATAAAACCGAAAAAGTTCCAAGAGGTCCAGCTACATCTAACGAGTTTACGTTGAAATACTCTGATTCAAAACATTGCAACTTCCTATTGTGTCTGGTCATTGTGCCCCTTTAAATCCTGCCAGACCTCAGGTCTATGGCAAATCAGCCTTGTGCGAAAAACCACACAAATCTGAAGCGGAGGGCTTGATCAGTTATATTGTTTTCTGGCACCCCAATAAAACTGGGCAAATTAGGCCTCATTCAAACGTCAGCCTTTTGCATCAGTGTTTCTGACTCCCGTAATTCATCTAAGGGGTCATGTACATGGCTGCATTAGGACACTGCTTGGTATAAAACAGCACGTTTTCCATAGAGGTGAATTATTATTATTTATTATTATTTATTTATATAGCACCATTAATTCCATGGTGCTGTACATGAGAAGGGGTTACATCAAAATACAAATATCACTTACAGTAAGCAAACTAACAATGACAGACTGGTACAGAGGGAAGAGGACCCTGCCCTTGCGGGCTTACATTCTACAGGATTATGGGGAAGGAGACAATAGGTTGAGGGTTGCAGTAGCTCCAATGGTGTTGAGGTGGCCGTGTGGTCTTTACAGGCTGTAAGCTTCTTACAGCCTGTAATACTATTATAATTAGTAGCTATAACTACTGTAACTATAACTACTATAATACTGCTCCTATGTACGAGAATATAGCTACTATAATAATGCCCCTAGGTGAATGACCCTTTACTATTTTACTTACTTGCAGTTTCATACAGATGCATATTCAGTAGGAAAGAAATACAACGTGGCATGCTCCAACACTCTACGAACAGACGTATTCTCCCTAGATGCATTGCTTTTAGTGAATATTTCCATTCACATGGTGTACTGTAGAGCTTAGTATATATGCAGCGATCCCCGCTAGTGTGTATGAGCCTTAACCATGAGCTTATGGTGACCAGCCTAAAACATCACTAGATATGCTAGATCAGTGTGGGTAAGGCCAATGTGACCTCCACTGACCACCAAAAAAGGACCCCCAAGTGCAAAATACATTTAAAACAAGTTGAAATGGCGCTAGCACCCAACAGTGACAGGAAAAGCAGAGTGGTGTACCTCTAAGATATTCATCACCATTCCAGTAAATGGAAAATTTAATTAGCATTAAAAAGGATGGTCAGGATGTAAACCTTTCATAAGGCTGATTTGCAGGCCAAAAACTTCTGTCCAGAAACCATTCTAAAAAGGAAGCATAATATGCTGACCAAACACTGAAGATGATGGCGGTCTCCCAGAGAAGAAAGCAATGATTGCCTTGGCTATCTGCTTTGGCTAAGAGGGGACAACCAACGTCTCTTATTATGATATCAAAATACATATTGAGACCACAAAATAATTTCTAGGCTACATTCACTTGTCCAGTAATCATCCTTTAGAACGGAACCAGCAGCAATATGTTGACAAAAACATTAATCAGACAACTTTGTATGCCTGCCTGAAGAAAAAAATAAAATAAATTATTGCTAATGGATCCGTTCTAACTGAGGATTACTGGACATGTGAACATGGAGGATAGAAAGCTTGAACGTCAAGGTCGCTCACAAAGTGTTCCTATGTTGTCTTGGCCAAAAGGTTGCCACCTAAAAATCCAACTAAACAAAGATAACCAGCAGGTTACCTGGATACTGAATGCAGACAAGGCCAAAGTAAAGAGTAAAACAGCACCGCTTGTATTGTCTTTCCAATCCACAGAGACAAATATAAGCCTGCGGTTGGGTAAACTCAGCAATTAGCGCAGCTTATTCCCACTGGCCTCAAGTCAAGTCTAGACTACACAGAGAAACACCTGCAGTCCTATGTAAAATGCAGGCAAGTTGTCAAATCACCTTGAGGTGTTCCAAGTGACAAGATTGCCTTTGCTACATCAGTGAGATAGAGTAGCAATATTTTTGCAGTTTTATGCCCCTATCTTCATCTCCCTCACTAAACCATACACTTTCCCACCATAGAGGAAGTCTGCTGCTACAAAAGTATCTAACAAGAGAAACATTCCACAAAAGAATCTGCTGCTCCTTTTCAAATAAACAGGAAGCTGAAGATAGATAAGAGCGGAACAGTGTTAGAAAAGGACACTGGGACATGTTAGAAGACTGTCCTTACAGAGGTCAGGTCCTTGAGAGGAGCAGTGTGTTCTAAGGTGGGACCAAGAGCCAGAATTTATACCATGCAGGAAATGGGGGTCTGTTTATAGCAGACACATAAATGAAGACCATAATAATGAATGGTCAAGAGATCTCAATTACACTGCTACACACTTTTACTTTCAGGGTTAATACTTCTACAGAATAACTAAAGCCTAAGAGATGCCAAGCTGTCATGTGCTCAGATGTAATGGACAGGACCCAATGCCACAGCAGACAGCGGCTGAAAAGAGAATGTCTCACATTGGACCTGTCATATCTGTGTATTACATAGACAACCCACTGATTTCAATGGGAACTATGCAATACTCCATTACACTTGCTACTCCAGCAAATCCTAAGTGATCACAGCAGGACATGATATGATCAGATTATAATGTAATATGCAATTTGCCTCTTCAGAGAAAAAGAGGACTTGAACTCTATAGCGCCACCTGTTGGAAGTAGCAATCCCACAAGTCACAATCAACCCTTTAACGAGTCTTGCAATATTAGGGTAAAAGCCTAATCAAAAAATTGAGATACTGATTCAGCTTTTATCCTAAGACATATTGCACGACTCGTTAAAGGGTTGATTGTGACTTGTAGGATTGCTACTTCCAAACAGGTGGCGCTATAGAGTTCAAGTCCTCTTTTTCCCTGAAGAGGCAAATTGCATAATTAGGGTATGTGCACACGTAGAATGGTCCACTGCTGATTTTTCTGCAGCGGATTTGATAAATCCGCAGGGCAAAAACATTCTTTATTGCGGATTTACAGCGGTTTTTGTGCGGATTCCACTGCGGTTTTACACCTGTGGTTTTCTATTATGGAGCAGGTGTAAAACCGCTGCGGATTCCACACAAAGAATTGACATGCTGCGGAATGTAAACCGCTGCGTTTCCGCGCAGTTTTTCCGCAGCATGTGCACAGCGTTTTCGGTTTACATTGTACTGTAAACTCATGGGAAACTGCTGTGGATCCGCAGCAAAATCCGCATCGTGTGCACAGAGCCTAAATTTCCCAGAGGAGCACTGCACGGCGAATAAGCCTCCTTACCTTGACAAGCCAGAGCTGGTATGTGTCACTCTCCATAAGGAGAAACCTTACCCCTTAGATTATAATGTAAGGACCCCACCAAATTGGGGTTGTCCAATCATGAGTCACAGTGGAAATGATAGGAACTATATAAAGCGCACCTCTATGGCTCCTTGATGCTTGCAGCAGTCACACGGCGGGACATCCTGTTTCCAGAACAAAAAACCAGGAGTCCAGCAGAAAATTGCTCCACGTTTAAAACACAACATCTCATGTGAAATAGTGGAGTAATGGAAAAGCTTCCAGGTAGTATTTATGGAGGTTACAGGAAAGTGTCAGGAAGAGGGAACACAATCTGCTACTTCCATTTAAGAAGCGTCCATAAACCCACACAAAATACTGACCACTAATTGCACTTTACAGTGTTCACACGCTGGTGCTGTACAATAAATGACCAAAAGGCGGCTGTACACAAATTATAGTAGACCTACATGTTCCCACTGGCAACACCAGCAGAATAAAAAGTTCCTGAAACGAAGAAATGTGCGTGTGTGTATATGTATATTGTTATACACATGCTATATAGGTAGTGTGTGTGTGTGTGTGTGTGTGTGTGTGTGTGTGTGTGTGTGTGTGTGTGTGTGTGTGTGTTATAATACATATATTTTTATTACACACACACACTACACATGCTACACAGGCCTTGTGGGTATATTATACATACACCCATTGCACATGACAGACATTGTGTGTTCTTGTGTGTAATTATACACGCACCCTTAATATTATAAACACAAACACGCTGCACTGTATTATATACACACATATGTGGATTCATATATAAATACATGGAGCCATCCAGTGCCTCAGTGTTGTACTAGACATTTGCTGGATGCAAGAATGAAACAAATACTTCCATTGAGCAGCTTTCTGTATCAATAGGAGTTTGTGATAAGATTGCCTGCAGTGGGATGGCTTGTACAAGATCTATTGTCCTATGTATGAAACTATGTGCCCCGGGGACAAGCTCCCTGGGATGTTTCATAAGGAGGGAGAATACGTAAATGACAGATAATAAGACCCCGGCAGTAGCTGCACCGATCTATAATCGCTTTATTTTACACACTACAGTTCAGCACTTCTCCATTATCTGCCGCCTGCAATACACAGGACATGGGGGGATTGTCTGGATATTCATCAGCATTGAATTATTCTACTTTTTACGGTCAAGGATGAAACAGATAAAAGTAACTTCATGGTGATGGCCCTTATATCAGTGTCCCCATAGTGCGGTACAGCACACAGGCACAACAGGAATCAGGGCTGAATAGAGGATCCTTGGAAAAAAACAAAAACAGAACAATCGCTGGTGTGGTACATTGTCACCACCACATATAGAGTTACTCCAACGTGTGACCCAGATTACTTATCAACCAACCAGGATGGCCAACCACAGATCACCAGACCACAGATCACCAGACCAGGAACAGATCACCACACCAGATTACTGATCATCAGACCACAGATCAGGAATCTATAATGTAGAGATTCTCTTTTCCTGAAGGGCACTGCAGGGTTCTGATTGGACACTGATCGGCTCAAATTCCATCAGGATCCTCAAAGAAATGACATGAGCTTAAAAAAAACAAAACAAAAAAAACAAAACTATTTATAGTATAAGTGGATTCCCCATAGGAATATGATGAATGTTCCAAACGTTATTGGGAAAGATATTGATCAAAGAAAAGCAAACCAGACCACTGATCTCTGAACTAGATCACCAAAGTAGATCACTAAGGACCACAGATCAATTACACATACTACTGGTTCAACCAGACCCCAGATCACCAAACTTTAGCCCGGATCCCGAGCAGCGATCCTGGCAGCCGGACACCAGAGCCATCACTGCTGCTTGGAGCAGATCCCTATCTGGGCTGTCCCCAGTACCGGCAGCCGGTGCCGAGCACATCGCCGGCCGTGCGGCCACTTACAGCTGGTTGATGGTGTTCTGGGAGATCACGGCATTCTCGGAGAAGTGAGGGATCATCTTCCCCCCGCAGACGGCACAGAGGTGGCCGCTTCCTTCCTGCCCGTCCCCGGGTGACTGGCTGCTCACTGTCATGGGGACCTGTCCTGCAGCGCTGCCCGCCCTGCTCTGCCCGCAGCGGCACATAAGCTCAGCGGCGGCCGCTGTCCTGCCCGGTGCTCCGGCTGCACATCCCGCGGAGAGGTCACTTATGGTGGGAACTTGTGGCGGCTCCCGGAGCGGCCGGTGCGCGGTGACACGTGTGTGCGCTCACTGCTGGCCGGGGAACATGTCCGAGCACAGAGCCCCGAGCTGCTGACATGCCAGCCTGAGCCCGGCACACTGCACACTGCGCTTCCTGCCGTCCCGGCTCCAGCTGCCGACTGCCGCGCCTGCGCAGCTCACCATCACCTCACACCTCCTGCTCCAGGGTGAGGGGCCAATTCACTACCACTACTGCTGCCCTCATAGGATCTGGCATAATGAGTCAGCTCAATGGCGGGAAATGAAGATTATTGCCACTTGCAAGCTCCAATCAGAGAGGTCAGAGATGCCCATGAGGGCACAATATGGCGAACCACTTGGTATCAGTAGCCATAAGGACAACTATTAGCCAGGGCATATGCCATCCATCAAAGGGGGGAAACAAAGTAAAACGTGATTTCCTAACTCCAAGCGAGGGCACAGTAATGGGAACCCATCACTTCCCTATCAAGGGTCCAAATGACCCTCAGGACCTTTTCATGTGGCCGACTGTCATACGAGTTCTAGCCGGGCCACGGTCAGTATTTTACATCAGTATTTGCAAGACAAAACCAGGAGTGGGGCAATCAGGAAACGTATAAGGCTAGTTTCACACTAGCGTTAACTGCAATACGTCGCAAATGCGTCGTTTTTGCGAAACGCCGCATCCAGCAAAAGTTTTTGCTGGATACGTTGTTTCGTCATAGAGTAACATTAGCGACGCATTTGCGACGCATTTCCAAACGGTGAATGCGTTTGGCGGCGTTTGGGCGTATGGTAGCGGTCCGTCGGGAGAAAAAAACGTTACATGTAACGTTTTTTGCTCCCGACGGTCCGCTTTTTCCGACCGCGCATGCGCAGTCGGAACTCCGCCCCCACCTCCCCGCACTTCCCCGCACATCACAATGGGGCAGCGGATGCGTGGGAAATATGCATCCGCTGCCCCCGTTGTGCGGCGGAGACCACACTAGCGTCGGGAACGTCGGCCCGACGCGCAGCGACGGGTTGTTCCCGACGCTAGTGTGAAAGTAGCCTAATAGAAACATATGCACCACTTCTGTATTTATCACCCACTCCTGGTTTTGGCTACAAATACTGAGGTAAAATATTGACCAAATACTGACCGTGGCCTCATAGTCTTTGAGACAGGTCTCATATCTGCATTTTTTTGCAGCCTGAATGAGCAAAAAACAAAGACAAGTCTGATTCTGATCACAGTCACAGATCAAAACCGCACATTCAAGTCTTCGGGGCTGTAAAAACCAAGCACAACACATGGACGACTACCAGTACCTAGTAAGGCCTTGTGCTGTCCGTTTTTCACCGTTTGCTGCGAGAAGTTGGAGAAATATCCATCAGAAAAAAAAATGATGAAAACTAACAGTGACCAAAATGTGATCCAGCACACTGATGAAAATCTGTCCATTCCCCATCCCAAAGATGAGCGATCACAGGCCCCTGAATACGCCCTGCAGTGCTGCTCCCATGCCCCGCTGCCCTCCTAGCCACCACAGTACCGAAAACTGCAGCACTTAACACAAGCCCCTAATGGTAGTATCACACAATTTTAGGGAAAACACCTTTGCAGTTCATCATACAGATTTGGAGACATTTCCTGAATATCAACTATCGAAAATCAGACATTGCTTTGAATTGTGGTTCAAAAGAAAAAAAAAATAATGACAATTGCCTGGACAAATATGATGGTTTCTTAAATTAATATTTACCATTTTAAGGCAAATCGCTGCAATCAAAGTTTTTCTGTAACTCTCAATGAGACTTTTGCACCTGTAGTTTGGCTCACTCCTCGTGAGAAAACTGCTTCAGCTGTCTCAGGCTTCATTCACACATCAGTATTTGTATGCCAAAACCAGTAGTGTCTCCAAAACACAGAACAGGTGTCAATTTTGCAATTATAGTTTTTCTGTTCCACTCCTGGCTTTGGCATACAAAACACCGACTGCAAAATACTGACCAAATACGGACGTGTGGATGAGGCCTGAAGTGTGAATGTGTCTTCTTCAGACTGCAGATTTCAGCTCCCATAGATCTTCATAGGATTTAGATTAGGGATCATAGAAGTCATTTCAGAAAAGTCCAATGCTGTGCTCTTAGCCATTCTTGGATGTTTTTAGCTATGTTTTCACTTATAAAGAACCATGACCAGTGACTCGGACAAGCTTTCTAACAACGAGAAGCACATTTTGCTCTGAAAAGCCTTGCTAGTCTTGAAATTTCATTGTACATGGCTCAGATTCAAGACACCCTGTACTGAATGCATCAAATCAGAGCAAACATAGCCATGCCTCCTCCATGTTTCACAGTAGGTACATTCTTCTTTTGTTTGCTTCATTTTTATGCCTGTGAACATTGATCTGCTGTGACTTGCCAAAAACCTCCAGCTTTGTCTCATCTGTCCAAGTGATGTTCTCCCAGAAGCTTTGTGGTTTGTCAATATTCATTTTTTTCAAATTCCAGGCTCACTTTTTTAGGATTTGCTTTCAACAGTGGATTCCTCCTCAGTCAACTTCTATGACTTCAACTTCTAGCCACTATGGCCAAGACAGCGACAGAAGGTGCGATCTGACAAGATTTCTCTCGCGTATCACCCCTACTCTGGAACCCTCTACCACAACACATCAGACTCTCGCCTACCATCGAAACCTTCAAAAAGAGCCTGAAGACCTACCTCTTCCGACAAGCCTATAACCTGCAGTAACCACCGATCGACCAAACCGCTGCATGACCAGCTCTACCCTCGCCTACTGTATTCTCACCCATCCCTTGTAGATTTTGAGCCTTCGCGGGCAGGGTCCTCTCTCCTCCTGTACCAGTTGTGACTTGTATTGTTCAAGATTATTGTACTTGTTTTTATTATGTATACCCCTCCTTACATGTAAAGCGCCATGGAATAAATAGCGCTATAACAATAAATAATAATAATAATCATCTGACACTGATGTACTTTGAAGTTCACCTCTAATCTCTTTGGAAGTTGTTCTGGGCTCTTTGGTTACCATTTGTTATTTGTCTCGGCAACTGGTCATCGATTTTCCTCTTGTGGACTCGTTGAGGGAGGTTGGCTACTTTAGACTGTAAACTATATCAACAGGAAAATCAAGCTGTTTGGGGTTGGATTTATAGCCTTTATATTAAACATGTTTGTCTATAATTTTCTTTATAAAATTCCTCAGACAACTCTCTCCTTAGCTTTCTTTGGTCCATGTTCAGTGTGGTGCACACCATGATACCAAACAGCACAATGACTACTTTTCATTCTTTAAATAGGCAGATCGACTGATCACAAGTTTGTAGACACCTATAATGTTAATTACACAGCTTTGTTTAACATGTCCTTATAAGTCAAGTTATTTTCAATCTTTTCTAGGTGTAACATCATTTTTGTCCAGACAATTTTCATTAGTTTATTACCATTTTTCTATTGAACCACAATTTAAAAGCAACGTCAGATTTTCATTAGTTGATATTCTGTATATTTAAATTCAAAATTCTTTTCAGGCTATTTCAGTGATAATGGTTTTAATTTATTTTTACTTGAACAGAAAGGTACCGGCAATTTTGGACACATTTAAGTGTCAACAAAGCTTTACGTGGGCATCACCTTTGCTAGCGGTAGCAGGCCAAGAAAAATCTCGACTTTTTGGGCAACGTTCTGCTGAGGTCATATTGCTGGGTTACTAATAAAATATTAAACTGGCTCCTGAAGTGGCCAAACTGGTTCCCATATAGAACATTATTACGTCCATCCCATAGGGAATTGCATAAATCCAAATTCTTTGTTGTATAATTATCAGAATTGGACTCTAAGTGCAACATGCTGAGAATTCGGATATTGCAACAGGTAACTTGCAGGAACACAACATTGCTATGCGGTGGTCCCTTCTGCCCACTGAACACACATGATTAGCAGAGTCAGAAAAATGAGTGTTTAGCCGACAGCTATCAAAGTATATGGCCACCTTAAAGGGACTCTGTTAGCACATGATGACTGTCAAAACTAGGTATTTGGTTTGGACACTAAGTATAAGAATTCATCTTCTTGCTTTCCGGGGACTGTGTACTTCTGAAGATTGACAGTTCAGAGCAGTGGCATGGTTCTCGCTGCTGGTCTGCATTGTGCACTCTCTCAAGCAGAGGCAGCTTTAAATATGCAGCATTAGAGCAGAGCCAGCATCAGGGCATGACTTTCAAGAGTGCATTTCTTGCCTAGGAAGCTAGCCACCTCTGATACACTGCAGAGGTGGCTGGTAACCTAGGTAACTAATATGAAACTATAGAATTAAAAATGCCTGTGTTCTTGATAACACAGTATTCTTATTAAGTAAATTGCAATGTTGCTAGTTTTTCCAAGCACTTTTCAAATTTATCAACAAGAGGCAATCCCTTTAACACACCCAGATCTTGATAATCAGACCACGAAACAATCGTTTTTCAGTTACTGTATGTTCACAAGGCAGATTCCTTGCAGAAACCCACCAGACGCCATTTACAAAATGTGTGCGCCAATGGGCAAGTTCGACGGCTGCAAGTCACGCCAATATCTCTCAGCTCTCTCCCGGCTTTGTTGCGTCTGATGTGTAAAACAGCGCCATCTTTGTTCACAGGCTGGTTTTGGTTTTGCAGCGTTACCCACTTCATGAGACTGATCTCCGAGTCTAACCAAAACACAGACGAGTGGTACAGTTTCTGAAAGCAAAAAAATATAAAAAATGCAACTCCTTTAAGAGTTTGCCTTTTATGCAATTGTCTTATGTTATATAAGAGCGGGTTTTCTGACTGTGAACCTCGATGGTGTGAGAAGTGAAGGAAGGATTCTTCAGGTATTGTAGAACAGGGCGATTATCTGCAGAAATCTTTTCAATAATACCTCAATATGTATACATATGAAGCTGGGGGGATATTTATAGTTTCCTGTATGCGGGGCATTGTAGAAGAAAAGCATTTCAGGCTACCGAGGGCTTTCATATTATTCTATTCATTGCGACAGAGTGAGCATGCGGCGCAGGGCTTTCAATCAGCCTTCACAATGACGCCATGCAGAGGTTGGCATGGGCTGATTAGAAGATCACCATCTGGAATCTGAACTGGATTTACTTAACACCAGATTACATTGACGTGTTTCACATAACAATCGGTTTACTGCTATTTTATAAAGCTCTGGAGATGTAGCTGTATTATGTATGATGATGATGATGGATGGGCAGCACACCCCACCGTCTATATATTAAGTTACATAGAGCCGAGTCTATAAATAGCTGAAGTTTTTGCGCCTTGTTTGTCTTGGTATTTTGCATTTTCCCTTCCACTTGTATAGACGTGATACAGCGTTCTTTGGCCGTGCAACCCCTAAGGCTTATTCAGACCATTTTCACGTATGAGAAAATTGATCTTTGTGTTTCAGGTTTTTTTTTGTTTTTACTATCAGCATTTAGTCCAAGTCCCATCAGTTTTTCTTGGAATGTTAACATAGATAAAAGTTTATCCATCTGTTCTTATCTAGCAGTCTGTGAAAAACAGGCAGAGCATGGATGGTATATGAGCGTTGTCTAGATTTTTTTTTCCCACAAACTTGCATTGCCGGTTTGGATTAGACACGAGGATCAATATTGGATCTGTTTCCACAATTTTGCATGGAAAAAAACACGGACATGCGAGTTGCCCCATTCACTATTCCACGGGGTTTTATCGGTGAAAAACAGAGATGGCACTCGTAAGCAAAAAAAAAATAAAAAATGGCCGTCTGAACGATTCTCTAGTCAGACTTTGACAATATGTCCTTTAGCACATATGAACGTTATAAAGTTAGGTCCCCCTGATCCTAGAGTAGTTACTACTCTTCTTCGCAGTAATATTGCAGGGAAAAGAAATTGCAAGGCCAGACACAATTTTAGCTAGTGATTATAGCCAATTGCAGGCGGTCTCAGGAGAGGGCTAAAAGTTTCCAAGGATCCTTACACACCCAGATAACAGCTCCTGATGAGTGCCAATATGGGAAATATATCGTGGCTCGATTTGTGTTATCTAGTGATGAGCGAACGTGCTCAGATAACGCTATCAGGTCACGCTGGGGTGTTATCCAAGTATGTTGGGTGTGCTTGTATATTATGTCCGAGTCCCCGCGGCTGCATTGTTCGCGGCTGTTAGACAGCCTCAACACATGTGAGGATACCCCTCTAACAAACAGGAAATCCCCGCATTGTTGTAGCTGTCTAACAGGCACAAAACATGCAACCACTGGGACTCAAACATATTATCTGAGCACACTGAAGATACGCGGATAACATGTCATCAGAGCACGTTCGCTCATCACCATTATCATCATTCTGCTGATCACTGCTCCGTTATTAGGGTCTTCTGTACAGTTCCCGTCACTGCACAACTACTCTTCATGTGGACTGATCTGTCTGCACATCCTGTGCAGGTAAATCCGCACGTGTTCACTGAACAATGCGGATTTACCGCATCCAATACATTTCTATTATTGAAATGGACTTGCTGCGGCTCGTAAACCCGCGTCACTGGTGAGTTTACACAGGGTATAATAGAAGCACAGTGGGCATGGGATTTATAGAGACCCCCATCCACTGTGCTTCTAATGTACAACGCACCGCAAGTGCGCTGCATCCAAAACGCTGCTATTCCTGACCGTGGGCCTGTACCCAAGGGGCTGTATCCACATCAAAAATGTACAAGTTTTATGGCTGCAGATTTTCCCTTAGAATTGCATATAGAACTAGAGACCGTTACTTTGCTGATGAGAACTAGACTTATGCCAAGGACTGATAGAAATGCTCCCGATCCCCAGAATGAAGGAGGAGCCGTGCTACGAGCAGTTTAGCTTGGCTTCCTTGGCTTCCAGCACATGATCAGCAGCTGATACAACATCCACGACCCCTCACTTCGATGCCTAAAGAAACAATAAAAGCAGCAGCGCCTGTAACGTGAAAAGTGTATTATTCACTTCAAATTGTGAGAAAATACAAGAGCGGCCTCTATAACGAGCCGTTCCCACCACGGATCCTACAGATGGGACATATCTGTGATGGAAATACCCCTTTAAGAGGGCATCTTAGAACAAAAAATTAATAAATAAATCTTGTGTTGAAGGTCTATGAATAGCAAGGAGGGGGAAAAATAAGCAGCATGTGCATCCGGTGTCAGAAATCTCATTCACTTTGCTGGTATTGTAAATGCTGCATTTTTTATTCCATGCAAAACAAAAAACGCAGACCTTGGGTAGGTCCAAAAATTCACTGCAAATTAGCAGGAGAATCCTCATGTGTGATATGTTTGTTATGCTGCAGTTTCACCACCGTTTCATCTTGGCCGGGACCGACCACCACAGAGACGGATACGCTGCAGATTGGAAAATGCACACCACATGTCAATTTAATTTCCGTATGAATTTTGTAAAATCTCAACCAATTGCTTGGGACGGTAATCTGCTGCAAATTTTACCTGCAGAAATCTGCAAGTAAAATCCATGCGACGTGAAGGGACGTTACATGGCGACATTGCTGGATTTTTGTCCACATATAGACCCAGTGTTACAAACTGGCTGTAATTTTTTTTTTTTATTATTAGTTGAACAACCACATTTTCCTAGATTGTAAGGACATATCCCTGAGCTAGCTGTATACACCCAAGCTTAGGGCTGGTTACACGATCACTATATTTAATGAATAGGCCAGAGGACGGCTGGCATTAGGGGCGTTCTCAGTACTTATAACAGTGCCGTGCAGAGATCTCAAGCCTCTACATGACTGCAGAGATTTCACTACGCCATTGTTCTAGGTCATTAGACATGTTGGGAAAGTTTTCATTACTACCCTGCTAGTGAATTAATACACAGGGAATTTGCAGAATTTCATAAAAATTGTGTGATAATTATCTACTAGTTAGCGTGCAAGAAAGGCATGCACAGCACCAAATTCACTAATCTCCACACATCAGTGTAAGGGTATGTTTCCACGGTAAGTAAACGCTGCTTGTTTGACGCTGCAGCGTCAAACACGCAGCGTCCAGATGTTCCAGCATAGTGGAGGGGATTTTATGAAATCCCGTCTCCACTATGCGTGGAAACCCGCACGCGGCGGCCCTGCGACTCCGGACATGCTGCGCGTCTTTTCAGATCGCAGCATGTCCGTACACCTTGCGGGGACGCAGCGTCCCCGCAAGGCATATCACAGGGCCCTATGGCGAGGGGTGCGATGATCCCGGATGTGTACTGTACACATCCGGCACCATCGCGTCCCAGAAAGGGGGCGGGGCTTAGCGCCGAGCGGCTTCGCTGCTGCGGCGACACCGCCGCCCCTCCGGACCGTGGAGCCATACCCTAGGGCTATGTTCACATGTTGCATTTTTACTGCAGTTTTTTTTTAATGCAAATTTTAAGCTGCGTTTTGCAGTACCACCAGATTTCAGAAATCTCATGCACACAAAGCGTTTTTCAAAACTGCAGCATGTCAATTATTTCAGCGGCTTCACAACTTTTTTTCACCCATAGAAAGCACTGAGTAAGTGCAAATATGCAGCAAAAAAACGCAGTTATCAGGTTTTGCTGCAAGAACCCAAGGAAGTTTCATCATGGTTTCTTTTGCGGCACTAAACTTTATCAGCAGACAAAAGAGACAATAAAAACGCAGCAAAACCTGCTTTTTGTAAGCGGCTTCTTTACTGCCAAGAGCAAGTTTGGCCTAGAGGAAAAAAAAAAAACGCAGCAAATACGCAACTTGTGAACACAGCCTAAGGGTAAGTTCACACAGGGCGTTTTTGTTGCTTTTTTATCTGCAGCAAAACCTGATCTTCTTGGCAGGAAAGAAGATGCATCAGAAACGCAGGTTTAGGTGCATTTTTTTATTGTGTATTTGGTGCGTTTTTTTTCTCTTTGTCCATGCCAATGTCCTTGGATTTTCAGCAGCAAAAACGCAGCAAATAATGATACCTGCGTTTTTGCTGTGTTTTTTTCAACACCCATTCAAGTCAATGGGTGAAAAAACGCAGCAAAAACTCTGAAAGAAGTGACATGCTTTATGTCCAAAAAACGCAGCAAAGCATAAAATACTGATCAAACAAAAACCAATGTGTGTGCATGAGACTAGCGGTGGATACCGCGTCGCCAGGACTCGCCGGTGCACCATAT
Source organism: Ranitomeya variabilis (assembly GCF_051348905.1). NCBI lineage: Eukaryota > Metazoa > Chordata > Amphibia > Anura > Dendrobatidae > Ranitomeya > Ranitomeya variabilis. The sequence continues at coordinate 81,454,332 of NC_135234.1, forward strand.
CTCCTCCTCCCAGGCTACTGAGGACCTCCTCCTTGCTCCATTGAGCCGGACCCAGCGAGCCCACACATAGTATACTTCTATGATTACCAGCACTGGCAGTATATACTGCTCCATTTTCCACAGCCTCCACGGGCAGCACGTTGACTGAAGAAGGCCATATAGGCCGAAACGTTTCTTGCTTTATTAAATCCCATGAGATTCACCTTAAGTTGAGTGCCGGGTTTATTTTATTGTTATATGGCATGAGATTTCTGACATCTCATAGGCTTTGCTTGTACTGTAAAAAGCAGCTGAAAATTAGCATAAAAAAAAAACCGCAGCAAAAACGCCCTGTGTGAACTTACCCTAAATGGGACATGGCAAACTACAGGTTCCAGCGCCGTTACATCTGACAGTAGGACTGCTTTTCCACAGAGCAATTCCCTATTACCCCCAACATGACCCATACAGAGCCATAGCATCAGCTCTTCGTCATGAAGTTTATACTAGTTGTCAGGGATGTGGAGTCGGAGTCGTGGAGTCTGAGTCCATCTTGGTGGAGTCAGAGTCATGGAAATTGAGGAGTCGGAGGCTCGGCTTACCGACTCCACAGCCCTGCTAGTTGTATAGTAGGTAGGAAAGACAAATTGAAAACAAACCTGATGGTCTTCAAAGTTTTGGGAAAGTTTTATTACAGCCCTAGGGAGGTGTACAATTCAGCAATGTGGCACTCCCACCGCCCACACACACACAAAAAAAAGCTATATACAAAATATAAAGCCGGGGCCAAAAAACCTATTATGTGGTTTTCCTTCTAAAGTAAAACCTAATGTAACTATACAACTAGTCTTGGTAAAAAAAATATTAAACTATTTTGAGTCTCCGATGCTGACATATCTCTCCAGGGATACAGACTCCCAACAAACACTGTCAGATCCTGCTGTCATGAGCTACCCCCAAATTGTGAACGAACATAGCGCCAATTATTATACTCCGTATGGATCCATAAGAAATGGCTTATAGGTCACTATATAACATAAAACACATAAGTATAAGCTTATTGATCTCTATAGGTGACATAATACAAATCCAGATGGTCGTGTGTGTAAGGCCTTATACAGGACATGTCCCTTGCTATAGGTTGTAGTCCTCCTGCACCTCTCTAAGGCCGGGGTCACACATGCGTGTTTTACGGACGTAAGAGCGCAGAAACTACGTCCATAAAACTCGCATAACATACGGCACAATGATTCTCAATGGGGCTGCTCCTATTAGCCGTATATTACGGTTCAGTATTATACGGCTTTCTACGGCCGTACAAAATCGCAGCATGCTGCGTTTGTCAGCGTATTGCGCAAAAAAAAATCGCCAATGAAAGTCTATGGGGGCGAGAAAAATACGGATTCCACACGGACCAGCAGTGTGACTTGCGAGAAATACGCAGCGGTGTTAGTGAAAAGTCGGTAATTCAATTGCCGGCTTTTCATTTCTCCTGCACAAACCCGACAGGATATGAGACATGGTTTTCATACAGTAAACCATCTCATATCCCCTTTTTTTTTGCATATTCCACACTACTAATGTTAGTAGTGTGTATGTGCAAAATTTCAGCGCTGTAGCTGCTAAAATAAAGGGTTAAATGGCAGAAAAAATTGGCGTGGGCTCCCGCGCAATTTTCTACGCCAGAATGGTAAAGCCAGTGACTGACGGCAGATATTAATAGCCAGGAGAGGGTCCATGGTTATTGGCCCCCCCGTGGCTAAAAACATCTGCCCCCAGCCACCCCAGAAAAGGCACATCTGGAAGATGCGCCTATTCTGGCACTTGGCCACTCTCTTCCCACTCCCTGTAGCGGTGGGATATGGGGTAATGAAGGGTTAATGCCACCTTGCTATTGTAAGGTGACATTAAGCCAGATTAATAATGGAGAGGCGTCAATTATGACACCTATCCATTATTAATCCAATTGTTTGAAAGAGTTAAAAAAACACACACACATGATTTAAAAGTATTTTAATGAAATAAACACAGCGGTTGTTTTAATAATTTATTGCTCTCTCAATCCATTTCCAGGCCCTCGCTTGGCAAAATAATAAACGCACAAGATACATACCCTTCTGGTGAACCGTCTCGTCCCACGTGGTAATCCATCTGAAGGGGTTAACTAATATTACAGGCAGGAGCCCTGCTAATGCAGCGGTGTGCTCGTGCTTGTAATTCCCCGGAGAATGAAGGAAATGTAGGTCATTGACCTACATTTCCTTCAGTCGCGGTGATGCGCCCCCTGGTGGATGTCCTCATATGACCTGGAGCGTGGGAAAAAGTTCCCAGGCTGCAGTTCATGAGAACATCCACCAGAGGGCGCCTCACCGCGACTCAATGTAAGTACAGATCCAGCTTTCCTTTCAGCACCCGGGGGATTACAGGCACGAGCGAGTGGTTTATCGCAGCTCCTGCCTGTAATATTAGTTAACCCCTTCAGATGGATTACTTCGTGGGACGTGACGTTTCAGCTGAGGGTATGTATCTTGTGCGTTTATTATTTTGCCAAGCGAAGGCCTGGAAATGGATTGAGAGAACAATAAATTATTAAAACAACCGCTGTGTTTATTTCATTAAAATACTTTTTAATCATGTGTGTGTGTGTTTTTTTAACCCTTTCAAACAATTGGATTAATAATGGATAGGTGTCATAATTGACGCCTCTCCATTATTAATCTGGCTTAATGTCACCTTACAATAGCAAGGTGGCATTAACCCTTCATTACCCCATATCCCACCACTACAGGGAGTGGGAAGAGAGTGGCCAAGTGCCAGAATAGGCGCATCTTCCAGATGTGCCTTTTCTGGGGTGTCTGGGGGCAGATGTTTTTAGCCACGGGGGGGCCAATAACCATGGACCCTCTCCTGGCTATTAATATCTGCCCTCAGTCACTGGCTTTACCATTCTGGCGGAGAAAATTGCGCGGGAGCCCACGCCAATTTTTTCCGCCATTTAACCCTTTATTTTAGCAGCTACAGCGCTGAAATTTTGCACATACACACTACTAACATTAGTAGTGTGGAATATGCAAAAAAAAAAAGGGGATATGAGATGGTTTACTGTATGTAAACCATGTCTCATATCCTGTCGGGTTTGGGCAGGAGAAATGAAAAGCCGGCAATTGAATTACCGGCTTTTCACATATATCGTGCTGAATTAAATATAAATACAGACTATATATATATATGTGTCTCAATGATATATATATATATATATATACTGTATATATGTTTTCCCTAACATTTGAGCACATAAATCCATTAGATGTCGGTTTTGCAAGCCTGCGAGAAAATCTCGCAGTACGGATGCCATACGGATTACATACGGAGGATGCCATGCGCAAAATACGCTGACACACCCTGACTACGGATCAATATTTTGGGAACATTTCTCCGTATTACGGCCGTAGTACGGACGTATAATACGTGGCGTATTGTCTTACGCCAAGTGTGACCCCAGCCTTAACCCTAAAATATGGTTCTCTGTTTCTGGTGTGCTAATCTAGTCTTTTATTAGGGGTTTTGCCGAATCTGGCATTGTTTTGGTTTTCATTGGATTGTTCCTGCATCTCTCCGATCCTATGATTTGGTCTTCTCTTTCCTGTATGTAAATCTAGTCTTTATTTTTTTACCCAACTGGGTGTGATCCTCAAGATGACTCCCTTGGAGAAAAGATGAGGACTAGTTATGAGCGAACGTGCTCGGGTGCTAACCGAAAGTCTTCAGGGTGCTCGTATCAAACAGGAAAACCCTGCATGTGTTGGGGCTGTCAAACAGTCGCGAGACATGCAGCTGCGCGGACTCGGAACATATTTTTTGAGCACGCCGAAGACTTTTGGTTAGCACCCGAGCATGCTCATAACACCTTATCCGAGCACGTTCACTCATCAGTATTGAGGACGACACCCACTTGACTAAAGACTAAAAAAATTATATAACAGTGAAAAAAAGAAAAACTGCAAATTCAGAAGTACTGTAGCATTTATACCAGGTTTAAAAATAAATAAATAAACACATTTTTATGGCAAATGACATATCGTTTTTAAAAGGAGTATACCGTTCTAAAGAACAGGATAGCTAATAATCGTTAGATAAGTGTGGCTTCCCCTCACACCAAAATGGGGGCCTTAAGTACGCCCCTGTTCTCCCCTTGCAGTCACAGCCAGGAGATGAACAAACAGTATAGGGGTCCCCCAACGTTTCATCGTGCAGCATGAATATGAGAAAGGGTTCCCTTAAGCTGGAATACTCCTTTCATTTAAAAGGACAAGCTCTTTTGTTCCCATAGAATTCTATAGCAAGGTCACACAGTACGGTATAACGAATACATCAGAAGTAAGTCTACATGCATGGTGTGATCACAGCCTCACTAAGCTTCACATGTGAGAAAAGTCTCCAGCGGAGGTGCAAGGTCTGTGACTGACAGCTGCAAATCCTCTAGGTTGGACCCAAAGAAAATGCACATTTTTATTTCGTTGCTCATTCTACATGGGTGGAAATTCCCACCCCGACTCCAGGCACGGCTTGACCTTACACCATCACTCCCTTGCTATGACAGTGCTAGGTTCCCATAGCGTCTGTACTTGGTGTGTAGTGCGCGTTTCCATCCCACTCAAGTACCTGAGGCAGTTCTGTAACATAAGACAGTCTTACATAGAAAGGATCACAAGTGGAGAAACAGAGCTGTCAGACAGCACAGGGAGGGAACCCACACAGCAACTAGGAGGTCTGCTTCTCATGATGAGCGACAAACGGAAGATCACACTATTGTAACAGAGCAGAAAACCATAAAGATAAAAATGCACTATCATTGGATACGGACCCCAAGAAACAAACAAAAAAAATTATATATATATTATATATATATATATATATATATATATATATATATATATATATATATATATATATATATATATATATATATTTTATAAACAGGCTTTATGGAATGCAGTATGGATGAAAATATGCTCAACTTTTTATTTCTAAAAAATAACTTTAAGATGCAACATAAAATAATAATTCACCAGTGTTTGTAGTGTATGTGGCTTATTGAGGTGAAAGACAACTGTTTAACTGGTTTTCCCCATAAACATTTATCATTGATTTACAGGATAGAGGATAAAGGTATAAATGCGGAGTGTAATGCCGCAGACGACCAACAATCTCAGGGACTGAGAAGCTAAAGTCACCAAAGTGAATGCAGCAGCACTGAGCACGTGCGACCTCTAGAGAGTGATCAGAGCAGTGGTCGCACATGCTCACTACTCCTCTATTTACACAAGGGACTTTGGGATCACCATTCATAGAAACTGATACTCGTCGTAATTATTATTGCCTTACCATGTGGATCAGTAGTATATGTTTAAAGGGATACTCCCATACTGTAAAACGTATTGTGTTTGGGCTCAGGTTGAAGGGAATTAGAAATTAAAAAAAACAAGCAAACTGCACTTCCCTCCTGGACCAGCACCAATCATTTCTACTGGTTGGTTTTGTGGCATGAACAGTCACAAGACCGCTGCAGCCAATAACTTTCCTGTGGGCGCTGATTGGCAGCAGCCATCATATGCCAATATTTATGCCATGAGACTATTGGGGGGACAGAGCAGCAAGTGCAAATTAATGGCGCTGGATCCCAAGTCCAATTTTTTATTTTTTCTAATTCTCTTCCCGATGCTTTTATACAATACAAAATAAATATAATACAAATAAAGTGGAGGACAACTCCTTTAAGTGGTTAAAACATATATTTTGCCAGATTTTAGTTTCATCTCTTTTGGGTTCAGACAACTTTTAGGACTCATTCAAACAAGACTATGCCCCATGTGTGCGCCATGGACAGCACAGAGAGCTCATGGACCCTACAGTCATTCACTGTCTATTCTCCATGCAGCCGATGGTCAACATGTAAATAAACGCACAGTTCTGGCTCATATTACTTTTTTTTTTTTTTTTTTTAATATGGTGGTCTGACCCCGACCTTACACTGCAGGCATATTTAGTGGTCTCAGGAGGTTGGGCTACAACTCAACTTGTGTGAATAGATTTTTGGATGAACATTATTTTTACACTAGAAAGCTGTGATTGACAGCCTGCAATAACCCATTGTGTATAAGCTTGTAGTGTTACCTGGAGAAAGGCTCATTTACAGGACAGTAATGCATAGATGATAGAAATAAAAGAAGGGCATGTGCATTCTCGAAAAACTTGTAAGGTTTCAGAGGGATCGAATCTTTGTGTAGACTTGAGAGGGTGATGATCACACATGTCAACATGTCTGGAGACGAACATTGTGATTGACCATAGCCCTGGAGATAAGACCTCTAGAAAAGATCACAAACTTGTATACAGCCACAATAGATTCTGAAGGAATACTTATGTGCTGGTGGTACAACCAAGATGAGACAACAGAGCAGTCACATTCACAATTTGAGAAGGGACCGGCCCATGAATTAACTTGTGTGAACTTAAAGGTACCGTCACACTTAGCGACGCTGCAGCGATATAGACAACGAGCCGATCGCTGCAGCGTCGCTGTTTAGGTCGCTGTAGAGACGTCAAACACAGCAGCTCCACAACGATGCAGGAGCGGTCCAGTGACGAAACGGAGACTCACTTATTGTTCTCGCAGGTCGTTAGCTCCATGTAAAACATTGCTGGCATGGTTGCTTTTGCTGTCAAACACGACGATACACGCCGACCTGACGACCAAATAAAGTTCTGGACTTCTAGCTCCGACCAGCGATATCACAGCGGGATCCAAATCGCTGCTGCGTGTCAAACACAACGAGATCGCTAACCAGGACGCTGCAACGTCACGGATCGTTGTCGTTCTCGTTGTAAAGTTGCTGAGTGTGAAGGTACCTTAAGGCTGAGTCACACATAACGATATCGTTAACGATTTCGTTGCAGCGTCACACTTTTGGTGACGTAGCAACAATCCCGCTGCTGGGAGATCGTTGGTCGTAGGGAATGATCAGGACCATTTTTTGGTCGCTGATCACCCGCTGTCATCACTGGATCGGCGTGTGTGACGCCGATCCAGCGATGTGTTCACTTGTAACCAGGGTAAATATCGGGTTACTAAGCGCAGGGCCGTGCTTAGTAACCCGATATTTACCCTGGTTACCATTGTAAAAGTTAAAAAAAAAAACCAGTACATATTCACATTCTGATGTCTGTCACGTCCCCCGGCGTCCACAGGGTTAAAACTGCTTTCGGCAGGAGCGCTGCTAATGCACGCGCTGCTGCCGAGAGCTTCCCTGCACTGACTGTCAGCGCCGGCCGTAAAGCAGAGCACAGCGGTGACGTCACCGCTGTTACTGCCGCCACTGACACATTCAGTGCAGGGAAGCTCTCGGCAGCAGCGCGTGCATATTAGCAGCGCTCTTGCCGAAAGCAGTTTTAACCCTGTGGACGCCGGCGGGGGACGTGACAGACATCAGAATGTGAGTATGTAGTGTGTTTTTTTTTTTTACTTTTACAATGGTAACCAGGTTAAATATCGGGTTACTAAGCGCGGCCCTGCACTTAGTAACCCGAAGTTTACCCTGGTTACCCGGGTGCTGCAGGGGGACTTCGGCATCGTTGAAGACAGTTTCAACGATGCCGAAGTCGTTCCCCTGATCGTTGGTCGCTGGAGAGAGCTGTCTGTGTGACAGCTCCCCAGCGACCACACAACGACTTAACAACGATCACGGCCAGGTCGTATCGCTGGTCGTGATCGTTGGTAAGTCGTTTAGTGTGACGGTAAGGGGGCAAAGCTTCTGCCAGACACATGTGGCTCCGTTCATTCCCTGGGAAAACAAAAAAATCTGATAAAGTTAAATCCAAAATTTCTGACCACTGGTTAGGCCCCTTTCCCACATCAGTCTTTTCCGTCAGTCTCAATCCGGAGAATTAAAAAAAAAAAAAAAAAAAAACGGATCTGGTGAATGTTGCTGCCAGATCTGTTTTTACTCATAGACTTGTATTAGCGACGGATGGCCTCACGTTTCATCCATCGTCTGCCGGATCCATTGAAAATTGTTGATCCGGCGGCCAGAGAAAACAGACATAGTAACTTTGTGTCCATCGAAAAAACGTACAGCGATGGATTCCGGTTTTTTTTGTTTGTTTTTTTAACTGAGCATGCTCCAATTTTTTTTAAGATCCAATTAGCTGGATCAGATAGTCGGATCTGGAGAAAAAAAACGGATCCGTCGCATCAGTTTTTCACAATTTGCGATGGATCAGTTTTTTTCAACATTCGACAGATTGTGACTGATGGCAAAAAAATGATGTGTATAAGGGGCCTCTTATCTCCATTGTAGATACTGAGGGTCAAAATACAAATAAGACTGTTGGCAGGAACTAGGATCTTTGGTTCTATAAAAATATCCAGTACCTAACAGTATGGCTGGCTTCACTTATGTAGGATTTATCAGGAGGAATCCATTGCGTTTGGGGCTTAGGAAATTTTTTTTCATGAGTGGTTGTATTTCGGGATATATTAATTTTGATCAATAATCCCACTAGTCACAGACATAACACAGATGAATCTAATCTGTAAGAACAAGACTTTAGACAAGGTTGGTTTGCGGACTTTATTTCTTGTCTGGTAAGTTGTGATGTGGGTATATCTGCCCAGAATCTCTGGCGGCAGCCTAAATACCATCAGGTGGGAGAATGTGTAAAGGCGCAGACAATAAAACATAAATCACACGGGGTATTTACACCATGTTCACGATCAAGTAACATAAGGACGTCTGTTTCTTCTGGGAATCATTTAGCAATTATTCATCCTTGAAAGAACACAGAGCACGGCAATTCTGTGTAACCTAATGGAAGCCAGAATAAACAGTTTCATATGACCTAATTGCCCGGGAAATCTACTAGTATCTCGCAAAGAAGGGATTGGCGACAGATATTGCATAATCTGCTGACCTACAGTAAAATCATTAAAGGGAATCTGTCCGCAGGTGTTCACTTCCCAAACTACCTATGGTATATGTGCATGTAGCTCTTTCAAAGACAAGTCCAGCAATAACTTTACTTGGCTGTTCCATTCCTCAGTTACTAGGAAATCAGAATTTTAAGCTATATGCAATGAGGCTGAAGATCTAGCACAGATCTGAAACCTCAGTCACTCCAGCTCTGCCTCCTCCTGCTTGCCCGACTGTTCCAGGAGATGGAGGCGCTGGGCTGAGAATAGAGCTGGAGTGACAGGCTTCAGATTTACAGCCTAGGATTGTTAGCAATTAAAACGCTAATTTCTCAGTAACAGAGGTACAGATTGGCCATGTAAAAGGTAACTCTAGATTTAGCTTTAAAAAGAGGAACTAGCACCTATAAAAAAGTTCAGGTGGGTGAAATCCTGCTGACATTCATTTTAGGGAGCGGTCAGACACCCGTATAAGTCAGAATGCAATTGGATGGGCTAGCGTCTCCCCGACCAGAGTCTGATAGATACAAGTACATACAAGCAGCTGTCGTCACAGTGGAGCCACCAGCCAGTCCGGGCACTGCTCCGATTTATATGGCAGCCTGACTGTGCCCTTAAAGAAGTGGAATGCCTTTTAATGCAGATTAAATTGTTACTTTGATTGAAATGATTAATTAAAATTCTACAAAGCAATTCACAGTTTATATATTATATTAATGAGCCACAATTGCAGAGGAGTGGGACGCTGCACTTACAGCTCTCCTGCCTCTCTCCTTATACTCTGCCCACCACATGCCTCTGATTGACAGGTCACCCTTGTGTCTGTGACCTGCCTCCCAGGCCTGAGATTTTGTACTAGGGCCATTAGTCCCTGTGGGTCATCTGCTCAGAGGGGGTAGCACATGTGCAGATCAAAAGTCCAGCTCTTGCAATGTCATTTAGACCTTACCGCGATCGCACTGCTCCAGGCACTTACGACTACACGAAATCTCAGGCAGTGGAGGCAACTTGCTGAAACAAGAGTGACCTTTCCATCAGAGCCCAGAGGCAGCTGACGGGCAGGGAATAGGGGGAGAGGTCGGAGAGCTGTAATGCAGTGCCCACCCCACTGCACTTGCGGCTCATTAGCATAGAATTTAAAAACTGGATTTCTCTATTTTTTTCCCAAGTCTGCAGCCTTTGATTGTTTATAACAATTTTCCTCCACAGATTTCACCCCATGCAGGGCTTTGTAATAGGGTAGGATGAAATTCAAAGCACAAAGGATGCGTGCAGATTGGAGACCAAATCTACAACAACACTTTCCACTATGTGTAAACATGGCCTTATTCGCCAGGGTAAGTTTCACCTGGGATCCAGCTTATGCTGTAGCGGCCAAATATGCCAGGACTAGCCAGGTCCACAGAAGTGAGAGCCACTGCTACAGATTTCTATCACTAGGTCGGGTTTAGAAGAGCACAAGAAAAATCACCCAATTTCATCCGTATTGCATCAGTGTGACTCCATATTTATAGCTCAACAGTTTAAAATGCACGTGATCAAATGCATTTACGTGTTTAATAATGGAAGTGTATCAATAAAAATCAGACGCAATACCCATGAGATCGTTTCACAAGACCCTCTGCCCACCAAGTTATTTACAGCCTTTTATTATGGTGTTATGAATGACCGCTTAGTGTCGAGTTACCAAATTCTGAGATGGTTCTAAAATTCCGGTGACAAAATGATTCAGCATGTAGCGCTGTGCCGGTGTGTACTGTACAGTCAGATCTCTGGTCAGGATCACACTACACAGGGTTTGTGCCAATGAAGGATGCAAGGCTTTCACAACACGTGAACCTGCTGCCATCTTTGTCCAACTTCTGGGTAACGTGTGCGCCAATGTAGAGACACGTCACAGCAATCAAAATATCACAAGGCCAAAACCCTATTAATCTGTCATGTAAACTGGTAACTAGAACGGACCCTGCAAGACAACTCTGTTTACAGTCTGGTCTTTAGATCCTTCATGGAGTCAATGGTAATTAGCCGATCAAAAGGAGGGGGATAAAAGGCGGTGGTGATGCTATCAGTGCAGGACAGGAGAGAAGAATAAATATGCTGTATGGCTTGTCTGGTCTGGAGACCGCAATCAGACCACCTATCTGAGAAATAACCCACAGATGCCGTGATGTCAGCCCTTCACAATGTATCATACAGAGAATGAAATCTGAGGATTTCGTCCCGGTCACACGAATATACAGGTGCACACTGGGCGCAGCACATGAATACCTGCCGCCTGCATAAAAGGTACTGAATAGCTATGCTGGCGGCCCAGGTGGTCATTTTCTCAGACACTTCTGTCATGGGATCAAAAAGACATCCAATTACAAATGTCATATCATGGGCTGGTATATGCTGATGGACAAACAGTATGGCGATGTGATAGAAGATCAATGTGCACGTTCTATGCATGCTACTTTCCAAATGAAATTCTCAGGCAAAATCCACATGGGACTAATATATTGTAAATATCATGAAGTGGAAAATCCACAGTGGCAAAGTTCCCAGCAAATCATGTGGATTTGGATTTCTTTAAATCAATTCTGCATATTTGCTGCCACTTTCACCCAATTTATGCCAGAAGTTTGGCAGTCAGATTCACTCAACATGACTATCATCGTAACTCTATGAGATACTCATTAAAAAAAAAAAAAAAAGGTTCTACATACAATATGGCTATGTACAGTAACATATTTTAGGCAAATGTGGAAAAAATGCTGAAAGTAAGAATGCTTTAAAAAAAAAAAAATCATATGTGTGGGTTTTTTTTTAAATCAATTAAAATGCAAAGAGATTGAACAAGAGAAAGCAAAATCAAAATTTCATGTGTTCTCTTCCTATTTTCCTTCAAAACAGAATTATGTCTTCTAGGTAGACTTATATTTGTACAGAGTTTTTGAAGGAACTCGGCAAGGAGATTATTCCAAACATCTCGGAGAACTAACCGCAGATCTTCGGTGGCTATAGGCTTGAGTAAGTCCTTCCGTCTCTTTAGGTCATCCCCCCCACGCAGACTGGATGATGCCGAGATCAGCGCTCTGTGGGGACAATATCATCACTTCAAGGGCTCTTCGTTCTTCTTTACGTTGAAGATCTAGTTTTTAATGTCATCAGCCATATGTTTGGGGTCGTTGTCCTGCTGCACGATAAATTTGGAGCCACTCTGGCACATCCTTTATCATACTGCATAATAGATAATGACAATATTTCTGCCTTCTCTGACAATATTAAAAAGCGCACTTTAGAAGTCAAGCTCATTTTATTTCGAGGGTTATACATGGATTCTCAATGTGAGCACACCAGCTTCATCAGATCTAATAGGTCAATTCAATAATGTATACAGCTTGCATGGTGAAATTGGGGACGGATCCACTTCAAAATTCTCCAATGCTGCCCTGTAACATGGAGTCGCCAAGCATGTAGCAAGAAATTAATTATTTTTGAAGGGCTGCCCTGTTATATAGTGTAATTCTGATTATTATAACATGTGTTATGTATTTGGGCATTGCCTAAATATGTATAATGCCTGACTACTACAACTCTGGAGAGAACGCCGACACACATGTAGACTGACGTCACCCCCCGATTCTTACTGACCCTACAGTCTTATATGTGGACTGTACTGGACACTATAGGCCGATTCTACAGATACACATGGGACCCAAACAAGAGACAGGCACATCCATCCATCACATAAGATTACGTCCATTACTACTAATGTCAGTGTGGTTTCACGGACAGACATGTTGGTTTCATTAGCTGGAAATGGAATTACAAAAGGGTTTTTGGACACGAGCCATCGGTAATCTCTCGTGACACACACAAGGGGATGGCTTTGATAAAATAATATATGGAAATTGAAAAAAAGAAGCAAAAAAAAACTTACAAGGGACGGCTGTTGAATGGGTTTCAAATACAGACGGCGTAATAATATGGCCCCCAACAGGCCGCACTGAAGATCTCTTAAGTAGTCAGTGTTGTCCATAGCAATAAGATTCGGCTTTTAATATGTCCGTTCATTGTGAAAATTATCTTAGAGGTAGCTATGGCAATTGTGACCATTTTGGTTGAATGCTTAGTCTAGGACGGTCTGAAGATAGACCACTAACAAATATGAGGTAAAATTGGCACAAGACAACACTGTCCTATCTAGAAAGAAACTGGTGAATGTCTGTATAACCAGGACAAGAGATAAAACACATTATGGAGTCAGTGACAAAGTCTAACTCCATAACTAAGTGATAATTGTTATATTGTCTATTATGCAAACGTCTGTGAGGTGAGAGATACCGGCCAAATCTGTCTTCTAGCACAATCAGCAGACTGCACTTATTGTCAATTATCACCCCCTTCAAATAATGCTGAGAGCTCAGCGGCCTATGATCATCACAAAGGCCTATTATCACTTGTGGCCGCTGAGTCCAATCACACACGGGTCAATATACTGTATTCATGGGGGAGGAGAAGAGCGGGAGATAAAGACTGCCAAATATACAGTGCACAAAGGAAAATGAGACGCTAGATATATACGTTGCGTTTTATATTACAATATATACGGTACTTGCTACTGGTCCGCATTCAGAATACGCACCCATTGTAGTCTATGGTGCTGGTCGCATGATTGGTTTTCAGATCACATGAATGTTTGATCCGTGTCTTGTATAAAAAAATCACCCATACAAGTCTATGATGTGCAGTACCAATTGCGGTCAGTGGTGCACTAAAATACACTGCTCAAAAAAATAAAATAAAGGAGCGCTACATATAATGCCATATCATAGATATCATTGAATGAAATATTCCAGTTGCAAATCTTTATTCATTACATAGTGGAATGCATTGAGAACATTAAAACATAAAAATGATCAATGTAAATCAAAATTAATATCCCATAGGGGTCTGATTTTGAGTATCATTCCAAATCTAAAGTGGAAAATCAAATTACAGGCTGATCACACTTCAGTGGAAATGCCTTAAGACAAGGAAATGATGCTCACTTGTGTGTGTGACCTCCACGTGCCTGTATGATCTCCCTACAACGACTGGGCATGCTCCTGATGAAGCGGCGGATGTTCTCCTGTGGGATCGTCTCCCAGACCTGGATTAAAGCATCCACCAACTCCTGGACAGTCTGTGGTACAATGTGGCGTTAGTGGATGGAACGAGGCATTATGTCCCAGATATGCTCGATTGGATTCAGGTCAGGGGAACAGGCAAACTAGTCCATAGCATCAATGCCTTCATCATTCAGGAACTGCTGACACTTCAGCACATGAAGACTAGCATTGTCATGCATCAGAAGGAGCCTATGGCACAGTGCACCTGCATATGGTCTCACAATGGGTCTGAGGCTCTCATCCTGGTACCCAAAGGCAGTCCGGGCACCTCTGGCTTGAAATTCATCCCCACACCATTACTAACTACGGTAACTGCCAACACAGTCATCCTGGAGGATGATGCAGAACGTTCTCCATGGCATCTCCAGACTGTCACATGTGCTCAGTGTGCACAGGGCGCCAATGTCAAATGTGCCAATCTTTGTGTTATTTGGCAAATGCCAATCGCCGTGCATGGTGTTGGCTGTAAGCACAACCTCCACTTTTGAACGTCAGGCCCTCATGGAGTCCATTTCTGACAGTTTGAGCAAGCTCAAGGATGTTAGTGGCCTGCTGGGGGTCATTTTGCAGGGCTCTGGCACTGCTCCTCCTTTCACAAAGGAGGAGGTAGCGGCTCTGCTGCTGGGTTACTGCCTTCCTACCGCCCCCTCCACGTCTCCTGGTATCTGCTTCCTGCTCTGGACACTGTGTTAACAGATACAGCTACCCTTCTTGCCAAATCTCGTATTGATGTGCACTACCTGAGCAACTTCTGTGGGTTCTAGACACTGCCTCATGCTACTGTACAGTACCTCTAAGGGTGAGAGCAATGACAAAGTGCAAAAGTGACCAAATCAGCCAAAAAGGATGAGAACAGAGAAATGGTCTGTGGTCACCCACTGCAGAATCACGTGTATATACTTTTTTTGGGGTGGGGTAGAAGAGTCTTAGAAAAGGGGTTGGAGCGCATGAAAAAAAAATCACACATAGGTAAAGATGGACAGACACACCAAAGACACAGAGGAAAATGTACTCCAGCACATGAAAACTGGTCCGTTTTCTTCACATATGCCAGAAACAAAACAGTACAAAGGAAAACCCATGTCTAAATGTGCAGAGAGTCTGTTAGATCTACTGGCAGTGTAAACTAGGTTCCATAAAGGGGTTATCCAGGACCATTTAAATGTTGTTTGTTTTTTTTTTTGTTTTTTTTTTTCACTATGAACCCAAGAACTAGCAGGTAGGTAGTTGTTAACCACGTGCCTTTTATGCCCGACGCGAAGCTCTGGCAGCAAAGAGCGATCACAAACCGCTTCTGCTAGTAATTCAGCAGCTTCCACTGATGTCATATCGACAGAGAAGTGGCTTCTCTTCTGCATTGCTCTGTTGATAGGGTGTGACTGCCAACTTCATGCTGATTGATAGCCGGCTCTCCTCTGTTTAACTGCGGGGAGCCAGCTGTCAATCAGCATGACGTTGGTAGTCAACAAAGCAATGGGGAAGAAGAAGAGCTGCTCTGTTGACCTGGAGCAGCTGAATTGCCGACAGGAGTGGTAGATGTTCATTCTAGAACAAGCAGGTAGTTGCCTCTGCTAGCAAATACGGTACCTGCCTGTTAGTTTTAGGCCCATCCTAAAAAATAAAATAGTCCAGCACATCCCCTTAAAAGGCTTCGCGCACAGGGCTCTGCTGTGTGAATGAGACATGTATTCACAAAAGTCCTATTTTTTCTGTTTTCTGCCTGTATATTTCTCAATTACAGAACAACTGCTACAATTTCTTATAAGAATGTTCAATTTTTCCCCCCAATTTCTTTGTCATTAGCAAAACAATAACTGCAGTAATTAAACCATTACTGGGAGCCAAATTGAAACTGGAATGACACATTGTCGATCCAGCTATTACAGAGCCAGGGAAAATAACCACGGTACTCCTAACATCCTGTATTAGTACTTTAAAGAAGCACTCCCATAAAACTTTTCATCCTCTTAATATAGTGCAATTATCATATTACACAGCACTGTGTGCATACAATTGCTCATTTTGCTCAGTTACAGTAATTCTTCTCCTTTCCATTAGGTCTATGACATCAAGTGATTAAAAACTGACTAGCTGAATCCTTCTAAGCTCTATGTAGAAACAGGAGGTCAATTTTGCCTGCATAAGCCAAGAGTCACTGCAAAAGTTTATGGACGGGAGGAGGAGGGGGAACAGCTGGGTCAAGAGTTGAAGAGGGGAATGATAAATGCAGGGATAAGAGACTTCAAGTTTCTAGATACAGCAGAGAAGAGATTAACTAGGTAGAAAAGCAAAACGAGCAATTGTAAGTACACAGGGCTATATATGATAACTGCAATGAATTAACCCCTTTCTGACCGTGAATGCACTCAGTATGTCATGGTTGGATGGTACTTGCCAACCTTAGACATAATGAGTAGATCCAGGCGATTTTGCGTGCACAGAGGATGTAAGAGCACCATCAGCACCGGGTGTCAGCTGATTCAGACAGCTGACACCAGGCTCACATTGCCAGGAGCGGTGCCCGCTTTTTAAACCCTTATTACTTAACTTAAAAAAAAAGTTTCACAAATTGTACTGATGTAAAGTAGACATGTGAGAAATTATTAACTATTTTGTGTGACATAACTCCCTGGTTTAAGAGTATACAAATTCAAAGTTTGAAAAATTGCCAAATTTTCGCAAAATTTCCATTTTTTTTCACAAACACACACTAGTCATATCGTACAAATGTTACCACGATCATGAAGTACAATACGTCACGAGAAAATCTCCGATATCAGAATCTGTGGGATCCTCAAGGGTTCCAGAGTTATTACTTCAAAGTGACACTGATCAGAATTGCGAAATTTGGCCTGGTCAGGAAGGTGCAAACAGCCTTGGGGAGTAAATGGGTTAAGAGGATAAACTTTATAAAGTCAAGTCAAAAAGATATGCAGTTCCCTGCTACTGCATTCAGCCCAGCCCTCTATGGCAGCCGGACCAGGGCAGTCTTCACTACTGCTGTGGGCAATCCTTGCCTTGGCATCCTGGGCGCCCTCTGGCGTCTACTTGCCCCTGTGATGCTATGGGGTCTAGTTTACGTCAGGAGGAGCCCATGTTTTCCTTAGTATTGCCAAGGTGATGGAATTAATGCCTGTGCAGGTACTGCAATTATCACCTGTGTAATACCATGGAAATCCTGAAAACATGACCTGTTGGTGGCTCTTGAGGACTGGAGTTGGGGAACACTATTAGATCATCAGCTGATTCCACCAATATCTATGGGTTTGGGTGACTAATGGGTGTATGGGGGTCTTCAGAAAATATTCTACTTCTCTATGCAACGAAAAGCTTGTCCATCAGGAGTGTGGGAATGGAATATATATTTTATTCTCACTAATAATTAATGCGCTTACTATCAAAATGCATTTAGATGCCAATTTACCATGACACTTAGGGCCTTAGGTGGGTAGTAGGGGTGTTAACAACAAGGCCGCGAAGATATGGCCCACTCCAAGTTAACAAGTCTTCATTCATGGTAAATGGCTTCCCACTCACATACTGAAGAAATCACAAAACAATGTTTATGTCTAAAAATACAAATTAAAGCCCATTTCAGGCCAGTGAAAATAAAGAGATCCTTTTCTAACGGTTCTGTAGTGACAAGAGGGAATAATTAAAAAGTAGCATTAGGCTTTGAAAAGTTGCAAAATTTTGGTATAAATCGAAGCTGTGACCAAATTTGGCAGCTTTTGGCGTTTCTACGGGCTCAGCCAAAATAAGAGGGGCTGGGGTGGGATGGCACATGACAATTTGTCTAATTCATGAGGAACTGTGGCGTTCCTGTATGCCAGAAATCACACTCCAGACCCTGACTGAAGTAAGATTTTGCCACTCGTCAGATTCATGAAGAGATGTGCTCGCCTCATCATCAAGGCCGGCAAGAACAACGTCAGTCTTGGAGGTTCAGGGCTTCAGCATTTCCAAAAATCTCTCTATATAGTTACAGGCCCACACAATAGATAGCTGCCGGGCGACATACTGTTTGGCTGACAGCCATCTCCGCCGACTTCTCCAGACACAGAAGCGCTTGCTCTTTCACATTAGGAGGATGGTGGAGAAACACAATTTTTTTTCTTAATTAACGAGAGTCATATCAAGATCTTCAAATATTACGCAACGTGTGAAATAAATAAGTCCTCACTTGTCGCTCATCAGATCTTTTGCAGTCATGTTTTTCTATGTGTTTACAGGAGACAACACTAATTTGCATTAATTACTAGATTTACTTCCAACCATCCCATGGTTTTACCAACATTCTCTATAGACAGGGTGGATAGCAGGGATCATTGCTGATCCATATTAACCTAGCTATTAATTTCAGAGATCTCCAATAATATTACTCAATCTATGTATCTGCTGAGTCTTTCCGGCACTTATCCTGTCTAACGACTTCATGGCAGACTGCATTAATACTATTAAGAAATGAGGGGTATTCTTCTGTGTAAGCGGCCCTATGACCCCACGTTATCTGCTCACATCCTGTCCTGTTAGTCACTCCCAGAAAAACTACGAAACCAGTGTGACTTGTAGGAAATAATGGATTCCAGAGGAAATAAGACGCGCAGAGAGGTTAACAAACACGTGTTATCGCAGGGGGACAAAGTGTGAAGGGCACAACCCCTGTACATAGCCTTTATGGCAGAGTATTTTGGACAATTACATTTTTCAGCTTGTTCTAAAGGAAGTGAATACTTCTTTCTGGCCACCAGTAGGGCAGGAATACTGCCGGCTCCTTGGTTCCCATTACACTTCCATAATAAGCATCGGTATTCCGGTGAAACATGGAAGCTTTCCATTTGCCTGACTCAACAGTTCAGGGATTTTTTTTCCCTCACACTAGTGTTCAGGATTTTTACTACCCTCAATGGTCACAGGAAAGGTTGAGGAGGACAATGTTCTTCAAAAGATTTTAGAGACCCTGGCTTACAGCGTCTTCATGGTATTTCCTAGCTTATACCTCAAGACATGACTCTTGCCCAAGGCTGAAGTTACATGTCCACACATCACAAAAACATTACGTGTAATATTTCATACAAGTTTATCATGTGTACCTTACATTCTACTCCTTTGTCACCTTCCGTATTTACCAACATTTATTGTTCAGCCTGTAAGCAGAGACACTGCCATCTTTGTTGTATACGATCATGTTTTTACATATGGCAGCTAGTAACATAAAAGGGTTGTGTGGTTGCAGATACTGTGGTCTGACTGCGCTTCTCAACATGGGAGGATACCGTAGATTTCAGGGCAGGGTTCGCAGCCTCCTCATGTGCAGAGAAGATAACAAAATGTATGAGAAATGGATTTTGTAAAGCGCGTGGAGTGAAAACACAACATAAGACACGGCTCTCCGGCTACACTCTGTACGGTGTGACTTTCTAACTCTTGTGTAACTTTCACACTCAACTCAATAGCCACAGACTTTCCCTCCCACGGAATAACCACAATATTATACACGATCTTGTACATAATTGTGCTGAATGCACACAGCTGAATACGCCTTGAAGATGGCAACCATGCCAGACATAACCGAGGAACACCCCCCTCTTCAAGAAGACTTAAGATTAAGATCTACTAAAATATAGTTAAACAATTGAATTTGTCATACCGTATATATATTACCTATACCAGAGGTGTCAAACTGCATTCCTCGAGGGCCGTCAACAGGTCATGTTTTCAGGATTTCCTTGTATTGCACAGGTGATAATTTAATCACCTGCACAGAATGATTCCAGCACCTTGTGGAATGCTAAGGAAATCCTGAAAACATGACCTGTTGGCGGCCCTCGAGGAATGCAGTTTGACACCTCTGACCTATAACTATACCCAAATTTAGGAAGATGTTCCATTAGGACAAAGATACAGATGAACTCAATGGTGGAGCAGAGAACAGTCAGATCCCTGCTCCACCATTCCTTCTGAATAGAGACTGAAGGACCTGCAGGGACCTACAGGTCACAAGACATTCTCCGGGCAGGAGAAACCAGCTCAGTGTAGGCAATACTATGGGCATAATACAGTGTATGGGTAGCACTGTGGGGGCCAAGAAAGATATATTGCGCTATACGGAAAGTAATCAGACCCCTTTACATTTCTCACTCTGTTTCATTGCAGCCATTTGGTAAATTCATAAAAGGAATTGGAGAGGATCTGCAAGGAAGAATGGCAGAGGATCCCCAAATCCAGGTGTGAAAAACTTGTTGCATCATTCCCAAGAAGACTCATGGCTGTACTAGCTCAAAAGGTGCTTCTCCTCAATACTGAGCAAAGGGTCTGAATACTTTTGACCATATGATATTTCAGTTTTTCTTTAATAAATTTTAAAAAATTACTACATTTCTGTTTTTGTTTTTTTTCAGCCAAGATGGGGTGCAGACTGTACATTAATGAGAAAAAATGAACTTTTTTGAATTTACCAAATGGCTGCAATGAAACAGAGTGCAAAATGTAAAGGGGTCTGAATACTTTCCGTACCCACTGTGTAAACTATCTGGGGAAGATAGGCAGATCATATGTCCGCAGAGAAGTCAGAATATTGCATATGGATAGGGCTTCCATTAGAGGTGTGCATGCTGTGTGTGTGTGTTTTCTTAGCACAATTTGCCCTCTTTGCATATTCAAACCACTGTTTGTTCAGTGATGGATGTGGATATCTGACTTTTCTTCCTGTTTCACCTCAACCACAACCTCTATTCTGATTCAAATGACACCCGGCATGACGCCGCCTGTGCTATGTGCAAAACAGGAAACATACATTCTGTTATCTAGATGTGGAGGTTGTGCACGGAGCAGCTCACATCTGCCTCTTCTACATTTATGGGGCTTGCACCAGACATAAGCAAACTTTGGCCGCAAGTTGGAGATGAACCACAGACTGCATCCGAGCGTCCGCCTCCTGTAGGTGTACACGCCCGAAAATAATGCATGGCAGAGCGTACGTTTACTTTGCTGGCGCCAATATTGTCTACGGCCTTGTCAGCCCGTACGTCTGAATCACGTTTTGTGGGGGGCGCTTGGATGCAAGCCACAATGGGACCCTCGCACGTGAAGATCAGCGCAATAAGAAAGCACCCTGGTAATAAATAAGTTGGCTATTTAAACAGCCGCAACACATGCAGGGATTTCCTGTTTGTTAGGCAGTCCCTACATGGGTTGCGGCTGTCAAACAGTAGGCGCGGGGACACATAATTGGAGCACATCGAAGACACGGTTAGCACCAGAGCATGCTCAGATAACACCTTACATTCGCTCATCACTACTCCCGACTCCAGTATAAACATGCATGGTTTGCTCAGATGAGCTTGCATGTATATTTTATCAAGGAAAGACAAAATGCCATTGTTATTCTCCTCTAACAGTTGCTTATTTTACATGGTAACAAAACGATTGAACGTGAACAGTGCCTTTTTCCCCCAGCAATTTGTATCGTTGTGTTGACCAGAGGAAAGCACCACAGATCAGATATTTGACCAATCCAGTAGAAATCAGGAGATTTCTCAACTCTTATTCCATTACTCCAGAGTTTGAGATCCAACAAGACTCGAAACGTATTGCCTTTACTGTGTGCAGCGGAGAGGTCCATTTTAGACTAAAAGTGACCACTGTATGATTCGCCTGTAGTCTGGGGAGAAGTCCGCAGCACAAATGCATTAAAATTCCTGGCAACCTCATACTCCTAGGCTAGTATTACAAAGCACCACTGATACAGGAATTTATATTTATGCAATCCTCTAAATCTAACTCCAAGGGGTTTGTTAGCAAAAAATGACCAATTCTAATCAAAAAGTAAATAAAAAAGACCATATGAAATCTTGCAAATTCTTAAAAAATAATCTTTAAAAACACAGGCAGGATTAAAAACACAGGCAGGATTACAATAAAACGTATCACTATTCATAATGGCTGATAACACAGGATACACAATTCACAATGTCACAGCTCACATCCTCCCCCTTGCTGCACAAATCATACGGAACACAACACTCATCCAAAAAAGTTCAATGGGCATTGACCATTGCTGTCTATGGTCCATGTAGCTGCTTTAAAGCAACTTGGCCATCCACATAAACATAGAAAATAGAATAAAACTAAATTGTATAAAAAAAAAACATTTGGAGAAAGAATATTTTACCTTTTGCATTATTAAAAAAAATATAGGTAATGCATTAAAATGTGGACATTTAATTTAAGTCAACAAAACTTTTTTTCTTTTTATACTTCTGTTTTAGCACAAGTCATTTTTCTGTGGGTTCATTGCACTTTTTCTTGAAGTTCCCGACATCTGAAAATTAGAGATGTGCTTTCACTTCCAGTAAACTGGTGGACTCTGCAGACACTTTTCTAGGGAAGCGGTGTCTATGACAAAAGCGCAGACGTCTTCAGACAGTGGAAGTGTTTACCACACAAGACTCAATATATATGTTTGTTGAGTCACTATTTCATATTGAAAGCTAACAAAAATGTAGTGGGGGTTACCTGGTTTTGAGAACC
Source organism: Ranitomeya variabilis (assembly GCF_051348905.1). Lineage (NCBI taxonomy): Eukaryota > Metazoa > Chordata > Amphibia > Anura > Dendrobatidae > Ranitomeya > Ranitomeya variabilis. The sequence goes on from NC_135234.1 coordinate 81,476,970, forward strand.
CCTATTTCTACTGGGGCACACAAGATCTTCTCCCGAATAAGCTGGACGCTATTAGCTAAAGCTACTGGGACTGTAACATATAGGAACGATGGAGGTCCACCAATTTTGAAGATATTAGCCAGGTTCTGCTGTTGCCTTACACGTATCAGCCCTGGGCCACACAGGAGCCACGAGCACTAATACAGGAGCCACGAGCACTAATGCCTCTCATTTCCGTCACACTGGCACTGACGAGCTTTGCAGACAGTGATCGTGCCGTGATTCATCACTCGTGTCGGGGACAGACTTCTCATTTTTCTGGGCATCTATACAAGGAAACATTGAGCAAAGATCTTAAAGCTGCAAACCTGAAGCTACGATAGGGCTGAGAAAATGATAAAAGGCAGGCAGTCGACTAGTAATATGTTGCTGGCATCTATGTTTACCATCAATGACTACAATAGTTCTTATTGTCTGTTCGCATTAATAAAATAAAAAAATATTGGAATAATAGTTATACTGACTTTCACAAAATCTACAGCAACTTGTTCAAATCTACTTTTCTGGTCCAAATAGCCCACATTACACGCAAGGTGCCGAACCAGAAAGTAACAAAAAGTTATTACACACTAAAAAGTATTTTTGCAAAAATAAAATATACCACATATAACACTGCTACTACTAATAATAGGGGTACATTAAATTTTGGACTTGCAGAAGAATAATAAGTTGTCAATGTTCACACAAAAAGTTTTTTTTCTTTTTAGAAAAGTGTGAGGGTTTAGCAGATTGTATGCAAGGGATTTATATATTTAAAAAAAAATGAAGACTGGGTTAGGATTGAATGTCCTAAGTAAATGTGTCCATAGTCTTTTCTCTGTTTTGTCTAAACAATATGGCTGCCAAGATTCCATGGTTGAAAGGCACTCCGCTTAGGCAGGAATGGAGGAAAGCCAAGTAACTGCAGCAATTAGTACTTTCTTCTTCCTTGGGCTCCTTCACGTGGCCATATTATAGCCAAAGACACTACATCCACTGCCATATTGAAGATGCATTCATTGCCTGAGTGGAGAATTTGTGTGGAACGCCTGTCTCTCACATCCATGAAGCACAGACCATTCTCACATTGGAAGACCCGGCCCGACTGCACAATCTCCTGAGCTATGAAGCCCAAGACGGATATGTGAAGGCGTCCTAATACAGCGCCATACTACAGCACCAAGCTGTAGATACTCAGCCTGAACCAATACAGACTACAGCACATGTGTGAACTAGTCCTAACGCTCTATCCACTTTCTACCTACAGCCGGTTACCGCATACAGTAAAGGAGACTAAAGGAAAACAAAAAACAAAAACTGCTTACTATATTCACCCCAATATATTTTAAGGACTTTCCACCTTCCCGGTGTTACATTGCATCTGTGCCCAAGATATCTCCAGCATAGTAATAGCACATGTAAAGCAGACAGACCTTAAATAGATATAGCATTGATGCAGATGAGAGGTGCAAATATTAGTAACGCCCCGTCAGCACATCAGACGGTAATAAACCAGATGTAGCGCTCAGGAAAAGCTAATCCTGTTCCTCGGAAAGTTCTAAATGAATCTTGGAGAATCTATGTTAATACCTAAGTATCTCTCAGCAGGACCCTAACCATTAAATGGATTTTCAAGGACTCCTTATGACTTCCCCTCCATTACCAGGCACATCTCCATTCATTCTGTAGCTCCTAGATCTGCTGTTCATCCCCAATCAAGTGAATAGGACTTGGCTGCAATTGCAAATGTATGGAGCAGTGTCTGCTCAGTGCCGCTCAACTGAACGACGGACAACCACCACTGATCATGACTGAATATCGACCGATTGCAAATCCAAGACAGATATCCAAGCCCCAGAAAATTAAGCACGGCTGCTTTCTTCTAGAAACAGCAGAAGACCGGTCTGTGGGTTATGTCTGGTATGGAAGCTCAGCTCCATTCTGGGCACATTTCTGAATTGTTTTGCATATTTTCATGTTAATATCAGTGGCTGGTAACAGAAAACAGCAGCCTGCATAGCACATGCAAATGTTTTGTCCCAGCGCAGCAGTATAACTAGTTGTGTTACATAAAAAATGGAAGGAAAGAAAAATTAAACACTAACTAGTGAAACACATCAGTAGCACAGATCCGTGCCCCATGGGTGGAGACCGGAATGTTCAATGCCTCTATTTTCACAATGCAGAATGGGGAACCCTAAATCTATGAAAATAGAACTCAAAGATTGGTAAAAATATATCTGCTGATTGGACTGTCCCGTCCATCGTCCCTACAGACCGGCTTGGTCTTACTCCTCAGAAAGAGGACACTGGAATCATGCAGGTGAGCAAACTACAAAATCCACGGCAGGACCTCACGGATCTAATTATACGTGATTGAGGGCCATACAGCATCGGCAGTATCCGACATACATGGGATCCAGACAGTACTAAGAATATGGCCTAAACGGCCCATTTATATAGGATCGCTGTCAAAACAGGTCAGAAATCACTCGATAAATGCTCAGTTGCTGGGCGAGATGATTTTAAGACTAGGTTAAAAAAAAAGAAGAAAAAAAAGTACAATCTTTCTCTGCAGTGCATTGTCCTGTGTACAAGTTAAGGTGCTGCTGAGAAAACTGTTCTATATGCAAAAAGTGATGGAAATAAACAGTCGTTCTGTGCACATGTAGGTGCTGTTCGCCTGTCTAAACACGTCGTCATACCACCGCTGATTGGTGGTCGTTTAAGGTCAGCCTGCTTAAATGGGACTTCGATTACTTAGGGCCCCTTCACACAGCGGTTTTGTCTCTTCATACATCATCACTGTCCCCAAAGGGGTCTAAGGCGTGTGGGAGGAAACCCACGCAAACACAGGGAGAACATAAACTCCTTGCAGATGTCGTCCTTGGTGGGATGTGAACCCAGCACAAACAACAATGCTAACCACTGAGCCACCACTGATTTTATTAAAGAAGAGACAGCATTAATAGCAAATCATTGAGGTTATATAAATTGGACTAACGTTGTAAACCCATATAGAATGGTATAGATTAATTATGTAACCTCACTCATCAATCCACTGCTACATATACAAACTATATAAAGAAACCCGTACAGTGAGTCACAAACCATAGAAGGGTGTAGGACAGCCGAGGATATCCAGCCTCACCTAGAAATAACAATTCATATTGATACAGCAATTAGCCAGTAAGTGGAATCCGTGCACAGTAATAAGCGATTACATCTCAGACGGGTGAATCACGGATACCGGGACACACTGCTCGCACTTCCTGTTATTGATCTGATATCTTAATTATACCCTGGTGACAAATTGTCACTGTCTCTACTGTATGATCTAAAGTTCAGGACAAAGACGAGGTCTATAAAAATATCTACAAATATTTATATCCAATCTATGATGAAAGGTCTAAAGCGTAAAACAGGGGATACTGACGGCAACTTTTCAGGTTCAGCGTCATCATGAAACCCCTTGTGGTTCCAAAAATCTCCAAATACATGGACACCCTCTTCAACATAACGACCCGAAGATCGAGCAAGGAATGTAGCTGATCTTTGCTCAAACGAATCCACACAAGGACAGTATGGGCATAACTATAGTAGGTGCAGGGGTTGCAATCGCACCTGGATCCTGGAGCGTAGTGGGGCCCAAAAGGTCCCTTCAGCCCATATGAAAAGACTACTACTACTATTAATGATCTGTGATAGTAGGAGAGACCCTTTGGAAATTTTGCATCGAGGCCCATGAACGCTAAGTTACACCACTGTCTGGCCGTAATCGGAGAAAGACTTGTGGTCACCATATTTTCTCTGAAACCTTAAGAACTTTTAACATAAGAGTTCAAATCTCAGTATAGATGGTTAATTGATGTCCTTCACGCATGTATCCTTCAAAGGGTTATTCCCATTCCATTGGATAGGGGATAACTTACTTATCACTGGGGCTCTAGCACGCAGGATTTGTGGAGCCCCATCTTGACAGAGGAATACATGCTCAAAACCCACTTTACTGAATGTCTATGTATAGAAGCCATGACACTAGCGTAAATAGACCCCATACATGTGGTGGTAGGATACTCCTTGTGAACATTGGTCCCTCAGCACATGATACACCTCTCCAAAAGTCTTCCTGTGGGTGGTCCATCTGTGGTTCATGGAAATGTTGTGTCAAAGATACCAGAAGGAAAATGTTGCCGTCACAGTTGTAACCCAAGTAAGGAGAGTTGCTCGATTACAATATGGTTATCCATACTTGTATTAGTGAGTGTCGTCACCCATAGATATTAGAGCTGGTGTGAATCATTTTACAGGACCTGGTCCTGCGGCCGCATAAGTAATCTGTTGAGCCCTGCAAACCGCTCTTTAAACAACGGGATCCCTTGCTCCTCTTGATTAGTTGGCCTGGCAAGACCCCATCATAGAAGCGCGATGCACATGTGATGTCACCCCAGGCTAGCTAATCGAAGGAAAAGCCACGGATGCCTACAAGTAGGAGGCAGCATCAGATTACCGAAGTAGCCTCTGGACCAGGATCTACAGCACCTTTACTAGCTATTTTCTTTAATAGCTGAAGGCCATACTGATCTTTTATTTTTCTCAGGAAGCAAATAAATAAATACTGCGTGTGGGTGTACCGTATATAGTTCCTTCAATGTGTTATATATAATATAAACACATTAAAGGAAATCTGACAGCCAGTGCAGGTTGCTCGATCCACGGTCAGCATTTATCACATGTTGGCTGTATGATCTCAGCCAGGTATGTTTAATTTTCAAACTCTGAGCCGTTGCAGAAAAAAAAATACCGGTAGTTTCATAGACCGTGGATACCGAGCTGTCTATTAAACTATGAGATCATACAGCCACATGGATCAGGCATTGTGCATCACCTGTACGGTTCCCTTTTCACAGCTTTAGAAGAGGGTCCAGGTGACAAAGGCAAAATTAAAAACTGCAGTTTTTTTTTTTTAATCAAATAATTTTTTATTCAAAAGCTCCAAATACAAAATTTTCCATCTTTCAAATAACAAAATTTCAAAAAACAAAAGCTACAACTTCCATTCCCTAACGCACCCTAAACCCAAACCCCAACATTTCAGAGACGACCATTTTCATAGCAAATAAAACTACTGTCTACCATTAATGACTGTCCATTATGCATCACGGACGTGATTAGTACTATAAAAGAAGCTGGTGACAACCATTCCAAAACTACAAGGTATTGCCACTCCTGCCAGGCAAAAGGAAACCTGTTGTGAATTCTGCTTTTGGGTTCCCTCCGGTGGTGGTAGGTGGTAATGCAGTTGTCCCTGAGTTGCAGTCCTGGTCAGGTGTTTCTGCTGATTGCAGTTCTGACTGGGGTATTTAGGTGTGCAGGATCCATTAGTCCTTGCCAGTTGTCAATTGTTGTTGGGAGGCGTTGGACCTCTGCCTGGTTCCTCCTGCCTTTCTGCCAAATCAGCAAAGATAAGTGTCTGGTTTTTTTTCTGTGGCACACATGCTGTGTGCTTCATGATTCAGTGCTATTCTTTTGTGTTTTCTTGTCCAGCTTAGATTGTGTCAGTATTTTCTCAGTCTTGTTGGATTCTCTGGGGTTGCAGATATTCATTCCACGTCTTTAGTTAGATTGTGGAATTTTTTGTATTATCTGCTGTGGATATTTTTTGAAGGGTTTTAATACTGACCGCCTAGTATTCTGTCCTATCCTTTCCTATTTAGCTAGAGTGGCCTCTTTTGCTAAATCTTGTTTTCTGCCTGCGTGTGTCTTTTCTTCTCCTACTCACAGTCAATATTCGTGGGGGCTGCCTATCCTTTGGGGTTCTGCTCTGAGGCAAGGTAGTATTCCTATTTCCATCTATAGGGGTATTTAGTCCTCCGGCTGTGTCGAGGTTTCTAGGGTTGGTTAGGCACACCCCACGGCTACTTCTAGTTGTGGCGTTAGTTCAGGATCTGCGGTCAGTATAGTTTCCACCTACTCCAGAGAAAGTTTCATGCGGCTCCAAGGTCACCGGATCATAACAGAAACCCCTGACATCCAGCAGAAGCAAGTCCTTCCTCCACCTTTTAATCATCTTTCCACATAAATGCACCTAAACGTAGAGACTCCATAACGGTATCCAAGGAGCCTTAGAAAAAAAGGATGACTTGTCAAAAAGATTTGAGGAACGTGGAGAGAAGTTGCAGCTCATAGGCTAATGCCAATGTTAGTAAGACAATACCTGAAGATTGATGACGGTGTGTGGCATCCCATGCAATAAGGCAGTGTTCCCCAACTCCGGTCCTCAAGAGCCACCAACAGGTCATGTTTTGTGGATATCCTTAGTATTGTACAGGTTATTGAATGTTTGCCTGTCTATGTGATGCAATTATCACCCGTGCAATACTAAGGAAATCCTGAAAACATGACCTGTTGGTGGCTCTTGAAGACCGGAGTTGGGGAACACTGCAATAAGGTATAATCTCTGGATGAGGAAAGCATATGGTGCTGAATGCTACTTGCAGCTCTACACATAATGCCAAGTCCATCTGTGATTTAGGCAATTTCTTCCCTCTCAATCTACATATAAATCTTGTTATTCTTAGTAATTCAATGTTTCTTAATAAAAGGCTGACGGTAGAAGGCCAGGCGATACAGCGCAGCCAGAGCGATCCAGAAAATATGTCCGTCACAAACGCTTTTAGCTTCAAGATGGAATTTGAGGAGGAGTGAGGATTACAGCTGGCAACAGTGAATATAACAAAATATTCTAGAAATAATTAGAACCTTCCTCTTGGGTTTGATTTTGTTGTTGAGGTCTTAAACACTCCGACAATTTCCACGAAGGGTCCTGGGAATCAATAAAACCGAGACGTCATTGAGAGGTCACAAGCCGAGCATTTCTACCCAAGGGAATGGATGATCTGGTCATTGGGAGGTCACAAGCCGAGCATTTCTACCCAAGGGAATGGATGATCTGGTCATTGAGAGGTCACAAGCCGAGCATTTCTACCCAAGGGAATGGATGATCTGGTCATTGAGAGGTCACAAGCCGAGCATTTCTACCCAAGAGGATGGATGATCTGGTCATTGAGAGGTCACAAGCCGAGCATTTCTACCCAAGGGAATGGATGATCTGGTCATTGGGAGGTCACAAGCCGAGCATTTCTACCCAAGGGGGTGGATGATCTGGTCATTGAGAGGTCACAAGCCGAGCATTTCTACACAAGGGGATGGATGATCTGGTCATTGGGAGGTCACAAGCCGAGCATTTTTACCCAAGGGAATGGATGATCTGCTTTGCATGTCTGTTGATGAAAGAACGCAACTTCATGTGAATCCAATGCACAGCTTACACAGCATCCGTTAAAGTGGATCTTTTACCAAATTTTTCATGTTGAACTGGACACAGGATGTTATAGCGGGTACAGTGATTTTTTTTTAAATTTTTCAAATTTCACCTGTTCATTGCTGATCTACATGTATTAGAATAAGTATTGGCACCTACTAGTTTATCATTGATGGCCTATCCTTAGGATAGGTCAATGTCTGATCAGTCGGCACCCCCGGCCGATCAGCTGTTAACCATGTCGGCTGCAGCCAGACCTAAATAACGCACTTGTGCAGCTGGCCATCTTTTGATAGTGGCCGCCAGTGTACTACACATCCACCTCCTAGTGATATGAACAGGAGGTGGACGTGCAATACCAAGACTTGGCCACTGACAGAAGTGTTTGCCAGCTTCACAAGTGAGTATTTCCGGTTTGCGTCTGCCAATGACACAAATAACAGCTGATCGGCGGGAGTGCCGGGAGTTGGCCCCCAACCGATCAGAAATAGCCTAAGGATTTCCACTGAAGTTGGATCAACCTGTAATTTGATTTTCCACTTTGATTTTGGGTATCATTCCAAATCCAGACCTCCGTGGGATATTAATTTTGATTTACATTGATCATTTTTAGGTTTTATTCTTCTCAACGCATTCCACTATGTAATGAATAAAGATTTGCAACTGAAATATTCAATTCAGCGACATCTAGGATGTGGGATTTTATTTAGTGTTCCCTTTACTGTTTTCAGAACACACACACACACACGTTTTGAGTCTATTATGACATAAGATGCAAAGTGAATGAACAAAGGAGTAATCTAACACACATCAATATTTGGTCAGATTACTATTTGCCTTAAAACAATATTAGTCCAATTCAGAACACGGCTGTTCATTTCATTTCAGGGTTTGGCTGTACTCCTGCAGTTTGGGGAAAAAAAAAAAAAAAGATTAGAAGCCCCCATTCAGGTAATCAACAGGGTTCCCATTGGCCAGACATACACTAGTCTAATTAACACCTATTCAGAGAATGGGTGATAATTAAACTGGAAAATCCCTTTAACTTTCCTTCATATGAAAACCATTAGATAGCAGACATCCTGTGGAAGCCCATAACAATGCTGCTAAAGATCCTCATTGAATAAAGTTTTCGGTGTTCTCCATTTGGGAATACAAAATAAAATACAGTGTATAGTTTTTACAAAATAAAGTCAGACAATCAAATCGTTCTCCACTAAGAATAAGGACACGCCGTTATTTATAGGACCTGTATAACGCTCTGAACGTGACTTATTTGCGTAATTAAAGCTGAAGGCTCAGATATGTATTTGGGGAGCAAGAACTGGGGAGAAAAAAATTTGCTGATCACTACAGAAATTATTCAATAAACCTGGAATATATTGAAATGGTTTCAGAATCGAGAAAATCAGGAAAGACAACTCATCCGGAAAGTGAGCAGCCATGAAGCAAATATCTGTGCAGCTAGAAAGTTACCTTTATTAGTGTAGTCCTGGTCTGATATATACAAGCAAAATTGTCAGTTTAGGTGATTGGTCCAATGTGGAGAATAAATAAATTCACGTTACAGAAACCTCTGCAACAAATAGTCAAATCCAGATAATGGAGTCAGTTTGGCGGCAAGAAAAAAGGAAAAACACCCAGTACATTTCCCCCATTTTTTACAGCTACAATCTAAGATGTACATGAAAGCAGATTTTTCAAAGTGTGATGTCCAAAGAGCTGAAAGTGAAAATCAATCAACTGTTCACACCGTACTGATAGTGTAGTTTTTATGACTCAAGTTTCTGTTACATGTGTGACTGATTAGTACCAGCACCTCATCCTGTTACCCTGATTAGCAGCTAACACAGGTAAAGTTCACCGTCTATAAGTAGCCATTATTAGGACATCAAAGAGATTCTAACTAATAAGAAGAACCCGTGCTACTAACAAAAAGGGAGGTCCTTAAAAATGGCAAAATAACCCAATTATGACTGCAAATAGAAGTTAAGGCGTGCCTACCATTTGATCCAAAACCTGTTAACTGGTACCGTATTTCTGCCTTCATCTCTTAAAAGTTAAGGAGGTTATCCTGGACTTAGTTCTTAGCCCCATAGAGAAAAAAAAAGTTGCTAACTACCTTATCTACCAGTTCTGCCTGGCGCCAATCTCTGCTTCATTTGACCACATGTCAACCGAACAGCACCTTCTCTTCTGGTCTGCTCTGTCGACAGGGTGTCACTGTAGACGTCATGCTGATTAACAGGCAGCTCCTTGGAGTTAGGCAGTGGGGAGCAGACCATCAATTATCATGACATTAGGAAAGACGCCCTGTCAAGAGAGCAGAGTAGAGGAGAAGAAGCTACTCTGTCAAGTTACGTCAACAAATGGTGCAGAATATCTTCTGTGTTGGCAGAGATTGACCCCAAGAAGAACAGGAGGGTAGTTTGTGGATACCCAATAATAAAAGTTCTTAGCCCCACAAGAAAAAAAAGTCCCAAACAACACGTTTAAAAACGGACGCCATCACATGATTCATGCCGCTCAAACCTCAAGCAGCAGCCAGGTTAATTGGTCTCTGAAACACTCAGGCAGTTCCAAGAAAATATACCGGTTCTTTAAAAATCAAGCAGGGGACGACACAATTCCAGTACTACCCCGGGACTTCTAGACTTTATGTCTTCCTCTAGTCACAACTTTTTGCATGTATGCCAATTTTTGTTTTACGTTTCTGGAAAGGTATCATTAACAGCAGACAATTCTACTCATTTACCAGTAAACCAAGTCAGGTAATTCCCTGATCTTGTTCTAAAGACGAGAAATGTGGCCAAAGAGGAAAACACTAAACAATATCATATAAAGACGACCAGCACTGCCCATACCACTCTACAACACGTGTAAGGCTATATGCACACGTTGAGTATTTGTAGCAGTGCGAGAACACTGAAACAATTTACATGCTGCAGACAAGCCACTTTAATGGTTGGAATATACAAGGATATAATAAGCAACATGTGCATGAAATTTCGAGACACGTAGGAAAAACCGAGCAAAAACACAGCATGTGAAAAGGCACCATTTTAGGTTACCATTTTCAGTTTTCTAGTATATCCAAACCTCCGCGAAAAATACATTTTTTCAGTGCTAGATCATTTATGTTATGGTCTTTGTATGCAACAATTTCTCTAAAACTATAGTAATGCTGCCAAATTTTACTAAAAGGAGTCCATGTAGATTCTCATGTGGTCTAACTTGTCTCTGAGACACACGTCCTTCTCAGTATACCTATATACATTGTTAACTAAGAATTATAGGGGCTCACTGTACACCTCATACCTTAACGAGGACCCTGTAAAAGTAAAATGGTGCAAAAATTTTCATGACACCAAATTGCAAAAATGATTTCTACAATAAAAATAATAAAATGCCCCAGAGGTGGACAACCCTTTCAAATTAAAAATTAGTAGTTAGCTCTAGCATAAACAAATGATAGTCTAAAAGGCTACGTTCACATTTGCGTTGTGCGCCGCAGCGTCAGCGACGCAACGCGCAATGCAAATGTGAACGCATGCACAACGCAGCGTTTTTTGACACATGCGTCCACTTTTGCATGGTCTTGGGCGCAGAAAAAACTGCAACTTGGTGCGTTCTCTGCGCCCTGACGCATGCACCACAGCGACGCATGCGTCACAAAACGCAAATGCAACGCATGTCCATGTGCCCCCATGTTAAATATAGGGGTGCATGACGCATGCGGCGACGCTGCGGCGCCGAACGCAAATGTGAACGTAGCCAATGTCTGACAGGTTACAGTAAGCTGGAGACCATCAAGTACAACTGGCCATGCACGCAAGTGTGATCTGAAAGGGCAGATTTTTACTATATTGGTTGACCAAACTTATATGCAGTACATTCAAAGTTGAATGCACACATTCAAATCGTCCCTCACCTCTGCTAAACAGGTCAATTTCACAACCCATGTATCTTCTTTATCCCACAACCTCTAACAGTTGTTCAACGCTTAACTCCCTCCCTCATTTCTGCAGAAGACTTTGCTCCACCACAACCCCCATCTATAAAAGGCCACTGCCCCTTCCCCATGACCATCCTCCCCACCATCACTGAAGGAGAGCTCACTCATCTCTTCTCCAAATCGCACCTCACCCCTTGTGAACTTGACTCCATCCCATCATACCTCCTACCCCACCCTCCCAACCATGCTTATCCCAGCCCCAACCCATCATCTCTTCAACCTAACCTATCGCTAACCTCTGGTACCTTATCTTCTGCTGTCAAACATGCCACAATCACATTTAGGCTACTTTTCACACTTGCGTTTTTAACAATCCGTCGCAATCCGTCATTTGGGCAAAAAACTGATCCTGCAAATGTGCCCGCAGGATGCGTTTTTGCCCACAGATTTGTATTAGCGACGGATCGCGATGGATGGCCACACGTGATCCGTCGTGTTTTGGCGAACCATCGGCACGAAAAAAAAGTTCAATGTAACGTTTTTTCGTACGTCGCGTCCGCCATTTTCTACCTCCGGAACTCCGCCCCCTCCTCCCTGGACTTCAGAATGGGCAGCGGATGCGTCGAAAAACTGCATCCGCTGCCCACGTTGTGCACAAATTTCACAACGTGCGTCGGTACGTCGGCCCGACGCTTAGCGACAGACCCGTACCGACGCTAGTGTGAAAGTAGCCTTACCCTGAAGAAGTCATCCCTTGACCCGACCTCTACGTCCAGCTATCGCCCCATGCCACTGCTCCCGTTCACCCCAAAATGCCTCAAACAGCATGTCCATGATGAACTTTCCTCCCATCTCAACTACCTCGCTCTTTGATGACCTACAGTTCGGCTTCTGTCCCCATCATTGCATCAAAACCGCCTTCACTAAAATTACTTACAACTTAGGGTACCGTCACACAGTGCCATTTTGATCGCTACGACGGTACGATTCGTGACGTTCTAGCGATTTTGTTACAATATCGCAGTGTCTGACACGCAGCAGCGATCAGGGATCCTGCTGAGAATCGTACGTCGTAGCAGATCGTTTGGAACTTTCTTTCGTCGCTTGATCACCCGCTGACATCGCTGGATCGTTGTGTGTGACAGCGATCCAGCGATGTGTTCGCTTGTAACCAGGGTAAACATCGGGTAACTAAGCGCAGGGCCGCGCTTAGTAACCCGATGTTTACCCTGGTTACCAGCGTAAACGTAAAAAAAACAAACAGTACATACTCACATTCCGGTGTCTGTCCCCGGCGTCTCAGCTTCTCTGCACTGTGAGCGCCGGCCAGCCAGAAAGCGAGCACAGCGGTGACGTCTGACGTCACCGCTGTGCTTTCCGGCCGCTGTGCTTACACAGTGCAGAGAAGCTGAGACGCCGGAGGACAGACACCGGAATGTGAGTATGTACTGTTTGTTTTTTTTACGTTTACGCTGGTAACCAGGGTAAACATCGGGTTACTAAGCGCGGCCCTGCGTTTAGTAACCCGATGTTTACCCTGGTTACCCGGGGACTTCGGCATCGCTCCAGCGCCGTGATTGCACCGTGTGACCGCAGTCTACGACGCTGGAGCGATAATCATACGATCGCTGCGACGTCACGGATCGTGCCGTCGTAGCGATCAAAATGGCACTGTGTGACGGTACCCTTACTTACAGCCAAAGCTGACAATCTATACTGCTCCTAGACCTGTCCTCTGCCTTTAAACACAGTCAATCACTCCCTCCTACTACAAAACATCTTTTCCCTTGGTGTTAAAGGCCTTGCTTCCTCGCATACCACACGTTTAACGTCTCCCACTCCCACACTACATCCTCATTCCACCCTCTGTGTTGGTGTCCTTCAAGGCTTTGTTCTAGGACCCTTACTCTTCTTAATCTTTACCTTTGGCCTGGGACAACTCAAAGTCCCATGGCTTCCAGGACCATCTACACGCTGATGATACTCAGACGTCACCTCACTGCTGTGCAGAACCCCAGAGTGTCTATCAGCCATATCCTCCTCCTTATCACGCTTCTTAAAGCTCAACACCCTTTTGTATACAGTACTCATGTACAGAACCATGGAATCAATCGTGCTCCAAAAAATAAATAAGCTAGACTTTGCGACAACTGACGCAAAACTGCTGGTTTGGGTGAAATTGTAATCTGCCAAAGTTGAAATATTTTGTATGCAGTTTATGGTCGATCATTGAATACTTTTAACAAGCGCCTTGATGAATATCAATTTTTTTTCTATTAAAATACACAAAATTACCTGACTGAAAACACAAAATTTCTAAATCCCCAATTCATAGTATACATAAAAATACATATACATGGTGACAAGCAAGGATTGACATTTACATCATAGATGAGGCCAAATCACTTCTGAACGTCTGTACTGGTAATTGAACGATTCGATGACTCAGAGGTAACAGTGATAATTGGCTGCACTATTTTCTGGCAATAAACCGGACTGATTCAATTACATTTCGGTTCTCCCACAAGAACACCCACATTTTGGCATCCATTGTCCACTAGCAACAGGTTGCATAAATAAACCCTTAAAAAACATAAGGGAACAGTCACTGGTTATCGGAGAATACACACAAGCGTTTTACTGAACGGTAGCGGGTACGCGGCATTAGCTTATTCTAAAAATTGTACTGTCCCCAAAAGACAGGGTTTTCCTTTATGTTGCCTGAACTTCACCCAGTCAAAAGGGTGCGGGACATTCCAGTGAGAAGACAGCGTGCTGAGTCAAGTCTAACAGATGGTGCAGAAGTGGACTGGGCTACCTGCCAGCTGTTTTAAAGGTGTGCCAGCCTTTTGCCGATCTGCCATGTACAGCTTGTCTGGGTTCCCCAGCGCAGTTTGCCAAGAGGGGAGTAAGCGCCCTCCTTACACACAAAAATGTTCAGTCGTGCTTACCATGAGGTTACAAAAAGGTTATGGTAAGAAGAACTACAAATCAGCTTTGCAGCCTACAGATCACTTTTATACTTTATTTTTATGGACTTTTGAGAGGGTATGCATGATGATTTCAGGATCGTATTGTGGGCACAATATTTGGACACTTCTCTGAGCTGGGTGCCACGTTTGCGAGCCATTCAACTTTACACACGTAATAAAACCAGATGAACACCCCAATACAATAGAGGTGGTGGCCAAACTTGGGACCATGTGTCTCAGATGACTAGTCCTGAGTAGGTCCCTGGTCCCTCTTGATTGACAGGTCTCTCCTCATACACACATGAAGAGACCTGTCAGTCTAAGGGCAGCTGCACCTGAAAGTTGGTCTCTCCATCTTGGGAAAAAAAAAATAAAACCACACATTTTGATTATACTGATCAAATCAGAGTTTGATCAGTTTTTCTAAGAGGCGAGGCGGGGGAAAGTTTCTCCACCTTCTCCATTCAGTCAGTGAAAATCGGACCCCACTTTTGAATGTCATCCAAGTGCGGCCTGATGTTTTGCCGGTTCCAAAGACTTGCATTGCCAATTTTGAGCCGACACTCGGATCAAAATTGAACGTCAACGATTTTTTTCATTGGACATATGAACAGCCCCATAGAATAACATGGGTACGAGTGTTACCAAAACGATGGATAGCACTCGTCTGATATAAACAGTGGTGTGCATGAGCCCTAGGGGAGCTAAGCTGGGAGAAGCCACCAGGGAACGTCGCTCTAGTCATCTGAGATGCATGGTTCCTGGCCGGCTTTTCAAAATAGGTCTTCTCCAAAATGCCACAGTGCGGTGAGATAAGATTTACTCAAACAATCGGGAATCCAGGCTCGGATTCATGCCACTCGTGGTTCATGAATCAGATGACATGTTCCCTTTAAATTGAGGCATCAATAGCTTCCGATGGATCGGCTAAATAGTGCGAGTCCCCTAGTGTATCTCTCATTCTCTGTAGGTCTATTTCATATGCACTAATCATTTTCATGACCTCTTTTGTGCTGAATAATGGCCCCGTGATTGGACTTGTTCTGTTACATACGGTAACTCGTGACCCAGACTGGCGGCAGACTGTAAAGGACATGTCAGGCCTCAGCAAGTATATAGTTCACCCTCAGGTCTCATCTGGTAGAATGAAAGTCAGCGGAAACATGAGGATATAAAAGACAAATACACAAGATGACTAATCGTCTGCTATTTATTCTACCTGTACTTCCTCCATGTATACAGACACCGAGCCACAGGGAAATCACGCTGGTCTCAAAAATGCAGAGTCACACAATGCGCCCCATGGGGGGCATGGGCTGATGGGAGCGATCACAATCTCTGTGCAGAAAGATATGTTTGAATATAGAAGCAAAAGGAAATAATTAGACCATACTGTCAGACGGACGCGGGTGACTTTCTACAATCATAACTTTACTCCTTATGTGAAATTAACCATAACATTTACCCAAGCTGCTCCTATAGCATGCTAAAGTAAACCCACATGTGCCTGTAGCATAGGAGGGGGGCACGCTGCTGACGGACCCCTCTGGTGACATTGATGTTCACCATCAGCCAAGACTCTGGTAAAGAGAGACACATCATATACTCCTTTATCCAGGAGACAATGGGGGACTGGTACCCCCGAAAGGCATAAGAAATCAATGGCACGCACAGACTATAGTCAGGAGGGGTGCCAACCTTAACCCCTTCACCACCATGGGATTTTCCGTTCTTGCATTTTCGTTTTTCGCTCCCCTTCTTCCCAGAGCTATAACTTTTTTTTTCCCGACAATATGGCCATGTGAGGGCTCGTTATTTGCAGGACGAGTTGCACTCGAGAACGACACCATTGAATTTACCACACAGTGTACTAGAAAACGGAAACAAAATTCCAAATGAAGGAAATTGCAAAAAAAAGTGCAATTTTACAATTTTTTTTACCATGTTCATAAAATGCTAAAACTGACCTGCCACTATGATTCTCCAGGTCATTACTAATTCATAGACACCAAACATGTATAGGTTCTTTTTTTTAATTTAATTTGTGAGAAAAAAAATCCAAAGTTTGTAAAAGAAAAAAAAAAAAGGTGCTATTTTCCGAGACCCGTAGCGTCTCCATTTTTCAGGATCTGGGGCTGGGTTAGGGTACCGTCACACAGTGCAATTTTGATCGCTACAACAGCACGATTCGTGACGTTCCAGCGATGCATTTACGATATCGCTGTGTCTGACACGCTACTGCGATCCGGATCCCCGCTGAGAATCGTACGTCGTAGCAGATCGTTTGAAACTTTCTTTCATCGTCTAGTGTCCCGCTGTGGCGGCATGATTGCATTGTGTGACACAGGTTGTATACGATGTGCGCACAGTAACCAACGGCTTCTACATCGCAAATACGTCATGAAATTATCGCTCCAGCGCCGTGTATTGCAACGTGTGACCGCAGTCTACGACGCTGGAGCGATACTTATACGACGCTGCAACGTCACGAATCGTGCCGTCGTAGCGATGAAAATGGCACTGTGTGACGGTACCCTTAGAGCTTAATTTTTGCACACTGAGCTGATGTGTTTATTGACATTATTTTGAGGTAGAGACAATGTTTTGATTGCCTGTTATAGCATTTTATTGCCGTGACAAAAAAAATAAAAAAGTTATTCTTACGTATTTTGATAGATCGGCCATTTCTGAACATAGCGATACCAAATATGTGTGTATTTTGTTATTGTTTGATGCTCTCTGGGGAAAGTGGGGGTGATTTTAAACAATGTATATATATATATCTGAAAAGATCCGCATCAAGCTATGATGTAGTTATACGTCCTAGGTCGTAAAGGGATTAACAACGGTGCCAGCTTACATTCACTACCACAGATAATTTTGGAAAGAAACTAATACAAGTCCTCCAAAAAGTTATTAAAGAGGTCATTTAATACATCCAGCAGGTTTTTTTTTTGTTTTTTGTTTTAAATTCTGGACAATAATCCTTTTATGCATTGTTCCCATGATGAGTTTTTGGTGATTTTTGTTTACACTGCATAATGGACGAAAAACTGTAAATAAGTGCAGAAAATCTACAACATTAAAACCTCACCAAAAACTCATCGTGGGAATGTAGCCTTAAAGGGCATTAATGCTTCTATTATTATCTAGGTCTGCAATTATTATGTACTTCGACCCAAAAAATACCTTCAAAAGTTAAAATCTCCACAAAATTTGGTACAAGATATAAAATTATAAGCTTGTGCTTTGTGGGTACTTTGAATGAGGCAGTGTCCAAAAATGAATATTTTCTCATAAATCACCTTCCATTTACGCTAAAAAAAAAAAATTACAAACTATTATCCTGACATCTAAATAGGTGTTCACAATCCGTACTAAATCAATAAAATTCAGCATTAACCTATAGATAAAGCTAAATGACCACGTACACATGAAATAAATGTCGGCTGAACCCACAGATTTCGTCAAGACCGGTCGACCATCTCATGTGTATGGGGGGCCCTCCAAACACTACTATGACAAAAGGTCAGAAAAAAAAAAAAAAGGATTGGGCCTTTGGAATTTTAAATCACCCATCATTTCTGGTTTCTGGGGAAGAGAAGCAGAGACTGAAGAGAATGGTCGGCCATGGCCAACAGTTCTCACGTGTGTAGCCAGCCTTTACTTTTGGGTATCGGACCACCCCTGTCAAAGCAGGTGCAAAAAAAAAACCCGACACCTTGATCACATTACCCAAGAGATTCAGCCCAGAGGGACAACCATGAAACTGAGACCTCACAACAAGATATTCATCTGAATGTTCATTTTAACACACTGGTAGAACTGGTGTTAAAAAAAAAAAAAAAAATGTCCGAGAAGTAAACCTATAATTAGAAACCTAGTCTACTGGAGATTGCATCAGTGATGGAGATTAGAGGAGTCATATTCTATCTTGTCACAATATAATAACACAAGTAGTACTATAGCTGGAAACATAGGGTGAAAAAAAAATATCTTAATTGGCAGGTAGACACTGCGCCTTGAAATCAGATACTGGCAAGTCACTTTTTTTATTATTTATTATTTCATTTATTAAGGACTATGGGGATTCTTAGTGATGAATCAACTGCCTCCGGCAATCCATGGTAATGTGTCTGACCAACTATAGGTACCTGATTTTGCTAAAAAGGCCTCCCAAAAAAACTGGAATAAAGCATGCCGTTTAGTCAATGGTCATAATAACACAGCCATATACGTTTTATTCCACAATTGCCCATAATAACCTTCCATCCTGGTAACATATGTTCAGTGACATCGGGAAATAAACAAATTTTCTCTTAATGAAGCATCAAAGACAATCATTCTTTGAATAAAGGTACCGTCACATTAAGCGATGCTGCAGCGATAGCGACAACGATGCCGATCGCTGCAGCGTCGCTGTTTGATCGCTGGAGAGCTGTCACACAGACCGCTCTCCAGCGACCAACGATGCCGAGGTCCCTGGGTAACCAGGGTAAACATCGGGTTACTAAGCGCAGGGCCGCGCTTAGTAACCCGATGTTTACCCTGGTTACCAGCGTAAAAGTAAAAAAAACAAACAGTACATGCTCACCTGCGCGTCCCCCAGCTTCTGCTTCCTGACACTGACTGAGCTCCGTCCCTAACAGCACAGCGGTGACGTCACCGCTGTGCTTTTACTTTCACTTTAGGGCCGGAGCTCAGTCAGAGCAGGAAGCAGACGGCAGGGGACGCGCAGGTGAGTATGTACTGTTTGTTTTTTTTACTTTTACGCTGGTAACCAGGGTAAACATCGGGTTACTAAGCGCGGCCCTGCGCTTAGTAACCCGATGTTTACCCTGGTTACCAGTGTAAAACATCGCTGGTATCGTTGCTTTTGGTGTCAAACACAACGATACACGGCGATCGGACGACCAAATAAAGTTCTGGACTTTATTCAGCGACCAGCGACATCACAGCAGGATCCTGATCGCTGCTGCGTGTCAAACTAAACGATATCGCTAGCGAGGACGCTGCAACGTCACGGATCGCTAGCGATATCGTTTAGTGTGACGGTACCTTAACATGTCTTTGTTAAAGGGAAAAAAAAACCAAACAAGAAAAAAAAAAAAAAACAGCATGTCGACCTTCTCACCAAAAGATGACAGTGATTGATCAGCTAAAACAACAAAATCATTTTTGGTTGAAATCTTTCATTTTCATCAACTTTAATCCACTGTGTATGTGAGCCTATAGGCTACGTGCACACTATGCGGATTTGCTGCGGATCCGCAGCGGATTTTTCAGCGCAGAAACGCTGCAGATCCGCACTGTGATGTACAGTACAATGTTATTAAATGGGGAAAAAAAAAAGCTGTGCAGACGGTGCAGAAAAATCAGTGCGGAATTGCTGCGGATTTCAAAGAAGTGCATGTCACTTCTTTTGTGCGGATCTGCAGCGTTTCTGCACCCCTTCATGTTAAAAATCCGCAGTGGCGAAATCCACAGAAAATCTGCATCAATTCCGCAGAAAAACCGCACAAAATCCGTGGCTGCGGATTCTGCCAGGAGATGCGTATTTTGTGCAGAAAATTCTGCACCTCTTTTCCTACGTGTGCACATAGCCTTAGATTCATAGGCAGCATATGGATCACCAGATTTCACAATATAAACTGCATACATTATTAAGAAGATCTCTTAAATCTGATGAGAATGGCTCAAAAAAGAAGGAAGGAAAAATCAACACATAAGACGCCTCGGAATGAGGCAACTTTAAGGCCAAGTTCCCACAATATGTTTTTGATGCTGTGTATTTTCTTACGCAAAAAAAAAAAAAACTATCTATGAAAGTGGATGAGATTCATAGAGAGCTTATAACTAGTGATGAGCAAACGTGCTCGGACGACGAGCATGCTCGGATGTTATCAGAGGGTCTTAGGCGTGCTCAAATAATATGTTCAAGTCCCCACGGCTGCATGATTCACGGCGGTTAGACAGCCGCAGCACATGCAGGGTTTCCCTGTATGTTCGATTATACCAGCATGTGCTGCGGCTGTCTAACCGCCGTGAATCATGCAGCCGTGGGGACTCAAACACATTATTCAAGCACGCCGAATATACTCGATTAGCACATGAGCATGTTCTGAGAACACCTTATTCCAAGCACGTTTGCTCATCATCCCCCGTTTACAGCCGGGAGCAGCCGAATTAGCAGCGCTCTCAGTTGTAAAATGTAAATGTCCCCACATATGGATTACAGCGTGGGACTTGACTGTACGGCGGACAGGTATGGTATATTGTTGCTTTTTTATTTTGGATTTTTTTTTTTTTTTTTACAGAAGAATGAGGGCTTCGCAAGGATTGAGCGTGCAGTAAAGATGTTTAAACCTGTGTGTTTCATTATTTCATTAAAATACTTTCTTAATGTGTGTGTGTCTTTTTAACCCTTTCAGACTATTGGATTAATAATGGAGCGGTGTCTTATTGACTCCTCTCCATTATTAACCAGGCTTAATGTCACCTTACAATAGCAAGGTGACATTAACCCCTTATTACCCCATATGCCAATGCCACAGGGCAGTGGGGAAAGGCTGAGTGCCAGAATAGGCGCATCTTAAGGTACCGTCACATTAAGCGACGCTGCAGCGATAGCGACAACGATGCCGATCGCTGCAGCGTCGCTGTTTGATCGCTGGAGAGCTGTCACACAGACCGCTCTCCAGCGACCAACGATGCCGAGGTCCCCGGGTAACCAGGGTAAACATCGGGTTGCTAAGCGCAGGGCCGCGCTTAGTAACCCGATGTTTACCCTGGTTACCAGCGTAAAAGTAAAAAAAACAAACAGTACATGCTCACCTGCGCGTCCCCCAGCGTCTGCTTCCTGACACTGACTGAGCTCCGGCCCTAACAGCACAGCGGTGACGTCACCGCTCTGCTTTCACTTTCACTTTAGGGCCGGAGCTCAGTCAGAGCAGGAAGCGGAGGCTGGGGGACGCGCAGGTGAGCATGTACTGTTTGTTTTTTTTACTTTTACGCTGGTAACCAGGGTAAACATCGGGTTACTAAGCGCGGCCCTGCGCTTAGTAACCCGATGTTTACCCTGGTTACCAGTGTAAAATATCGCTGGTATCGTTGCTTTTGGTGTCAAACACAACGATACACGGCGATCGGACGACCAAATAAAGTTCTGGACTTTATTCAGCGACCAGCGACATCACAGCAGGATCCTGATCGCTGCTGCGTGTCAAACTAAACGATATCACTAGCGAGGACGCTGCAACGTCACGGATCGCTAGCGATATCGTTTAGTGTGACGGTACCTTTACAGATGTGCCTTTTCTGGGGTGACTGGGGGCAGATGTTTTTAGCTGGGGGGACGACAATAACCATGGTCCCTCTCTAGGCTATTAATATCTGCCCTCAGTCACTGGCTTTCCCTCTCTGCCGGAGAAAAATGTGCGGGAGCCCACACCAGTTTTTCCGTGAATTAACCATTTAATTTAACACCTACAGCTCCAAAATTTTATACACACACTACTAACATTATTAGGGAGGGACATATAAAAATCTAACTGCCACGTCACCGACCACCCGAGCTTCTGCCACGTCACTGACCAGACGAGCTGCCGCCACGTCACCGACCACCCGAGCTGCTGCCACGACCACCCGAGCTGCCGCCTCACCACCACCAGTGCTGCAGCACACCATCCTCCTGTCTCTTCCCCACTATCCTGAAGAATGTGAGTCCGCAAGGACAGGGTCCTCTCCCCTCTGTACCAGTCTGTCACTATAAATTTGTTTACTGTTAACGATATCTATAACCCTGTATGTAACCCCTTTTCACATGTACAGCACCATGGAATTAATGGTGCTATATAAATAAATAATAACTGATATGCAATGGTTTACTGTAGGTAAACCATGTCTCATATCTTGTCGGGTTCTGCAATGATTCTACAGAACCCGACAATCGAATTACCGGCTTTTCTGCTATCTAGCTCTGTATGAAATATAAAGAGAGAATATATATATATATATATATATATATATATATATATATATATATATATATATATATATATATATATATATATATATATATATATATATATACACATACACACTAGATGGTGGCCCGATTCTAGTGCATCGGGTATTCTAGAATATGCATGTCCACGTAGTATATTGCCCAGCCACGTAGTATATTGCCCAGCCACGTAGTATATTGCCCAGTGACGTAAAATAAAAATTAAACATATACTCACCTTCCGAAGTGGCGTTGAAGTCCTGGCGCCTGTGTACGCGGCAGCTTACCAGGGTTGGTATGAGCGCAGGACCTGTGATGACGTTGCGGTCACATGACCGTGACGTCATGGCAGGTCCTTCTCGCATAGCATCCTTGGCACCGGAACCTGCCGCTTGCGCTTTGCCACGACCAATCAGCGACTTGGATTTCCATGACAGACAGAGGCCGCGACCAATGAAAATCCGTGACAGACAGACAGAAAGAAAGCCAGACAGACAGGACAGACAGAAAGACGGAAGTGACCCTTAGACAATTGTGTGTGTGTGTAATTATATATATATATATATATATATATATACACACATACATATACACACACACATACATACACACATATATACATGCACACACACACACACACAGTTCAGACCAAAAGTTTGGACACACCTCATTTAAAGATTTTTCTGTATTTTCATGACTATGAAAATTGTACATTCACACTGGAGGCATCAAAACTATGAATTAATATAGAATTACATACTTAACAAAAAAGTGTGAAACAACTGAAAATATGTCTTATATTCTAGGTTCTCTAAAGTAGCCACCTTTTGCTTTGATGACTGCTTTGCACACCCTTTGCATTCTCTTGATGAGCTTCAAGAGGTAGTCACCGGGAATGGTTTTCACTTCACAGGTGTGCCCTGTCAGGTTTAATAAGTGGGATTTCTTGCCTTATAAATGGTGTTGGGACCATCAGCTGTGTTGTGCAGAAGTCTGGTGGATACACAGCTGATAGTCCTACTGAATAGACTGTTAGTATTTGTATTATGGCAAGAAAAAAGCAGCTAAGTAAAGAAAAAGGAGTGGCCATCATTACTTTAAGAAATGAAGGTCAGTCAGTCTGAAAAATTGGGAAAACTTTGAAAGTGTCCCCAAGTGCAGTGGCAAAAACCATCAAGCGCTACAAAGAAACTGGCTCACATGAGGACCGCCCCAGGAAAGAAAGACCAAGAGTCACCTCTGCTTCTGAGGATAAGTTTATCCAATTCACCAGAATCAGAAATCGCAGCTTAACAGCAGCTCAGATTAGAGACCAGGTCAATGCCACACAGAGTTCTAGCAGCAGACACATCTCTACAACAACTGTTAAGAGGAGACTTTGTGCAGCAGGCCTTCATGGTAAAATAGCTGCTAGGAAACCACTGCTAAGGACAGGCAACAAGCAGAAGACACTTGTTTGGGCTAAAGAACACAAGGAATGGACATTAGACCAGTGGAAATCTGTGCTTTGGTCTGATGAGTCCAAATTTGAGATCTTTGGTTCCAACCACCGTGCCTTTGTGCGACACAGAAAAGGTGAACGGATGGACTCTACATGCCTGGTTCCCACCGTGAAGCATGGAGGAGGTGGTGTGATGGTGTGATGGTGCTTTGCTGGTGACACTGTTGGGGATTTATTCAAAATTGAAGGCATACTGAACCAGCATGGCTACCACAGCATCTTGCAGCGACATGCTATTCCATCCGATTTGCGTTTAGTTGGACCATCATTTATTTTTCAACAGGACAATGACCCCAAACACACCTCCAGGCTGTGTAAGGGCTGTTTGACCAAGCAGGAGAGTGAAGGGGTGCTACACCAGATGACCAGGCCTCCACAGTCACCAGACCTGAACCCAATCGAGATGGTTTGGGGTGAGCTGGACCGCAGAGTGAAGGCAAAAGGGCCCACAAGTGCTAAGCATCTCTGGGAACTCCTTCACGATTGTTGGAAGACCATTTCCGGTGACTACCTCTTGAAGCTCATCAAGAGAATGCCAAGAGTGTGCAAAGCAGTCATCAAAGCAAAATGTGGCTACTTTGAAGAACCTAGAATATAAGACATAATTTCAGTTGTTTCACACTTTTTTGTTAAGTATATAATTCCACATGTGGTAATTCATAGATTGATGCCTTCAGTGTGAATGTACAATTTTCATAGCCCTGAAAATACAGAAAAATCTTTAAATGAGAAGGTGTGTCCAAACTTTTGGTCTGAGATATATATACACACACACCTTTACTATGTGTAGACATTTATTCTATCTATTCTATTTTACCCTGTCAGTGTGATTTTACTGTATTCTGCACTGAATTGCCGGCTTTTCTATAGAACACCAGTGCGTATTTCTCACAAGTCACACTGATGGTCCGTGTGGTGTGCGAGTTTTTCTCGCTCCCATAGACTTTCATTGCCGATTCTCGGCTGAGAAAATATCGGATGATGGGAGTTGCCCCATAGATTAACATTGGCCCGAGTGCTGTGTGGTTTTTTATTGCACAGCACTCATCCGTATTACGGTCTAGTGTGACTCCGGCCTAAGGGCGACAGTGACTTGTTTAGAATTTAATTTAGCAACCTTTAGGGCTCCTCTGATCAACTTCTACAAAATTCCATCACTAAAAATGAGGAAGCCATAGGTCAAACTGAAGGGTGGGCCGCAGTCACCATGATGTAATAGTAAATAAACGAATGCAAATCTGGGTTCTGAGGAAATACTTTTCTGATCTTTTTTTCCTGAAGTTAATTTAGGCTTCGCAAATGAAAAAACAAATGATACTGCTAGCACAGGACATGCGCTCTCAGGGCAAACCAAGACACACAAAGACATGATAGGTTTTTTTTTTCTACAAGAAAGCAAGTGAAAATAAGTAAAGAACATAAACAGATTCTCAGACATTTAGCAGGCGGCCATTCTAGCAATGCCAGGACAATAGATGGCAGAAGTCATGAATATTCACACTACTGTGAATGATATCAAATATTCTGCACCCAATTTTTAGACAGGTCCCAAGAAGAATATTTTGGGGAGCACTGCCTCTGCCCAGTGACGAGTGCTTGCTTGGGGGCAGAGACAGCTCTGGACCAGGTCACATGGTCCAGTGGGATCTTTACAAGTCAATACTGAAGGAACTGGAGACCTTTGGTCCTCCGAGGAGATTGAGAAAAGTCTTCTGAATTTCTAATGCATGTTAAATTACAAAATTGTCATTTTTAACAATTGCCAACATTTTATAATTCCTAGACAATCCCTTTAAGAGTTTTATTTTCCCCCCAGATAGAATACTGATGGCCATTATTGTGGGATAGGCGAGGGCACCAGGGTGATGGAAATGCAGCTTCCCATCGTCCATGAAGCCATTTTTCCTGCCAAAGAGTAGTGGGGGCACATTCCTACTGATCACACATCAATGACCTATTTTAAAAGGACAAGTCCTTAGTGCTTTATCCTGGAACCCTTTGATATGGAAGTCTGTAAGCTAACTGGAATATGTTTATGCCTTTCTGGAGAATTGGTGACGGCACGTAATGTTGAGTAGCTAATATATATTTTCTACAGATCAAAGTGTAAACAATTTCTCCCCCGCACACTCAGATTATAGTGTGTGGCATCAGACTGCCATTAATGGCCAATAGCGAGAGTACGGCTTCCCTCCTGCACTTGACAAACAGCAATGACCTGCCGAATACCCAGATCTGTGCACCGATCCAGCTGCTGTGGGACGTCCACCACTCATCCACACCCAACCCAGCCGCAGCGGAAACTTATCACCACCAAGCAATTTGGAGATAAAAGAGAAAGATGGCTACAAGGAAGACAATGGGAAATAAAATGCGACATCTGATTTTAGGGGCATTTACGGTAGTTTATTACTTTCTTTTATGTGGAGACAAGATTTATAAAGGCCTTATGAAGTATTCAGGTAAGCGGCCTATAAATCTCATTCACACAGGAGTTTGCCTCACAATCGTTAGGAGGAACTGATGAGGGACAATTGGCAGATTACAGCAATTATCTCCTAGCACAAATTACTTCCAAGAACGCTCTTTATTTATTGGCTTTACATTCATCATACACAGCTCCCCCCCCCAAACGTAAAATCTTTTTCAGTACATATTAGGTTTTTGAACAAATTTATATAATTGGATATAAAACAGCTTTAAACCCATAAAAATGACCTCCAAAAACAAAAAACTCATTGACCTAATAATCTATGCCTTTAATGTGTATGGCCATGGTAAGAATACACATAAGAGGACAGTCAAGAAACCAGCCAATTTCATGTGAGCAGGTGGACCATCTACCATGAATGAGGTAGCTTTGAGGACACCGATTTGCAGAAGATGCTTCCATAGTAGCCGGACCAAAGCACAGTCAACTTTCTGCAACCAGCCAGCATTATTGGCGTCATAGCAGGCCCTACTAATCAAAAACGAGGCACCAAGGAAGCCAACAGGTAGTAAGGACGTTCACAGTGCAGTGGACAGCTGACATGGCCGCTGGACCAGGGTCGTGGAAATCATTCTGCTCAACTCTAATATATGGTTGTTCCAAAAGTAGATGGAGGAAACAAAAAGGTCGTTCACGTTTGATTTCAACATGTCCTATCCTTTTGTCCTCAAGGAGGATCAGCCACCAGCAGCAAAGTCTGATGGCCGCTTACTTTCCTCTGAAGACATACGCATTCAGCCAACATATGAGGTGCATGGCCACCCCATGAGGCACTTCATCACCCAGAAGAGTATCACTTGAATTTCGTTTTTCCACACAAGTACACAAAGCTGGCGGAATACTGCAGGCAACAACACTCCTGTGTTGGGCCAATCTAACCCCTGGAAACACCCCTACAGGAGAGAATATTAAGAATAAAGTTCCTACCTAACACTACACCGGTGGTAAAAACGAGACTAATCATTATGAGCCACTGAGATCACCGATTGTTGTGTATATTATAGTTCTTGTTAAAGAATGTTCTGATGAAGGTCCTATGACGGACCGAAAATGTTCACATTTTTGCTTGGATGCACAATAAAAGGAACTCCAATTTTTCATATACCGAGTGCCAAATTTGTTATTATGTTCTGGCCACTGAATAAATATAAATTCTCAGCATCAGGTAATCTTTTAGAACTTTTCGTATGTCTCAGTGCAACTTCTGCAAAACATGTGCCAGAATCTACAAGGCACCCAACATCTTCTGACCACATCCTGCTTCTTCCTTCCAGTTTGTCCAGTTTGGACTGTTATATAGCAAGACTGGGTGAAGCTGTGATAATGGAATAATCTGAGTGCACAGAAATGAAGAATATTGTGATCACATCGTCCAAAGTTCAGGTGTGACACTGAATCCCTACATGTAATGAATAATGAAAAATAAACCATCTTTTATCACCTGCTAAAAATACCCAAACAAGCAGCAGAAATCCGCGGTGAGAACTTGTAGCACCGCCGGAAAGCGTGTTATTGTGTAAGACGTCTTGTGGTCGGGCACAGCGTGTACTGATAACACAATCACGCCTCACTGCTGCTTCTTGTAACCCGGACGAAACGGAAGTGTGAACTACACACCATAAACATCACCCATAAGGAAGACGGAGCGTGGCGTCCTCCACCCCAACACACAAACATATGGACCTCCACCAACTAATTTTGATATTTTCCATTATAACATTTATTTTTTTGCCACGATTCGAGCAATTTCACTAAAACGTATTCCACTAACAATTAGTCTGGTAAAGATAATTTCCTGTGGAAATTTTCACCATTAGAAAATTTACCAGAAGTCCTGAAATGCTCTGGCAGCAAAGTACGGAGGCGCAGTGCCGATTTAGGGAGGCGAGCTTGGATTTTTTCTCATCTCTCTGAGACCATTAGTAAGTTGTTCTCCAGCAGTGGACACCTCCGTAACTTCTAGATGAATCGCCAAAATGCCTTGTAACATTGTAACACTTGTGACAATGCTATTGTGCGTTGTGTGTGTCAGTATGAACAGGGCCTTAAAAAGGGTTTGACACTCTGGCCTATTATGGCAAAAAACATGGCAGAGAATGAATGGAGATGTAATTAGGTATGTGCGTGACTGCGTTCATTGACTTCTATGAAAGTTACGGAAGTCATCGGTTTTCATAACTCCTGTAAAATTGGAGCATGTTCCACGCCCGCCCGACCACGTGTCCATTCATACTCCGCCAGGATTGGCATCCATTACACATTTAGCTATAAATGTCCACAGTGGCATAACTCCTTTATACTACTATTTACTGACCGCCGTTTCTTATGGCAGATTCCCAGTTTCGGACGTGCTACATGTAGTCCTCTACAGCTGCTCTAATTGTACGCCAGACTCTACAGGAGCAGAAAACCCTTCACTGCGGTAATGGGTCATAGAAGAAATGAAGTGATGTGTGATGTCGGGCCACAGTCCGGCCGGGAAGGTTCTTAGGCTACTTTCACACTAGCGTCGTGCACTGCACGTCGCTATGCGTCGTTTTGTTGAAAAAACGCATCCTGCAAAAGTGCCCGCAGGATGCGTTTTTTCTCCATTGACTTGCATTAGCGACACATTACCACACGTCGCAATCGTCGTGCGACGGTTGCGTCGCCACCAAAAAACGTTGCTTGTAACGTTTTTTTGGTGCGTCGTGCCTGTCTTTTTCGACCGCGCATACGCGTCCGGAACTCCGCCCCCGCCTCCCCGCACCTCACAATGGGGCAGCGGATGCGTTGAAAAACAGCATCCGCTGCCCCGGTTGTGCGGCGTTCCACAGTATGCGTCGGTGCGCCGCAACGTCGCATTGCGACGTCCAGTGCACGACGCTAGTGTGAAAGTAGCCTTACACGTGTAATGTCCACATTATGGATGGAAGCGATAATCCCCTTTAAGCCTGATATTTAGGTTAAGGTTAAGGGGCGTAGAGGACTACCTGTAATTACGCAGTCACAGAGGCCTGTTCTTACATTTACAGGACCTGATGGACGTTTCCCTTGATCACCTAAAAGTTCGAGGTGAAGCAATTTCCTGCTACTTTTCACCCAATTCAATAAGCCGAAAGCGGAAGAAAGTCTGAAGCACGAGGCAAACATAATATATTTGGCAAATGGTCCATGGAACGGCGCCTCCATCCTAACAAGCATTCATCACAAATGGGAAGTAACATTTGTATAAGTCATGAAAGCTGCAGCACGGATTCAAGGACACGTTACCTTCTGGGCTGAGAGCGACACTCTTCTTCCCCGCTGTCCGCCTCCTGTGGAGAGAGAACAGGCACAATTATTCCATGTCGCACATCCACCACCCCGCTTACCAGGCATGCCAGTCTGCGCACACTGTCGGATCACAGGGATCACGTTGTCTTAGACTTAAACCATTGTAGGAAGAGTCAGGCAGCTGCAGCACTTCTTGATTTGAAGACATTCCTGACTATTATCGCAAGCTGCAGACATTGTGTAATTTGTGTACATGG
Source organism: Ranitomeya variabilis (assembly GCF_051348905.1). Classification (NCBI taxonomy): domain Eukaryota; kingdom Metazoa; phylum Chordata; class Amphibia; order Anura; family Dendrobatidae; genus Ranitomeya; species Ranitomeya variabilis. The sequence continues at coordinate 81,506,748 of NC_135234.1, forward strand.
GGCAATACGAGAACATGGGACTGCCACACCAGCTTTCCCTTGTAGTCGAGGCCTAAGGTGGCCACAGACAGGACGGACATCAGGGGCCCCCTGTACCAAACAGTTAAGGCTGGTTTCACACTTGCGTTTTTGGACGCTGCGTTTTAGCGCTATGAAACGCATGCGTTTTTTTTCTATACTTAACATGAAAAAACGCATGCGTTTTTTCGCATGCGTTTTGACGCGTTTTCGGCAACGCATGTGTTTTGACGTGTGCGTTCATTTGCAGAAATGCAACCTGTAGTAATTTCTAGCGGCGTTTTTTTGCCGCAAAAAAATGCATGCGTTTATTCGCGGCAAAAAAAATGCATTGCTGACTATGTAAACGCATGCGTTTTTAAGCACATACGTTTGCATGCGTTTAAAAACGCATGCGTTTCTATAAAAAAACACAAGAAAACACAAAAAAAACAAGAAAACCCTAACCTTGGGTTACTAGGGATCCTAACCCTAACCGTAACCCTAACCCTAACCCTACCCTAGGGATCCTAACCTTAGAGTTAGGGTTAGGGTTAGGATCCCTAGGGTTATGGTTAGGGTTAAGGTTAGGGGTAGGGTTTGGATCCCTATGGTTAGGGTTAGAATCCCAAGGGTTATGGTTAGGGTTTGGATCCCTTTATCACCTTGATGGTGGGGGGTGGCTTAGGGTTAGGGTTTGGATCCCTTTATCACCTTGATGGTGGGGGGGTGGCTTATCAGTGACCTGGTGACCAGGACATTATAATAAAAAGCTACCCCTAACCCTAGGGATCCTAACCCTAACCCTAGCTAATTCTATTAATAGTGGGTTTTCTAGTTGATTTTGATGATTGGCAGCTGTCACACACTTCTCAGCATGCGTTTCAAAAACGCAAACGCGGGAAAAACGCATGTAAACGCGGCAAAACGCTGTGTTTTGCCGCGTTTTTTTTTCATGCAAAAACGCATGCGTCTAAAAAACGCAGCGTTTGCATGCGTTTTTTCACCACATGCGTTTTTTTTTTTAAACGCTGCAGATCAAAACGCAAGTGTGAAACCAGCCTAAGTCGTTGTGTTTTTTTTTTTTTTTTAACGCAGGAAAAACCTACTCTCTTGACAGTAAAGAAAAAGCAGGTTTCGCTGTGTTTTTGTTGTCTGTAATGCATGCTGATAAAGTTTACTGCCCCCCCCCCCCTAAAAAAAAAATCATGATGCAACTTCCTTAAGGTTTTTGCACCAAAACCTGATACCTTCCTTTTTTTGCACATACCCATTACCTTCTATGTGTGCAGAAACAACGCTTAAAGGCGTGGCATGCTGCAGTTTGCAAAAATGCAGCAGTTTTCCCAAATCAGTCAGGAAAAAAACCTCATCTGTGTACATGACATTTCTAAAATCTCAAAGCTTTTGTTAGTACTGTAAAATGCGGCTTAAAATTTGCATTAAAAAAAAAAAAAAAAAGCAGCAAAAACGCTACATGTGAACATAGTCAAAAGGATGAGTTCAAAGGTTGTATTTGGTGCAAATTTTTATCAGCAGCCTAAAATCCACTAATAATAGCCATAAAAGTTTAGGTGCCCCCTACATATCCGATGGTTGTCGATTAAACAATGGTTAGGCCGATCCTTCGTCTGGGAATTCTTTGCCAACTCCCCCCATACACACAGGGGCGGCCAATGCTAGACCCCTCCAGGCTTATCTCGCTGGGAACAAGAGGATCGGCGGTCCGAAATCAGACATGCCAGATCCTTATCAACCATGGCAGATAATGTCACACTAGACTGTCGGCCAATGTTGGTGGGTGCAGCCAACCTCGGTCTAATATATGCGGGACTTGGGCCGAGACTATGCAATCTAATGGACGGTGACTGCATGGACCTACTTACTATTGGGTGCCAGGCCTGGGCCTTCTAGTCGCACTTATATCACATATACATAGTCCTAACAGCTGTACAACACTACGTGCATGACTGGGAACTGTACCAGCAAAACCAGAGAGAAAACACAATAAGACCCCTAAACCGACCTGTACAGTAATGGCTATATACTATCAGAGATCTGCCACATACCTATAAATAGTGTGATCACATCCAGAGTAATGATGGAGGTGCCGCATCTGTCCTCCGCAGGGTGTAGCTTACAGAACGCCTCACAAACATCAACCTTTGGCAACCGCTGGTAGTTTTCCTATAAGCCATATAACCCGGCCACACCAATCGGCCCCTTCCATCATCAACTGGGAACACTTGCCAATTTAAAAAGGAAAATTCCACTGATGGCCCTGATGATACTGACAAATATCCCTTTAAAGATTAATCCCATGTTGTTACTGCTGCAGAATGTTTGTTAGAACAATTTACTGTTTGTTTGTTTTACGTTATAGGTTATCGAAAACGGAGAGAAATTTTGTGAATTACTTGTGGCTCGCTGCCTAGGTTACAGGCCACCACTGCAGCCTAGCAGCAGTGGCCGAACATGTGCAGTGCTTACAAGCGCTTTCCTGTTGAGCTTGTAAGCGCTACTCTACCACCTCATGTAAAAGCACAGGAGGGCGCACAGTTTGGACTGGGGATGCAACAACGCCAATGATCGGACCTGTGAAATTATCAGAAGCACACCATCCCAATAGGCAAGGAGGAAGTCCGGTAAGCCGAGGAGCGGGGCATTATTGCCAAAAATTATGGGATAACCCCTTTCAAAACTGTTGAAAAAAGGACCATAGACACAGATTCATTTCAGGATTAATGACGCTCTATGGGTCCGTGTGAAACAGATGTGTGAATGCAGAGGAAATGGGGTTAGATTTCACATGGATTTTGAAGTAAATTTTGCTAACTCAAATGACCTGTTAACGATCCTTCTATTGATGTTGAAATCCGTCTATAATGCACATGATACCTATATTGTTGGAAAAAGCAACATGTCATTTTTTTAGGTGTTTCTGCTTGAAAGACCACTGAATGTGACTAATGAACAGGAGCAGAACAGACCACAGAAACCGCATTAAAAAGCCCACGCTAAAAAATTCACAGACTTTTGTGATGCATTTTTGCTTATTTTATTTTAAGCCAGAAAAAAAATCCTTATTTTTAATAATAATAAAAAAAAATCACCATGAGAACGTACCCCAATATCTAGAGACCCCTACATAATAGGAAAGGCCTGGAGTCTCTGCAGCAGGATCCTTATTTAGCACAGGGGCCAGAGGTCAGCAGCAAAACATGAAGCTTTCCTGTTATTTCTGACTCTCCTACCAGCTTCAATGATGGACACGTCCTGCAGAGGCAGCAACCTGGAGAGGATTTCATGCCTTTATTGGTCTATACATAAAAGATCAAAATGCAAAAAAAAAAAAAAACACTAACCCTAAACCATATTTATTTTCCATTTGCTTTGCTGTGGAATGCTACTGTTCCCTGTTATCTGCCACTTCCGGCTCCTGTGTTCCTTGCAGCTAATACCCATTAATGGCTCTAGTATTATTCTGCACAGTTTCTTGCAGGTTCTGATTATTTATAGACATAACACTGCCCTCTGCTGGCAGAAGCGGGTAGTCCATTGCCATTGTTCTACATAGTGAGGGATTATACCGCCATATGTTTTAATGTGTTACTTGATCTACAGCTGAATGATACCAGATATTACTATGCAGAAAATACTTCCACTAAATAACCGCCATCATAAAGCCTGCCGCCAAGACCTGCAGTTTTTATATTCGACAAAAGCCAAAATATCAAAATATGGCCTTTATATGCACACATTGACTTTTTAAGGTACCTTATCACGATGAGCTTTTGGTGCGTTTTTGATGTTGCAGAATTTTGGCTCCATTTTAATTAGTTAGCGTGCATTTCTGTGCGTTTTGTATTGCGTTTTTTATTCTGCTTTTTTGTCTCTGGCGTTTCATGCTTTAAATAAAGCTGCTTTGTTTCTTATATTTCTTGGTCTTTTGCTTTGACAAAACTATCGCTATACTTGGGTGCGTATGACGTGTTTCTGCAGTGGAAATGCACTAAAAAAGCATGAGCATTTTTATGCTGCAGATGTTCCGCATAAATCAGCGCAAAAAACTCAGCGTCCTCGCAAGATAAATTAACAGAGTGCGGAGCTGAAAAACGCACCACATGTCGTTTGCGCAGCGTTAAGCAGAGGGAAGGAGATTTCAATAAATCCCATCCACTTTGCTGGAACTGTAAAACGCATCAAAAGCTCATATCATGGGAACATAACCTTACAAGGTTTTCAGAGCAGAAACGGAGCACCACTGCCATGTTTTTAAAGAGGATTTGGAGAGTTTCCATTCAGTGGGTATATGCACTTTTTTTTTTCTTTTAAGGAATTTGTTGGTTTTTTTAAGCAGTTTTTGGAGCAGAAACACAGCGTAAATGCTTCAAATCCTCCTCCCAATCTGAAAACAGCAAGTTTCTTCTCCGAAAACTCAGCAAAAGGACTCTGGAACCCACCTGAAAAATCATGAAGTAGTAAAATAAAAAAAACACACGGGCGGTTCTAGTGTATATAGTGCACAGCTCATTGTCAGTGTTACTTGGCTCCCCTGCAGACTCAGAGAGGCCAGTCACCTAGGCAAGGAGCACACGGCAGGAATTTTACAGCCTGCTCATGTGGCACCTCGGGCCCCCGCACTCCTGTGCTGCAGAGGTACAGTTGTCCCTGCTGACAGCATTGCAGAACGCCCAGTTTGGACCAGTGGTGCGAATATGCTGCTGGTCCCAATTGCCAGTGTTCAGGCGTACACCGCTCCTTGCACAGCAGGACAGGGGAGCAGTGCGCTCCTGAAGACGGATCAGGAGAAAACCATGAATAAATGGATCCATGCATGGTGACAGGTAGCCATACTGTTTAAAGGGTAAAAAAGGAGGACGACGTATAGTAATCCTTACAGAAGTTAGCAGTATTTTCATTCAGGCCGCGCTCAGATGGCTTTGTTGCACATACGTGTGTTATCAGTATTTGCTGGGATTTATATCAATTCTAGTCATGGCTGTTCACATGTCCGCGGCTTTTTTGCAACCAGCGTGGTCCACAAAATAAATAACACCTCGGAATCAGTCCTTACTTGACAAGTTGCCGGCAGAGATGAGACAATGTGCCGTAACTTAAGTGATTAGCGTCGCCCCGGATTAGACAGGTGCTGGTTTAGGCAGATATTTCGCTAAGCATATTAAGGCCCTGCTCATCCCAGGAAAATGCCACAAATGTGGTCTAAGGTGTATAATCCGCCATATCCCTTCATCTTTACTTTTGTCTGAATCCAAGAAAACCATAAACATATACCATGAATTGGGGAAAAAAAACCTGCAGCAGAAACACAGTTTAGTATTTTTTTTTTATTTTTTTTTTTAAATTTGGCAAATGGGTACGATGAGGACTGCAACTCCGTAAGAAACAAGTGAACGTAATGGTGTTTACCAACGAGCACTCAGCAAACAAGAAGCTAAAAATGGAGCAAAGCACAAAGCTGCCAAACGGCAAAATGATTATGTTTTGTTTGCATTTTACACCAGCAAAAACGATGAAAGCCAATTCAGACGTTGACCACTAGAGGGCAGGAGCTGACCGTTCTGCAGTCGCCCTATGGGACCTTAGTCCTGACAGCTCCACTGGGCGGTATAGAAACCTACATAAGCCGCACTGGATATAGTCACATGACTATATTTCCAATGGAAGGGAAGGAGGAAACTAGGAAGGAAGTACTTACTGGCCTTCATTATTGCTCAATTTCAATCACTGACCCTAAAGTGACAGGTAATACCCGTATAAAGGGGCTTTATGGGATCACTAGATTGGTGGCCCATTCTTTACAAAAGTCATCAATATCAGACCGGTTTAGGGGTCCGACTTTTGCCACTGGCCGATCAGGTTGAGGGGACCATGGCGAGTTACTGCAGAATCTACAATGTGAACATGGCTCTGTCCACCTACATGTACAGTCGCGGCCAAAAGTTGTGCGAGACACCAATTTTGGTTTTCACACAGTTTTGCCGCTTCAGTGTTTTCCTATCTTCTAGTCAAAAGTTTCTTTGGTTCCTGAATTATAAACATTTCAGCAGCTTTAAACTCATCAGCAAAGTCTTGATAATTACAGAGCTGCCCCCTTTCCCCCCCCCCCATGACTTCTACAGTCCGTCCTGACAGATGGAAATCAGCTTCTGGGCCAAATCCTGACCGAGGACATTCTAATTAGTGTACACAGAATTTCAAGGTTTTGTTCACCGAACCACCTGGTTACCACTTTTGCGGCGTAACTTGGTCTCCATCATAGTGGTAAAAGTATTGTTCATCACCACATTGCTCCTAGATTGCTTACTAACTGGGTTTAAGGTGAAATTGGACCATAGAGGGCACGGAGGGGGACGCGGAGGAGGACACGAAGGAAGACACGAAGGAAGACACGAAGGAAGACACGAAGGAAGACACGAAGGAAGACACGAAGGAAGACACGAAGGAAGACACGAAGGAAGACACGAAGGAAGACACGAAGGAGGACACGAAGGAGGACACGAATGGGGACACGAATGGGGACATGAAGGAGGACACGGGGACACGAAGGAAGACCCGAAGGAAGACACGGAGGGGGACACGAAGTAGGACACGGAGGAGGACACGGGGACACGAAGTAGGACACGGAGGGGGATGCGGAGGAGGACACGGGGACACGAAGGAAGACACGGGGGGGACACGAAGTAGGACACGAAGGAGGACACGAAGGAGGACACGAAGGAAGACACGAAGGAAGACACGAAGGAAGACACGAAGGAAGACACGGAGGGGGACACGAAGTAGGACACGAAGGAGGACACGAATGGGGACATGAAGGAGGACACAGGGACACGAAGGAAGACACGAAGGAAGACACGGAGGGGGACACGAAGTAGGACACGGAGGAGGACACGGGGACACGAAGGAAGACACGGGGGGGACACGAAGGAGGACACGTACAAGATTTTCAGTATAAATCTGATTTTTGCCACCTTTAAAAATTCTCGGATGGCTCCACTGAAGTCAGATGTATGGGGGGGGGGGGTAGTTGCGGGGTGATTAGGAATATGGGAGGATGGCGTCGGATTTTGTGCATTGGTGCCAGACTAACCATTTACAACCAACCAAAGAAAACTAAGGAGCTGGTGGTGAACTATAGCTAGAGAAAGATGGAAGGTTTACCGGTCACTATTGCTGGTCAGGAAGGAGTAGGTCGAGAGTTACAAATATTTGGGGGTTCACTTTGACAGAGAACTCAATTGGAGGTGCAAGGTTTACAAAAAGGAGCAGGTTTACAAAAAGGGGATGAGCAGACTGTACGTCCTACGGAAACTAAGGACATTGAATGTGCGCACCCAAATGTAAGAAATGTTCTTCCAGTCCGTAGTGACAAGTGCCATCTTTTTTTTTTACAATCATACGCTGGGGAAGTAGTGTGCGGTGTCGAACGCGTATCAGCTAAATAAGCCCATCAAGATGGCACTTGCCTTCTTAGTGTCCACTGGCGAGTCTTCCCCGCCGATCCCAGTATCTGCTGGGAGAGGTTAGTGCTGCAGCCAATGAAAAACTGCAGTCAGAAGGGGGGAAAAAAAAAAAAAAAAAAGGAAAAAGGAAAAAACCTTTGATTCTCATTTGATTGCCTCTCCAATCAAATGAGAAGCTTCATGGGGTCCAGATACAGAACCCTCGGCCTCCGCTGGATGTAATCAGCTGAAGTGTCCTCTCGCGCACCCCCTCACCGCCTTCAGCTCCTGACCAGGGCTCTCGGATATACTTAGGGGGATAACTGGCATACTTGCATCCTTAGTAAAAATGTAGACGATTCTTGTCCTGAAAGATGGGTTCTCAGAACTCGTGATTTGTCTCCGACAGTTTTACGAAAATGAAATTGTGGCTTTAATTATTTTTAACCACATTCCAACCAAAGTAAATAATCTAATAACCCCTTATATGTGAGGGCGGCTTCTATATGGTGCACTGGTTTCCTGCCGCAAACCTTGAGACGGCCTCATGTGGGCGGCCTCCACCGGAAAAATCACAGCGCATGTACAAAGGACTGATACACATATATATTATATACCAAAAATAGGAGGGTTTTTTTTCCATTTAAATATATGGAGAGAACAGTTATATTAGCAGCACAACTTTTTTTTTTTGGTGTGAAAGCCACATTTTCAGATTGTAGGACTGCAACAAAACCTACATAAGCATTGCCTTATTTATCTTCTACATGGGAGGGGTCCATTTTCCTTGCAGATTTTTTACTGTACATCAAGGAAAAAGAAGTCTAATAAGCGCAACTTTCTCCATTGTAGTTTATGAGAGCGACAGAAGCAGCGAAGTATGTCACATCTGCCATAACCTACAAAAGGAGGGAGCAACATCCATGCACAATCATGGCTTCCTCCCTGGTGTACTGAGCAGAGAGGACTCCTAGCTATGGGGCTGCCAGAGATGGATAGGGCGGAAAATTGCTATTGAAGAGCTCATGTGATCCCCAGCCTGCAGATTTCACAACCCGTGACATCTGACAGCATGGCTCCGCAGCGCTCTGATCCACGGTCTTACCGGCGGTTGTGTTACCCAGTGTCGGTGTTCCCCATGTTGTCAGACAGATGTCAGTGTTGGAAACGCCATAGGGAGCTGGTAAAAACGCATAACAAAAACTCAGCAACTCCGCAAACATTTTCATACCTGCGTTTTTGCTGCAGATTTGATGAACTCAATTGAAGTCAATGGGTGAAAAACACTGCAAAAACGCACAAAGAATTGACATGCTGCAGAAAAAAAAAAGCACTGCAAATACGTAAGGAAAATTACTGATCATGTGCACAACACTTCAGGATTGTCAATGAATTAGCTCGCATAAGGATTCCAGGTTTTTTTTGGCCCATTTCTGTGCTCAAAAACCGCTGTGAAAACGCATCAAAAACATACTGTGTACACATAGCCTTATTCTTCTTGTGCAGAACTCTGCTGCAATCACTAAATGTTTCTGATTGACTTCTATGGGTTATATTGGTGTCAATGGAGTCCATAGAAGTTTATGTCCATTATCACGAATGTGTTGCAACTATTAGCCTCCACAAAACCCATAGAAGTCTACGAGAAGCGGAATGTTATACTGAGCGCTTTCCTTTACCATGCTCCTCTTTATACGATCCGGCTAAGTAGCACTTACTGATCTCTCTGACTTACTGTTCTATATTGCAGCATGTAAGTGCTGGAACATTCTGTAACCCGCCACCGGCCCAAACTAATCTCAGGAAGGATACAGGCAGAACACAACCCTCCGCAGCTGCCACCATCATCCAGCAAGGTCAGGTTTTATGTCCGTCACTGATGGAGCTATAATCAAGGTTCACTCAGCCACAAAACAATGTTAAGGATCCACCTGAATTTGGCGACCTCTAAAGTCACATTAATACCCCCTGTCAGATTTTCAAAAGGGTAATGTAGAGTTTTAACATGCAGATAACATTTTTACCCCTGAGGTTACAAATCCTGTCTGTGGAATCAAGTCATGTAATCGAGTCCTATACCGTGATCGGTTGTAATGTATACCCAGCACATGCAACTTCTCCTTCATTTCCCCTTCTATACAGCAGGGCTCCACACATTTGGGAGATAGCGGAGTAAAACGCCCAGCAGTCCCATAGACAATGAATGGAGCATGTGCATCACCCCTTAATTCAAGCCGGGAGTCTGCAGAGTCTTTAGCAATTTGTGTATGTTCATCTGAACAGAAATTTATTTCCCTTGAAATAATGGAAAAATAAACCATACATTTGATACTGGTCATGGTTCATTTAAATATTATCTGTCACCAGGTTTTCACCATTTAATCTGAGCGCGGCATGATGTAGGGGCAGAGACCCCGATTCCAGCTATGTGTCACAGTGCTGTTTGCTGTAGTTTCAACAGAATCATTTTTTTTTTTTTTTTTTATCAGCAGGAGATTATTACTAGAGGACTAGTTGTCTTGTGCAATGTAGACCCCCTGCTCTGGGTAACCCCGCCACAACACGGATTAGCAGCATTCTGGGTATACTGTGCATAGGCAGAAAGCGGCCAGTCATGTGGGCGGGGTAATACAGAGCTCAGCATTCAGAGAACTTGTAGATCTGTAGCAGAGAAACCTGTGATTTAACAAAAACTGAAAAACATCTCAGTAAGTGACACATGCCTAGAAGCCAGGTCTCTGCCTCCACATTATGCAGCTCTCAGATAGCGGTAGCAAATACCTGGTAACATTCTTTAAAGGGGTTTCTGGGACTAGGACACTCATGGCCCACCATTAGGCTAGGTCATCAGATTTGCATTGCTCCGTCTACCTGCACCTCGGCTTCTTAACAACGGCAATACCGAACATTGCAGAACTGGTCAATTGGGCTGACACATTACATATGTGATCATCTCCATTAACATCTAGTCCCATTCTAACAAAACTCCCATAAATGGCTGACGAGCTTTAGTAGGGTAAAGCCTTCATGCTCATGGATCGCAGTAGGCCCCTCCAGCCATCTCAGCTGCAATAATAACGCCTTGTTTTGGTGGCAATGACTGACTGAGCGCATCGTTTTTATGTCAGCCGCAATTGTCAGACCACATTTACGGTACATTATTCTCCCCCTTCTAGAGGATGCTCTCCGCATTACTCAGCTCAATAACGTATCATACATTATATGATATGGAGACTGCACATTATACATTTATCTATAGGCTACAGGAATATCCCCAATGAGCCTCCATAACAGTACCCAAATAATGACATCCCATAATGCATCGGGAAAGACCTTGGGTGGAGCTGCATATTCATCCCTGTAATGAGCGATACCACGTGACCGCTCATACAGGACAAGCTGCGGCGCTGAGAGGAAGCATCGCGGGAGCTGGGTGAGTATTTTAATGCAAGCGGGCGGGCGCACAGGGGGTGGGAGGCAGGCGGTGACCGGGAACTTTATTTTAAAAACAAAAAAAAACATGATTTTTCATTCCTTCTCTCCAGCGAACGCTGCTGGGGCGAAGGAATGAATACCGACTTCAGCACCACACGCAGGGGGGACAGCGCTTACTGTAGCGCTGTCTCCTGCACGGTCCGTGTGGTCCTCAGTCGGTACTCGGCTGCCGCACGTGTGCCACGTGAGCACACGGACAACTCCGGTACCGATTTTTCCGGTACCGGAATTATCTGGACGTGTGAGACTGGCCTTATAGAACGCTGTATATCAGCCCTGAAAGGTGGTGGCCGTATCTTATATTGACCAAAACTGGTGACAGGTTCCCTTTAAGAAACTCATGGTATGAACTGCCCTACGATTCATCAATAAGGTCTCGGACATCAGTGATTTTCTCATACAAGGAAACAGCTCCGTGTTTCATCAGTTTTTTTTTTTTTTTTTATCAGTGTCAGATTGGTCAGTGTATCAGAGCGTGATCAGTTTTTCTCAGAGGAGAAAGACAAAAAAAAAAAAAAGTTGTCTACTTTCTCCCATATTAAGGCCATGTGCACACGCCAGGATTTCTTGCAGAAATTTCCTGAACAAAACCGGATTTTTTCTGCAAGAAATCCGCATGCGGATTTTTGGCGTTTTTTTTTTCCGCATATTTCTCGAGTTGTTTTTTTTGCCGATTTTTGGCTTTTTTTTCCCGGAGGTTCTGGGATGCAATAATTTAGTGGGAAATCCGCAAAAAATCCGCAAAATTAATGAACATGCTGCGTTTTTTTCCGCGATGCGTTTTTTTTTTTTCACAGAAAAAAACCGCAACATATGCACATAAATTGCAGAATGCATTCTAAATGATGGGATGCATATGTATGCGTATTTTAAGCATTTTTATAGCAAAAAAAGGGAAAAAAAAAACCCCGCGATAAATCCGGAACGTGTGCACACAGCCTAAAGGTCCATGACAAATGGACAGCACCCTGATGCTGTCCAGTATTTTTGCAGCCCCACTACCAACTTGCATTGCCAACTTTGATCCGACACTTGGAACATTATCGGATAGGTCTCCACAAAAAATCATGGACATGTGAGCGGCCCTATTCACTATCATAGGTGCGAGTGCTACCTGTGAAAACAGCAGATACACAAATACTAATAGAGCAGACGCGTTTTCATTAGCGGGGCAATCAGTAAGCCATCAGCCTTAATTTATGCCCATACAAATCGTGCTGCAAGTTTTCCTACGCGAGCCCTTTGTGCACGGAAAAAAATGTATGCGGCGTTTAATCCGCAGCGGCCAGATGTTACAGCATAGCGGAAGGGATTTCTAGAAATCTCATGTCCACTATGTGTGCCTCTGCGGCTCACCAGTGGAGACGGACATGTGGCGCGTCTTTCAGAGCCGCAGACTATCAATTTCGTTTGCAGAGACACCAGTCTCCGCAACAGAAATGTCACCCATAGAAAGTATTGGATGCGGTAAATCTGCACGGCTCAGTGATCACACGCGGATTCACCTGCGTTCAATAGACGGCAGCGCTTTGGACGCAGTGAACATGTGCGGTAGTAGTGCGCTTTGAACAGCGCTGGTAGTTCCGGATCGTGGGCACACAGCCTTAAAGTCGAAGAACAGAATTTAGATTTACAGAAAAATAAAATTAAACTTCTCTTTCATTGCATGAATTGCAGAAAGCTGAAAGGTATTAGAGGGGTAATTTTTTGTTGATTATTTATTTTACTCACTTATATAACACCACTAATTCCACAAATAATCATCACTGTCCCCATAGGGAATCAAGATTGTGAGCCCCGATCAGTATGTCTTTGCAGTAGGAGGAAACCAGAGAACGTGGAGGAAACCCACGCAAACACAGGGAGAACATACAAACTCCTTACAGATGTGGTCTTTGGTGGGATTTTAACTCAGAACCCCAAGGTTGTAAAGCAACAGTGCTAATCACTGAGCCACCTATTATTCCCCTCTGCACAGTTTCCAGAGCCTTCAGGGGGTAATACAGGAACTTGTCTCCACAATTTCACTTTACCAAATCAAAAAGTTTAATTTACCTTCAGATTGTCATCTCATTCAGTTGTGAGGGTCTCTTTATCTAATAGAGGAACAAGCTTCGCACATCTAAGCATCCCCTTAATCAACTAATCAGGACATTAGTCGTTTTCCACAATTCGGATGTTCACCAGCATCTGGATAACAGAGATTTTTGGAATACCGTACTTCTATGTGACAATCGGGGCCTACAAACCAAGGTATAGGCTGACGTGCGACCAAACTTTCTGCATGCGCTCAACATCTCAGGTTCTGCATGGATCACACTTGGCTGCAAACAACTTGTTAAAGAGAACCTGTCAATAGAACCAACCCTCCTAAGCCGCCTATATGGGCCTGCAGCAGGTACGGACTGGGGATGAAATTCATTCCTGGCATTTGGAATCACACAGGCCCATGTTGTCCCCGTCCCCATGAATCAGATGGGATATATTACTAATATTATCCTGCATGGAGGAAAGGAAGATTTTCTACAAGACCAATATTTCTGATGACACCCGTGGCCTGGTGGGGATCACAACTAACAGTATGGGTGTCTGGAGCACACCGATTCTGTTAACAATGTAGCAGACAAGGCGGCCCATGACCAGACAGGCCCTTCTGGCATTTGCCAGAATTGCCCAATGGCCAGTCCGGCCCTGGCCTGCAGGTCATGGGAAGTTGAAGAAAACAATTGTCTGATATCTTTGACCCAATGTATTATTTTGGAGAAATCCACATTTTTTTTTCTTACTATGCATGAAGGCCCTGATGAATGTAAACTCCTGGGTGGCAATTTCACAACATGCCAGGAATCTACTCTCCGAATACATGCAGGAATCTTATGCTTTTAGAATTCAGATTTCATTTAAAGTAAGAAAATAAAGCTGCCAATAAAAAAAAAAGGTTAAAAATTACGCTTGCAAGGAAGGAAAGCTGGTTGGGTAAGTGACAATTTATCCAGTCTATGCCCGGCTTAAACTTTCAAGGACAAGGCAAGTCTAAATGTGCCCCAGGAGGTTTAGCTGGATCAGTCGCTGAGGACATCACGCCTCTGCCCATCTCTCACATTACATTATCTCCCATCATCACTACATTGGGAGTGAAGGAAAAAAAAAATCCAAATAGACTCGAAATGTCATCCCGGGGTTTTCAGCGTTAGAACATTTATTCTCCAAACACCATGAACCATTCCAATAGGCATGTGGAGCATCAGATGTGGCGCCCATAGCCAAAAAACATCAAAACGTGCCTCAATAACTATTTTAAGATTCCCGAAATATGAAGAATTCATTAAAATGCCTTTGTCTGGGGAACACATTTACTGCGACTTCCACTTCTGTCTCATGGGAAAGAAACAGGAAAAACTAAGAGCAGGACAGCAAAATCACAGGCGAGAGAAAGGCTCGAGCCACAAAAAGGTATAAGAAACCAACCAAAGCGGATAACTATAAACACAAGGGCATGGTCACATGTTACTCCGGTCTGAACGCAGTACCTGACGAACATATAGGCCCCAACAGCCTGGTGTATGCCAAAAGGGACCTGTTACCAGTCAAGAAACCAAGATGTGCAATCACAACTTTTTAAGTGGCCTGGAATCTGATAAACTATGCCATTACATGATCGATTACAGAAAAAATTAATTATACAGTGGGAGCTTATCTGTGCCATATGTATCTATAGGCATATACTGTGGGATACATTGCAGTTTATTGTAGGAGGTTGGGTCGTAGCTGAGTCTTCCAGCAAGACAATGACCCAAAACACACAGCCAAGGCAACAAACGAGTGTCTCAGAAAGTAGCACATTAAAGTCATGAAGCGGCCTAGCCAGTCTCCAGACCTTAATCCCATAGAAAACTTATGGAAGGTGAAGCTCCGAGTTGCCAAGCGACAGCCTCAAAATCTTAATGATTTAGAGATGATCTGCAAAGAAGAGTGGACCAAAATTCCTCCTGGCATGTGTGCAAACCTCATCATCAACTACAAGAAATGTCTGACTGCTGTGCTTGCCAACAAGGGTTTTGCCACAAATGATTAAGTCTCGTTTGCCCGAGGAATCAAATACTTATTTCTCACTGCAAAATGCAAATAAATTTATACAATGATTTTCTGGATTTTATTTTTGATATTCCATCTCTCAATGTTAAAATTAACCTACCCTTAAAATTATAGGCTGTTCATGTCTTTGTCAGTGGGCAAACTTACAAAATCAGCAAGGGATCAAATACTTATTTCCTTCACGGGTGGAGATGGAGGGGAAAAGAAGCAGGTGGGAAGGTGCACTTAAAGGTTTGGTCCCGCCATGATGCACAGAGTGCCAGTACTTGGTTGGAACATTCATTCCATGCTGACAAAAATCCCTTTAAATAATCCACATCACACGCATCCATCCACCATCTTCCACCTTACATCCATAACCATGTATGAAGCTTAGGATTTGCAAATAACATCAAGAGTAAAGGCAAAATTCACAAGATAATAGAGTTGCCCAAGTTTTCTGTCCGTATCCCATCTGCAGCTGCCGGAGTGACGGCAAGTCTCCTACCCAATCTAACACTAGGTAATATTCCTATGATGCAGTTAGTTGGAGTCAGGAAACTTGTGGTTGTAACACAAACCAGATATAACCGATATACGGTCATGTGCAGAATTGGCCCTAACAAGGGGAAGATATAGCGTTCTCTACTAGTAGGTTAACAAGGCCAATACTGCGTTACGGTTTCTCATGCGGCCCTTCGGGAAACTTCATTGCCCACCCCTCCAGAAGGGAATACAAAAGCAAAGCCCTGGAGAGGTGAGCATTATCCTCACTCTGTGGTGAGACGTCTTGCTTCTGATGGTACAAAAATGGATGACTGGTCCATGAGTGCATTGGCGAAATCAAGATGGATTCCACATCTGTATAAGGACATTTGTGTAGTGCTGATAAAAATAAGCCGTCTGTCCACATACCAAGCCTTTTCTGGACACACCACAATGTCATGTATAGCCAGCCTGCACTCAAGCATAAAGCTGGGCCTCCTGCCAAAAGGCTGTCCGAGAACATGTTGCAAGTCATTATTACATTTTATACCTACACATACTTATGTAGGACCGAGTAATGACAGCCTGCAGCACTGTTCAAAGATAAGGGTTTTAGCCTCACAAAAGTATGGAGGTCTTAGAAAGCATGGCCAAATATATTACAGTCCGAGCAGAGCATGGTGCACTGAGTCGCCTTTTGTTTCAACTAATCCCACACCCCTGGTGACTTTTTAAAAACAATCTTAAATGGTTACTGCTGTTTCAACAAACTATGAATAAATCAAATATACAGAACAATGTATTAAATCTTCTTTCTCCATTTATGAGCTACTTCACCCCGCTGCTCACTTAATTTTATGTAATGTGCTTTGCTCAAGCCAAAACAGATCACTGAGGTGTCAGGTTACAGCTGCCTATAGAAAAGAGAGACCAGGAAGGTTCTGTATTCTAGAGCTGGAGTCACAGCTACACAGTTCAGTTCTGTCCCATAATGTTCCCTATTCTGCTGATTCTGCACGTTCTAGAAACAGGAGATCAAGAATCCTCCCCATGTCTGAGTACCATGAATGGGAAACATCATCACAGCTCAGAGAGGATTCAAATCAGACTCCTAGCCTGCAAAGGGGCAAAACTGTGGAATAATGCAGTCATGGTGGCCAGAAAAAGCGTAATTCCACAAAAACACACAAAAAGCTTTTTCTGAAAAGTCATCCAAAACCTATATGTAAACGTTAAAAGATATCAATGAAAGTGTTACAAAGGTCCTTAGGTGAACCCCATAAGGATTATATATAGGGCCATACATTTTTTATTTTTATAGTTTGGGCCTTTTTTTCAACCAATTTCAAATGCACATTATTTCTTGGACTGTGCTCCTCTTCTGCATGCAGCTCATTTACTGTGTTACAAAGATTATTTCCCCTTCTAGGTTTTGTGTGTTCACATGTACCAATTTATTAAAAATAAAAAATAAAAAGTGCCGTTTACGCCTGCATTTTGTAATTCAGCATAAAGGCAAGTGCAGACAGCTGTAGATCCTCTTATCCGAGACAATCAGATCAATTATGCTAATCACACTCTAATGAGAGTTTGACCAAAGTTTCAGCATAGTGTGATCAGATTCTCTCCTATAAGAACATGGAGAAAAAAAAAAAGATCATCATCTTTCTCCATTGTGTCAGTCTGTGGAAAATGGACTAAACTCAGATGACATCCGAGTGCAGTCCCCTGTTATCTATGGTCTCATTGACTTGCATGGCCGAGTGCAATCCAAATATCAGATCACACATGGACATGGTGATACTTTCATCGGACCGGCTCGGCTCCATAGAATAACATTGGTCCTAGTGCGAACTAATGTTTTGTCGGACCGCACTTAGACAGAAAATACGGTTGTCTGCACCAGGCCTAAGTGTTCATTTCAAGGAACATGAACAATTTATTCGAAGGATGGATGCACAAGACACCAGAAGGGCCCAAATGTCTAATAGGGTACACGTCTGGTTTCTGATGGTGTATATTTCACAGGTGCAACAGTACAGTATGCAGCAATAGTGTTTAGCTGTTTAATGCAGACCATTAGGCTATGTTCACATGTTGCGTTTTTGCACTATTTTTGTGCAAATTTTAAGCTGCGTTTTACAGCACCAACAAAGGCCATGAGATTTTAGAAATCTCATGCAAACTTTTTTTTTCCTGTCTGATTGGAAAACTGCTGCATTTTTGCAAAGCGCAGCATGCCACTTTCAGTATTTTTTCACCCAAAGCAATGAGTAAGTGCAAAAACGCAGCAAGAAAAGGCAGATAACAGATTTTCGTGAAAAGGATTTTTTTTTTTGCCCGGGAAGGGGGGGGGGGGGGGGGTTGGGGGTATTAAACTTTATGAACATGCACAAAAAACAAAGAATACAGCAAAAAAAAAAAAAAAAAAAAAAGACAGCAGCAAGACCTCAACAAAAAAATAAGAAATAAAAAGCTTTTTGTAAGCAGCTTCTTTACTGCCAAGAGACCAAGTTTTCAGTGCAGAAAACAAATCCAGCAACAATGCAAAGTGTGAACATAGCCTTAAAAAGTCAAATCTGCTTTTGAGGTGATCGCAGGGATGGATAAAGTGCAGCAGTCTTTAAGGGCAGGAGAGGTATATAATGGATAAGACTGATAGATGGAGACGCCGGGTTGTTAGGAATCATATACGTGACCTCTTCCCAACATTCCGCCCAGAAGAAAAATCATCACATGTGACGTCCGTAGAGCTCACTGCTGTTATTTCACCCGTCATATAAAATTCACATCTCAGCCAACCATGTACAAGTGTGACGCCGCCTGCAGCATTGTGGTGTAACCAGCATAAACACTGGTAGCCAAGTAACGGCCAGAACAAGCGGCCGCTCCAGAGCACTAGAACCTTAGCTACAAACATTATGGTATAGAAAGATTGCAGGCAGCCATCTATGAACATTTTCCATTAACAACAAGGAAAAAGCCTCGACACTATAACACTACGCAAGTTATAAGTTAGGACAAGTAGGAACTAACCTACTTTAAGGAGGACCAGAGACATATTAAAAATAATAATATATATATTTATTAATCTCCCCATCTACCAAATTTTTCATGTTGTAAAGGATACATGATGTAATAATGACTGCTGGGTGGAATAAAATGTATTTGTAATTTATTTTTATGTATTATCTTGTTGCAGAGATAATAGCCTCATCCATTATAAGTTTATGCTTAAAACATACAACTCTGCCCTTCACCTCTCCAAACAAACCTATTTTAACACCCTCATCAACCTCGCTGTCCAATAACCTGAAACGTCTCTGACACTTTTAATTTCCTACAAAACCCAAGAGTGCAGGCCCCAACCACGGATCTCCGCGCTGACGATCTGGCCAATTACTTCAAAGAAAAAATTGACCATAACCGACAGGAAATTATCTTCCAATCCCCTCATACCATGCACTGTCCTCCCTCCCTCACTGCATCTAGTTCACTCTCTGACTTTGAACCAGTTACAGAAGTAATCAGGCTCCTTGCATCTTCTCGCCCGACCACGTGCACCAGTAACCACATTCCGTCACATCTCCTGTCACCTCTCACCTAACAAAAATATTCAACCTCTCTCTCTCTTCCGGTATTTTTCCCTCCTCATTCAAGCATGCCATTATACATCCATTACTTAAAAAAACATCCCTCGATCAAAACTGTGCCGCTAACTATAGACCTGTCTCTAATCTTCCCTTCATCTCTAAACTCCTCGAACGCCTGGTCCACTCCCATCTTACCCGCTATCTCTCAGATAACTCTCTTCAATCTGGTTTCTGCTCTTTACACTCTACTGAAACTGCCCTCACTAAAGTCTCTAATCATCTACTAACAGCTAAATCTAATGGTCACTACTCCATGCTAGTTCTCTTAGATCTCTCCGCAGCATTCAATAGTGTGGATCATCAGCTCCTCCTCACTATGCTCCGCTCCATCGGCCTCAAGGACATCGTTCTCTCCTGGTTCTCCTCCTATCTCTCTGACCGCTCCTTCACTGTATCTTTTGCTGGTTCCTCCTCCTCTCACGTTCCCTTAAGGCCCCGTCTCACATAGCGAGATCGCTAGCGAGATCGCTGCTGAGTCACAAGTTTTGTGACGCAACAGCGACCTCCATAGCGATCTCGCTATGTGTGACACGTACCAGCGATCAGGCCCCTGCTGCGAGATCGCTGGTCGTGTCGGAATGGCCTGGACCTTTTTTTGGTCGTTGAGGCCCCGCTGACATCGCTGAATCGGTGTGTGTGACACCGATCCAGCGATGTCTTCACTGGTAACCAGGGTAAACATCGGGTTACTAAGCGCAGGGCCGCGCTTAGTAACCCGATGTTTACCCTGGTTACCAGCGTAAATGTAAAAAAAAACAAACAATACATACTCGCCTTCTGATGTCCGTCAGGTCCCTTGCCGTCTGCTTCCTGCTCTCACTGACTGCCGGCCGTACAGTGAGAAGTGAGAGCACAGCGGTGACGTCACCGCTGCGCTCTGCTCTCACTGTACGGCGGCTCAGTCAGAGCAGGAAGCAGACGGCAAGGGACCTGGACACCGAAAGGCGAGTATGTATTGTTTGTTTTTTTTGGTAACCAGGGTAAACATCGGGTTACTAAGCGCGGCCCTGCGCTTAGTAACCCGATGTTTACCCTGGTTACCCGGGTGCTGCAGGGGGACTTCGGCATCGTTGAAGACAGTTTCAACGATGCCGAAGTCGTTCCCCTGATCGTTGGTCGCTGGAGAGAGCTGTCTGTGTGACAGCTCCCCAGCGACCACACAGCGACTTACCAACGATCACGGCCAGGTCGTATCGCTGCTCGTGATCGTTGGTAAATCGCTTAGTGAGACGGGGCCTTTAGGCTGCCGTCACACTAGCAGTATTTGGTCAGTATTTTACATCAGTATTTGTAAGCCAAAACCAGGAGTGGAACAATTAGAGGAAAAGTATAATTGATAAATGCAGAAGTGGTGCATATTTTTCTCCCACTCCAGGTTTTGGCTTACAAATACTGATGTAAAATACTGACCAAATACTGATAGTGTAATACTGTTGGGGTTCCTCAAGGATCAGTCCTAGGCCCCCTCCTCTTCTCTTTGTATACTGCCCCTATTGGACAAAATCAGTAGATTTGGTTTCCAGTACCATCTCTATGCTGACGACACCCAATTATACACCTCTTCTCCTGATATCACGCCTGCCTTTTTAGATAACACCAGTGATTGTCTTACCGCAGTCTCTAACATCATGTCCTCCCTCTACCTGAAACTGAACCTGTCAAAAACTGAACTCCTTGTGTTTCCTCCCTCTACTAATGTGCCTATGCCTGACATTGCCATCTCCGTGTGCGGTTCCACCATTACTCCCCAGCAACATAACCGCTGCCTTGGGGTCATACTTCATTCCTAGCTTTCATTCACCCCCCACATCAGATCACTGGCTCGCTCTTATCTGCAACTCAAAAACATTTCTAGAATTCGACCCTTTCATACTTTCGACTCCCTCGGCCTCCCTCTTACCAAACTCTCCCCCCTCCAATCTGTCCTGAATGCTGCAGCCAGTTTCATATTCCTCACCAATCGTTATTCCGATGCCTCTACGTTGTGCCAGTCATTACACTGGTTACCCATCACTCCAGAATCCAGTACAAACTTATTACCCTCACCCACAAAGCACTCCATGGCTCAGCACCACCCTACATCTCCTCCCTGGTCTCAGTCTACCACCCTACCCGCGCTCTCCATTCTGACCTGAGGTCAGCATCCTCAATATTCAGAACCTCCCACTCCCATCTCCAAGACTTTTCACCTTCTCTGGAATGCACTACCCAGGTTAATCCCCAATCCCCACAGTTTTAAGCGTGCCCTAAAACACATTTGTTCAGACTGGCCTACCGCCTCAACACATTAACCTAGCTATCCCTGTGTGGCCTATTCAAAATTTTTACCATAACCAGGTTCTTCGCATCATGTTCTCACATTATGCATTTAATTAGCCCTCTGTGTCTGTACGGTTACATATTCAGGCTGATAACTGGTTCATGTAGCTTTACATGAACACCTGATTCTTACACCATGGCTTTCCTCACAGATTGTAAGCTTGCTGATCAATCATAACCAGGGAGCAACATCCCAGAGAAAGAACATGCCCCAATCATAGCTCATAGTATGGGGCTGGGAGCGACCCCCTACCCTTCACTGTCCTCTCAGCAAATCTGAGTAATTTCTCCATCTCCTCTGCTGCCAGTGTATATCGCACTGCAGTCAGGTGACATCCGAGTGCAGAGCGATATTTCACCCATAGACTTGTATAGGTGCAAGTCAGCCGAGTCTCGCTGCCAATCGCAGCATGCTGCCGAATCCGCATGAGAAAAATCGCAGATGTGAGCTGCCCCATAGAATAACACTGGGCAGAGTGCTAAGCAATGTTTTATCCCATAGCACTCGGCCGTGGTATATTATAGTGTGACCCCGGCCTCAGAATGAAGTGCGGAGGGGCGCCTGCACCACACTCCTGGGTCAGGGGCCACCTGATCAGATAAAGTACAGACTGCACTGATAACACTGGCTCTGTGTTATCAGTGCCATCTCCATGGGTATCATCCACATGTCCTGCCAGGCTGTGCGTGCAGTGTATTTGCAGCCTCGTTGGGGAGGCATGATGGGCCTACTAATCAGAAGCGGTGCTGGAGATGGCGGCAGGTAGGAGGTGCTTTGCAAGCTTTAGTCTGGTGGCTCTGGACTACTGATGTGGCCACTGGACCAGGGTCCCGCAAATGGTGCTGAACAATATTTCAACATATTTTAAATCCAGCCGTCTTCTTGACAATTTTGCGCTGTTTACTTGTATTTTAAGCATGGAGGATCTTCCAAGCTAACATCACCTGAAGTATGGTCGGGTCACTTAACCGCTAAGCGTCTTGAAGTGCTAAAATACACTGAAAAGCGGTAAATTTTTACATAGACATGTACGAGGGGCGATCCAAAAGTAATGATAATCGGTTATTTCTATTGCACACAGAAATTAAAATAAAATGTTTTCTTCTCTCTTAGGTACCCACTAGTCCAGGAAAAAAAAAATCACTTAAATAGACCACGATTCCCGGGAGCTACATTAATTTGAATATGAACTGCCGAGGAGTGAACATCAAAATGGGAAAAAAACGAGCTCAGAGCAGTCATCAAATACCTCTGCTTGAAAAAAAATGACTACCAAAGACATACACAGTGACTTGGTGGAAACATTGGGGGACTCTTCTCTTCCATATTCCACAGTTGCACACTGGGCCAAGGAATTTAAGCTGGGAAGAACATCGACGGAAGATGAACATCGTGAAGGACGCCCATCCACGTCAGGGAATACCTGACGAAGGAATCTCCGAAACGCGCGTCGGGGTGCTCTGTACTTGAGAACGCAGGACTGACAGGTATATATACGACTCATTCTTTTATCTCCCATATGATTCCCATATATCCTCTAATCAGTGGTGTGCATTGGCAATCTTGTATTGCATGAGTGGACACATCTATGTGTGGTGTAGTTCCTCCCCTTCTTTCCTTGCTTATATTTGCACATATTGCTTGGCACTTTTCTTTGTATATTGCTATATAGCACATGCATATATATTGTTAGCACATGCACTTTAGTTTATCTCTTTTAATTGATTCTAGCACCTTTTTCCATTCAAATTTGTATATCACATATACACATATATGAGCATTTATAATATGCACACCATTATATGTTTTTGATAGAAGATTATGGGAGTGTCTATAATTTTTTTTGCCTATATTGAATTTTATCCTGTCTATCCTTTATACATTTTAAATTCTTTTATATATATCCCAAGTACGCGCACTGCTGTGCCGCTGCTGCCATACTAATATAATAAAGGCTTATTCTATATCAGCACCATTTTGGTTTTTGTGGCCTTTTATAATAATGTATATATATATTTTATATTGCTATATATTTATTTGCTAGGCTTGTGGGTCCAGGTGACGGTCTTTTGATTTTCATACATATCTAGTTTGGTATACCTGACTGCAGGTCACTAACCACCTACGTTCTGGGCTACATCCTTAAGCTGATCTTGGGCTACTGTTTGTGTTCTACTCACACTAGCATCTAAAAATTAACCCTAGTACACTGATGAAGGTCTATCACGACAAACGTTTGTAACTAGTGGCTACTGTATGTATTAAAATTTGATTTTTGCACCAATGATCCCTGAGTGTGCCCGGTATTTGATACTTAACTATAAGGTTTGGGAACCTACTGTGTGGCACCTCCTAGTTTGGTTGTGCTAACATTTATTCGTATAGGTTATTGAGACATTGACATTTCTGTTGGTGTATACTCAGCACTGTGGTTGGGTTGGGGCTTTTGTTTCAATAAATTGTTGGAGATGAGGACCATTGCATGCTTCTACGTAAATGCATTGTGCTACTGATCACTGTAGGATGAACTTTTTGTGTTTCGCCTGAAAGCCAATTATCCCTAACTTTTTGTGAGTAGCATAATTACTAAAATAAGGGGTCTGGCTCATTCATCGCCATAGCGGGTAACTTGTGCGCCCGTTTCAATATAACGGCAGTCCTACATGACCACTGCGGATCCATTCACTCAGTACTGGACCCCTGGCATACCCATATGGATGGAATGAAGCAGCAGCACACGAGAACCAGCTGCTCCATTCAAGGCTTTTCTCTACAGACTATTAGATTTTTTTTTTTTGCAAAGCTTTATTCACAGGCTTTGATACCACATGCCACATCAGCCATCTGCAGAGGGTAAATAAATGACCAAAATTGCAGGTAACATCACACCATTACTGCACACTCTATGGCAGTCAGCGATCCCAGCCTTCGAGCCTACCCACATAAGCTGTCCAGTAGGCAATGCTCCCCTTTCGTTCTGCCGATTTGTGGGTGGAATATCATTAAGTTAATGACAATGTCCTGAAGGCATATCATCAGGACAGAGTATAAAAATAAAAACCCCGGAAAACCGGTTTAACGGCCGTGTAAGCGCATATCTCGGGTTGCCGTCTATACTGACAGATAAGAGGACAGGAGTAATAAATCCATCTATAATGTGTCATAAAACACACAACACTACAACAATACAGACAACCCATGACCTCGGTCACCGGTCTATTTACCCAAGAGGGTGAGCGCGGATCCGCTCAACCCCACGCACCCAATACAAACAGACCCCAACCGGTATGCAAAGAGGCATGTTACGTGCCCAAAGAGCGGCAGGTGTGCAGACCACCTGCCCGGAACGTCACCACAAGCCTGCACACCGGGATTACAGCGACAGCTGCAAGGAACCTGCCCAAGTATCAGAGGCAGAGCCTACTTATCATACAGGTGCTGCAAACAAATCTGTTCCCAAAACAAGCAGCACTCCATGTTCACGCAGGAGCCGTCCAGGAGGAGCAGAGGAATTGTGTGCCAAAAAACACAAGACACGCTGTTAATTGTTCAGAATATGCAAGCAACTTGTTTTTTGTTTGTTTTTTTTAACAGCAACTATACATTGTACATTTCACCTTTTACATTGCACCTTTATCTGCAGCATAAATTTACATTTTGTGGATCTCAAACCAGTGGCTCTCGCCAATTTACGCTGCAGAAATTTTTCACTGCTCCTTCATGAGAGATCCACGGCCTTGGTTGTTACTGGAAAACTAAGCAGCATTTCACTACATCTGAGTACAGAGCGTAATGTACAGACCGGCTGTCTCCGGACCTGAACGCGACAGCCTCATAGGCACATAGGAGACCTGCGGCTGCTCCATGCACGGTGGTCCGTACTACTGGCACCATGATACACGGATGTCTGAATTTAGCCTTGGGGTCTACTCATGCTATGAAGTCTGATAAAAACAATTTTGCATAAACTGTGGCATTTCCCACACGGTGCGGTCATACAACATGACAGCAGGTGTGAACGTACCCTAGGGGGGACATAGCAGTCACACCTTATGTTTATTTTTTTTTTTTGGAATTGCACTTGTAATCTTCTAAAAACCTAAAAATGTCACTAATGGAATAAGTTAACAACCAACTCTTTACAGCCGGATTTTCCCAATTCCAGGATGGACTGATGTTTTCCCTGCACACTGCTTGCTACATTAGTGCCAGGTCCCACATCCTTGGAGATATGGATTGTGTGGATGATATTATCTTCCAGAGAGCAACATGACCATATAAACAGTTTGGGAGCAAATTGTTTGACAGATTGCCTTTAAAGGCAATCTGTCACCCCCAAAAATCGACGATGAGCTAAGCCCACCGGCATCAGGGGCTTATCTACAGCATTCTGGAATATTGTAGATAAGCCCCCAATGTATCCTGAAAAATGAGAAAAAGAGGTTAGATTATACTCACCCAGGGGCGGTCCCGATACGATGGGCGTCACGGTCCGGTCCGGGGCCTCCCATCTTCTTACGATGACGTCCTCTTCTTGTCTTCACGCTGCGGCTCCGGCGCAGGCGTACTTTGTCTGTCCTGTTGAGGGCAGAGCAAAGTACTGAAGTGCGCAGGTACCGGGAAAGGTCAGAAAGGCCCAGCACCTGCGCACTGCAGTACTTTGCTCTGTCCTCAACAGGGCAAAGCAAACTATGCCTGCGCCGTAGCCGTAGCGTGAATACAAGAAGAGGACGTCATCCTATGAAGATAGAAGGTGCCAGACCGGACCGCGACGCCCATCGCGTGAGTATAATCTAACCTCTTTTTCTCATCTTTCAGGATACATCGGGGGGGGGGCTGATCTACAGCATTACAGAATGCTGTAGATAAGCCCCTGATGCCGGTGGGCTTAGCTCATCGTCGATTTTGGGGGTGACAGGTTCCCTTTAATTGCATATATGCTGTACCTTCATTAGGAAGGTGAGCCTAAATAGCTTGCATTTCTGCCACAAATCAGCATGGATTTCTAATTCTGGGGTATTTTGAAGACACCTTTTTGCTAGAAAAACTGCAGTTTTCTCCAAAAACCTGATTTGCTCCAGAATAATTACATTTTAATTTGTGCTAAATAATTACATTAATTACATAATTAATTTGTGCTAAATAATATTTCATGTATATTCAGACTGCGCAGTTGTGCCATGGCTGCAGAATGATGGCAACGTGTGAAAAAGCAGTGTGCAGAAACAGCTATAGGCCGGCGTCACACTGGCGAGTTTTACGGACGTAAGAGCGCAGAAACTACGTCCGTAAAACTCGCATAACATACGGCACAATTATTCTCAATGGGGCTGCTCCTATTAGCCGTATATTACGGTTCAGTATTATACGGCTTTCTACGGCCGTACAAAATCGCAGCATGCTGCGTTTGTCAGCGTACTGCGCAAAAAAATCGCCAATGAAAGTCTATGGGGGCGTGAAAAATACGGATTCCACACTGACCAGCAGTGTGACTTGCGAGAAATACGCAGCGCTGTTAGTGAAAAGTCGGTAATTCAATTGCCGGCTTCTCATTTCTCCTGCACAAACCCGACAGGATATGAGACATGGTTTACATACAGTAAACCATCTCATATCCCCTTTTTTTTTGCATATTCCACACTACTAATGTTAGTAGTGTGTATGTGCAAAATTTCAGCGCTGTAGCTGCTGAAATAAAGGGTTAAATGGCGGAAAAAATTGGCGTGGGCTCCCGCGCAATTTTCTCCGCCAGAATGGTAAAGCCAGTGACTGAGGGCAGATATTAATAGCCAGGAGAGGGTCCATGGTTATTGGCCCCCCCGTGGCTAAAAACATCTGCCCCCAGCCACCCCAGAAAAGGCACATCTGGAAGATGCGCCAATTCTGGCACTTGGCCACTCTCTTCCCACTCCCTGTAGCGGTGGGATATGGGGTAATGAAGGGTTAATGCCACCTTGCTATTGGAAGGTGACATTAAGCCAGATTAATAATGGAGAGGCGTCAATTATGACACCTATCCATTATTAATCCAATTGTAGGAAAGGGTTAAAAAACACACACACACATGATTTAAAAGTATTTTAATGAAAAAAACACAGCGGTTGTTGTAATAATTTATTGTACTCTCA
This sequence comes from Ranitomeya variabilis, assembly GCF_051348905.1. NCBI lineage: Eukaryota > Metazoa > Chordata > Amphibia > Anura > Dendrobatidae > Ranitomeya > Ranitomeya variabilis. The sequence goes on from NC_135234.1 coordinate 81,534,364, forward strand.
GTCCATCAGGAACACCCTCGCTTGGAAAAATAATAAACGCACAAGATACATACCTTCTGCTGTCAGATCAGGTCCCACGAAGTAATCCATCTGAAGGGGTTAACTAATATTACAGGCAGAGCTGCGATAAACCGCTCGCTCGTGCCTGTAATCCCCGGGTGCTGAAAGGAAAGCAGTGATCTATACTTACATTCAGTCGCGGTGATGCGCCCCTGCTGGATGTTCTCATGAACTGCAGCCTGGGAACTTTTTCCCACGCTCCAGGTCATATGAGGACATCCACCAGGGGGCGCATCACCGCGACTGAAGGTAACTATAGGTCAATGACCTACATTTCCTTCAGTCGCGGTGATGCGCCCCCTGGTGGATGTCCTCATATGACCTGTAGCGTGGGAAAAAGTTCCCAGGCTGCAGTTCATGAGAACATCCAGCAGGGGCGCATCACCGCGACTGAATGTAAGTATAGATCACTGCTTTCCTTTCAGCACCCGGGGATTACAGGTACGAGCGAGCGGTTTATCGCAGCTCTGCCTGTAATATTAGTTAACCCCTTCAGATGGATTACTTCGTGGGACCTGATCTGACAGCAGAAGGTATGTATCTTGTGCGTTTATTATTTTTCCAAGCGAGGGTGTTCCTGATGGACTGAGAGTACAATAAATTATTACAACAACCGCTGTGTTTTTTTCATTAAAATACTTTTAAATCATGTGTGTGTGTGTGTTTTAACCCTTTCCTACAATTGGATTAATAATGGATAGGTGTCATAATTGACGCCTCTCCTTTATTAATCTGGCTTAATGTCACCTTCCAATAGCAAGGTGGCATTAACCCTTCATTACCCCATATCCCACCGCTACAGGGAGTGGGAAGAGAGTGGCCAAGTGCCAGAATAGGCGCATCTTCCAGATGTGCCTTTTCTGGGGTGGCTGGGGGCAGATGTTTTTAGCCACGGGGGGGCCAATAACCAAGGACCCTCTCCTGGCTATTAATATCTGCCCTCACTCACTGGCTTTACCATTCTGGCGGAGAAAATTGCGCGGGAGCCCACGCCAATTTTTTCCGCCATTTAACCCTTTATTTCAGCAGCTACAGCGCTGAAATTTTGCACATACACACTACTAACATTAGTAGTGTGGAATATGCAAAAAAAATGGGGATATGAGATGGTTTACTGTATGTAAACCATGTCTCATATCCTGTCGGGTTTGTGCAGGAGAAATGAGAAGCCGGCAATTGAATTACCGGCTTTTAACACATATCGCGCTGAATGAAATCTAAATACAGAATATATATATATGTGTCTCAATGACATATATATATATATATACTGTATATATGTTTTCCCGAACATTTGAGCACATAAATCCATTAGATGTCGGTTTTGCAAGCCTGCGCGAAAATCTCGCAGTACGGATGCCATACGGATTACATACGGAGGATGCCATGCGCAAAATACGCTGACACACCCTGACTACGGATCACTATTTTGGGAACATTTCACCGTATTTCGGCCGTATTACGGCCGTAAAATACGGACCGTATTGTCTTACGCCGAGTGTGACGCCGGCCATAGCATGACTACAGAGTCTGACTATACAGTTACCCAAATTACTCTGCGGCTTATTTGAAAGTTGTGTTTTTTGTATGGCTGTATTTATGAAAAAAAAAAAAGAAAAATTGTGCAAAACTTAGGCCAGGATTCATTAAGAGTTCCTTTTGAGAGGTGCACTCCTCTTAAAGAATTCAGGGGACTCCAACGCCGAGGGCCCCTTCATTAAAGGGGTTGTTCAGCCTTCGATTAGTCTTACTGCAGACCTGTGAATCCTCAGAGGAAGCGCAGTGTGCGGATTCTCCAGTGCTGTAAGATTGTGATTTGCGTACTTGTAGTGACCTAGTGACTAATGTGCGCGGCCTCGTGCATTACAAGCGTATTAAGCAAGGCCAGACGCGTCTAGTCGGAACGCGACCATCAGCTTCCGGAACCAGAGAATCTTCACCGTGTCCAAAGTGTCATCATGTGGTGCTCTGATTAGATATTCATCATGAAGCCTGCTGACAGGTCACCGATCCCTTAGTGACCCGCCCCCTAGTTTGCATAATGAATATACTAATGTGTGTATTTGAAAAAAATGTGTCACTTCATCAAAATGGCGGCGTCTGCGCACTATCACTTGTCAGTTAGTGCCCATTATATTGCTGTGCTGAAAAGAAAAAAAAAAATCACCATCAAAATGGCGCCGTCGGCTGCACCTGCGCATTAGCATCTATCGCGTGCTGATAGACACTACTGCACAAGCGCCTCCACCCGCCTCTTGTTCCTGCAGCCGAAGAAATTTACACTACAACAAAATGGCGACGGATCCGGCACATGCGCAGTAGCATCTATTGTAATGCGATAGATGCTAATGCGCAGGCACAGCTGACAACGCCGTTTTGATGGTAATTTTTTTTTTTCTTTTCAGCACAGTTATTTATTCCAAAGGGCGTGCAACCAAATATTAAGTTTAGGGTGCCAACAATTTTATACAGCCCATTTTTGGAGTCGTGTGTGAAATTACGGTATGTTTAATTTGCCTTATTTTCCGGTATGTGTTGTTCCGGTTATTTCAATACAAAGTATTTTATCAGCAGGAGATTATCAATGCACAGATTGGTCCCTGTGGGAGACCTGGTCCAACCCTAACCCAAGCATTAGTAGTTTACAGTCAGTAGAAAATGTACACAGAAGGTTGTGGCGTGGTGTTGGCGGGGGCAGCTTTCTGAGCTCTGCTACATGCTGTATCTAACCCTCCGGTTGTGTCAAACTGCTGCACCCAGTAATCTAAGTGATACAACACTGGAATCAGGGTCTCTTTTTCCTACATCACGCTGCTCTCAGATGAGGTAGCAAAACTACACACAAGTGTGTGCAGAGACTTACACGGAGGTAGAATTTCCTGCCTGCATAAATGGGAGCTAACAACGCACACCTTTACCTTAGAGCTCCTACACATTTAAACAAAGGTGATTATTTATTTTTTATTTTTTTTAAGAATTGTATATTTTAGCAATGCACCTTAAAACACACACAAAAAAATATATCTACAGTAATAAGTCACAAAATGTCACATTTTATGAAAACAAATGAAATTAGTAAAAGCCTCAGAGCACAGGAAAGATTGCGGATTACAGAGCAGCCGTCAGATCTCCGCAGGATTTTTAATCACCGATTGTGCGCGGCGTTCGCTTACTTAATCCTTAAAACCTTTCCCCTTTCTCTACATAATCTAGTTAAAACTTTCTCATCCTCTACACTCGCCTCCCACGACCACCTGTCTGGTCTTCCCTAATATTACCAGGCAGTGCAGCAGATGGCCGAAGACAATACAAAACCGTTTGCTATTCACAAATGGTGAAATAATTCACAGCATGTGACGGGTAGGTTCTATGAGCTTTTCTATTCCTACTGGAAGTGTAGGAATAAACTGGCAACTGGGTGTGTCCATACATCACCAGTACATATGTGTCCGTACGCAACCTAACAATGCTCAATGAGAGCTGACCATGTCTGACACAGGGGCGGACATACCAAGGTGAAACCTGTACAGCCACAAGGTTAGGGGGCCACTATCTCCTTCAGAGCAGGTGGAACTGGAAACCATGAGAAGCTACTGGGCTGCAAAGACCCCATATACTGCTCTTGCCCACGGACCCTTCTCTGTGTCCGCCATCTTACAGAAAAGAGGAAGAGTAATAACTAGAGGGGAGGGAATTAGTCAGAACTACAAAATATATTATATATACACCCAACATGTCTACAGATCCGTTCACGGGAATAAGGGCATTACTATACCGCCATCCTGCAGCGCCAGCATCTATTCCGAGCAGAAGGAGCAAGTATAAAGGTGAGATGTCAGCTCTTTCCTGGCACACTGCATCATGTTATTCACCTCCCACACAAACTTCTAGTTTTAGGTGATCTACCCTTTGGAAAGCGCTGATTACGGTACATAAAAACATCACGTTCTGTTGTATAAATGTATTTTTCACAGCTGATAATTGTACACAGAGGACACATTCTTTGTTAAAAAAAATTTTAAAAAAAGGATACAAGATTACATAAACTCCTGAACCCCTGCAAGACAATTATTATGGCCTTGAGGACACTGTTTTGTTTTTTTCATTTTGCATAACTTTTTTGGACACTAGACGGCTTGTTATTTATGAGCTAAAATTAAAAAGGACACCATTTAGAAATGGTTTATTTTACAGGTTTTTTTGTTTTCCCTGCACATGGCTGGCTGAAGGAGGCGCGCACCCCTTTACCCCACAAGGTGGTTTGCACGTTAATGACCAGGCCAATCTTTACAAATTCTGACCAGTGTCACAATTCTAGAAAGCCTCAACGGATCTCAGCGATTCAGAGATTGTCTTTTTTTCGTGACATATTGTACTTCATGATAGATGCAACAATTCTTTAATAACTTTTGTTTGTTTGTGGGAAAAAAAAACAAACGGAAATTTGGCAAAAATTTGGAAAATTTTGCAATTTTTAAACTTTGAATTCTTATGCCCTTAAAGTCAGAGAAATATGTCACACAAAATACTTAATAAATAACATTTACCACATGTATATTTTATATCAGCACAAACTATTTTTCTATTTTTTTTAAGGAAGTTAGAAGGGTTAAAAGCTGACCAGCATTTTTTTATTTTTCAAAATTTATAAAACCATTTTTATTTTTTTAAGGAACCACCTGACAGAGAATACCCAAAAGCGATACTAATCTAAAAACTGCACCCCTCAAGGTACTCAAAGCCACATTCAATAAGTTTATTAACCCTTCAGGTGCTTCACATGAATTTTTGTAATGTGGAAAAATAAGTAAGAACATTTAACTTTTTTCATAAAAAATTCAAGTTTTAGACCCAATTTTTTTTTTATTTTCACAGGGGTAACAGGAAAAATTGGACCCCAAAACTTGTGCAATTTCTCCTGAGCATGCAGATATCCCATATGTGGGGGTAAACCACTGTTTGGGCGCACGGCAGAGCTCGGAAGGGAAGGAGCGCCATTTGACTTTTTAAATGCAAAATTTGCCGAAACAATTAGCGGACGCCATGTCCCATTTGGAGAGCTCCTGATTTGCCTAAACAATAAAAATCCCCCACAAGTGACACCATTTTGGAAACTAGACCCCTTAGGGAACTTATCTAGATGTATGGTGAGCACATTAAACACCCAGGTGCTTCACAGAAGTTTATAACATTGAGCTGTGAAAAAAAAAATAAAAAAAAAATAAACAAACCAACCACATTTTCCACACAAAAATGTTTATTTTTAACCCCAAATTTTGCATATTTATAAGGGTAACAGGAGAGCTTGAACCATACAATTTGTTGTGCAATTTCTCCCCATATGTGGGGGAATACTACCTTTGAGGCACAGTGCAAAGTTCAGAAGGGAAAACGCGCCATACAGGAGTTCAGATTTTGCTTAAATTGTCTGACGGTACCATGTCACATTGGCAGAGCCCCTGAGGTGTCAGAACAACAGAAACTCCCATATGTGAACTCCTTTTACAAACTACACCCCCACCCCCCAATGAATTCATCTAGGGGTGCAGCGATCATATTGACAGCACATGTGCCTCACAGAATTTATACCATTTTATCCCATTGAGTGGTGAAAAAATAATAAATCAATTTTTACCACTAAATGTTGTTTTTAGCCCCAAATATTTCATTTTTCTGAGAACTAATATGACATTTTTTGTTTAAGTGACTCCATTTTGCCTTTTTATTTAATTTTTTATGGTGCTCACTAAAGGGATAAACGAGCGGGACAGTTTTATAGGTCGGGTCGTTCCGAATGCAGCGATATGAAATGTGTACGTTTATTGTTTATATTTTTTTGCATAAATATTTATGGGTACAATATATTGATTTTTTTTTTTCCCTTATATTTTTACACTTTTTTTAAACTTTTTTTTTTTTTTTTTTTTTTACTTTGTCCCACTATGGGACGACTATCATTTTTTGCAGGCTGATCGCTTGTATAGCAGAGCTGCAGGAGCATCCCTATGCTATGCAAACTGTCAGCGCTGCACTGACGGGCAAACTTGCTTCATCATGCTTTGAACATGAGCAAGCAACTTTGCTAGCTCTGGTGACCCGAATGCCATCATGATGATATCGGGTCACCATGGCAACGATCAGGACCTGCAATAACATTGCGGGGTCTCCTATCCAAGGACAGAGGGGCGGTCTTCTCTCTGTCTGCTCCCAAAATGCTGCAATCGAGTTTGATTGCAGCATTTAGGGGGATAAAGTGCCGGGACCTCTCCAGGCACCGAGTGCCGGGTGTCAGCTGTCAGAATCAGTGTGCCTGGGGGCGGGCAAAACCACCGCCAGGAAGTATCCATATGGCACAGGTCAATAAGGCCCAGCTCACAGGGACGTATGGATATGTCTCGGTTGGGAAAGGGGTTAAATAAGTGCTCCTCCTCCCATGAAAGTTTTACTCCTCTTAATATATTGCAGTCAGCATATTATATAGCACTGCGCACTTACAATTGCTCATTTTGCCTAAATACCCAGCTAATTCTCTTTTTTTCTGCTCTTTGTAGAAACACAAAGTCTCTTGTCCCTGCAGAATCATTCCCTTTTTCACCTCCTGACCCAGCTGCTCCTTCCTCCTCCAATCTGCCACTGACTTCTGCATTGACTTATGACTCATACAGGGAAAATTGACCTCCTGTTTCTACATAGAGCTTAGAAGGATTCAGCTAGTCAGTTTTTAATCACGTGATGTCATAGGCCTAATGGAAAATGATCAACTGCAAGTACACAGTGATATATAATATGATGACTGCAATATATAAAGAGGACAAAAACTTTGATCGGAGGAGGAGTGCTTCTTTAACTAAGGATTCCTCAGGGAGTTTGTTTTGACCGAGAACTCTTATCTGTATCTTTCTGAACTCAGCATTTATGACCAGCTCTAGTTTGTTGTGGTCTGTGGTTACGAGCAGCTGAGAGGAGATCATAAAAATACAGAAAAAAAAAAAAAGTTTATAATGCTCTGTCAGTAAAGCCTCATTCAGATGTTCGATTTTCGAGTGCAAGCGCTAGATCTGTGAAAACTACTGGAGTCAATGGGGCCATTCACATGTCCATGAAAAATCGCAGAGGTATGTCTGATTTTGATCTGAGGGTCGGATCAAAAGAAAAAAAAAAAAAAAAAATTGACATTGCAAGTGGATCCGTGAAAAAAAAAAAAAGAAAAAAAATTTGTCCCGCACTGGTATAACGTCTAAGTGTGGTCTGATTTTCATGGACTGTTGCATAGAAGGTGGAGAATTATTTTTTTTCCTCCACGTGTGAGAAGGTAGGAAGATGCAGTAACAGGTCGGAGGCAGAGCAAGTCTTAACATGGGGTTTAATTTAACAGGTATACTCCTCGCAGGGAGAAAACAGATAAAACAATATAAAGGAACACAGGGGACGTAACTCAGGGGAAGCGGGTGTGAAGCATAGGGTAGGAAGTTCAAGGATAGCAAACTTATCAGTCTGACGACTTCAGAATGCGGTTAGTTCAGGATGTGGACGTTGGCGCCAAAGCAGTGGAACATAAGGGGTCTAGTATGGTCCTGGAAAAGATGGCGTCCGGGATCCTGGCGGCGGTGGTGATTCCTCGTGGTCCAGTGTAGTCCTGGAAAAGAGGACGTCTTGACGGTGATTCCTTGTGATCTGGTCGGTGATATGTGTGTCAGGAAACGATGAGCCGGACAGAGCACAGTCTTTCCCCCTGTCAGCGTACAGGCACAATGAGCAACTCCATTCAGGTACAAAGGGAAACCCCTCACAGTGGTCGTCCCAATTCTCCCATTGGTGCGTGCGCAGGTTTATGTCCTGACTGGGCGTCCTGTCACTCACAGTCAGCGGTCAGTGGGGACCAGGTACGTCGCCGGCAGTCTCGGTTAACAGCTTTTAGCCTCGGCTGGTATTTGCCCGCTCTGGCAGTTGGCCCCTCCGCAGAAGCCCTGACACTGGCCTCCTGCGCGATGCCCGTTCCCACGGCAACTAACTGATTTGCCACGCGCTGCGGCCCTTTTATCTTAGCCACACCCCCTACTCCTAGGTGCAGAGGTCGGTCCGGAGCTTTAAGCTTTCCCTCATGAAACCTGGGTGACAGCCTCGACAGTTCCAGATCCGTCACGGAATAGGAAGGCCTGGTCCGGGTCTTCTTTCATTCTCCCACACACTGTGCTCGCCATTCCACGGGCGAGTGTTCCTGCAGTAAGCGCTGACATTCTCCCATTCCTTGAACGATTTGTCGCCAAACAAAATGATCCTGATCAAAGCGGTTAGGGGCTTTCCTGCTGTCGAACATTCAGAACGTCATAAACTAGGAGTTTCCGTCAAATCCATTTGAATCAGGTTTAACTGACGGGGCGGGGACACGCCCAGTTCGGGTGAAGCAGCCATTTCAGGAATTTCAGAAGTTCCACGGGTCATTGATATTAGCTCTCCTTTCGGCCTCGCTATTGGTAGCCTCGGATATTCTTCCTCTTCACAATCACTATGAACTAAGGGAGGGCTCTCGGCAACACTGGGTTTTTCTTCTTCTAAAACAGGATCCCTTGACAAGCAGGAGCGGAGCATGTTTCGGTGTACTGTGCGAGTGGGGGCCTCTTCTTCCCTCTCAGGCTGGACTTCGTAGACTGGTCCTTCAGAACGGACTCGCCGCTTTACCCGGTACAGTGTTTTCTCCCATCGCTAGTCAAGTTAATCTCGAGGGCGATTCTCTGGTACCAACACCTGGTCTCCGACCTGTAGAGCTGTCCCTCGTAGAGGAGTTTTCTCATAATGCTCCAACTCCTGAAACCGGGTTTGTACCAGGTGATGTAGTGTTTTTGCAGCCGATGGCGATGTTCTCATACCCAGGTGGACACCCCTGTCCGTGGGTAGTCCTTCTCTGGGTCCAGCTCCAGCTCTGATCTCTTTGCCTGGTCTGCCGAAGAGCAGGGTGTAAGGGGTGTACCCTGTGGTGCAATGTACGCGGTTATTGTATACCCACACCAGTTTTGCTATGAATTCAGGCCAGCGCATCTTACGATCTTCCTCCAGCGTTCTGAACATCTGAATGAGAGTCCGGTTGAATCGTTCATATGCTCCATTACCCTGTGGATGATAGGACGTCGTTCGAGACGTCCCAATTAGGTACATACGATGTAGTTCCTCCATCAATCGTCCTAGATAACAGGCCCCCTGGTCTGAGTGTATCCTCTTCGGACAGCCGTACACCTGGATGAAGTTTTTACAGATGGCATAGGCCGCAGACTCCGCAGTTTGGTCTCGGGTAGGAGTCACAACGGCAAACTTGGTGAAGTGATCCACCATTACCAAGCAGTGTTCATACCCTTGATGGGCAGGCCCAATTGTCACATAGTCAATCATTAAGACCTCCAGTGGGGCCAAGGTCACAATAGTTTGCGTGGGGGCCCTCTGTTCCGGGGGTTTGGACAATTCACAGCTTTTACAATGTTGACAGACTACTTCTACCTTCGCCCTCAGTAAGGGATGATAAATTAGTTTCTGAAGCCATTAATAAGTCTTATCTTGGCCGAAATGTGCTCCTTTTTCGTGAGCCTCCACGGCCACTTTGTGCAACAGGGCTTCGGGAACAACCACCTGCCAAGTGATGGATAGGGCTCGCTGTAGTTGAATTTTCCTGTACAAACAGTCAATTCTTTAGGTGTAATCTTTCCCATTGTTAAAGAATTTGTAGGGCCCCAGGAGACAGGGCCTCCCTCTCATTCTTGCTAGGCAGATGTTTGCGGGTCACTCACTGTCAAATTTGTGCAAGCTCTCCATCTTCCTGTTGAATCCGTACCCACTCATCCCGAGGCTGTCCCAATAAATTTTCCTGGGGCTCCCCTTGTACCAGTTCCTGCGTGACTGCCAACATCCTGGCAGGACTCCGGAACCCAGGCACCTCTTCAGCCTCAAGTTTTTCATCTCAGCTAGGACCAGGCTTCTCATATGTCACTCTGGACAACGCATAAGCGTGAGTGTTTTCAGCTCCCCTTCTGTAGGTGATCTTACACCGGTATTTAGCCATTCTTGCCACCCACCGTTGTTTCAGGGCCCCTAACTTGGCATTTTCCAGGTGGGCCAGTGGTTTGCTGTCGGTACGCACTAAAACTTCAGACAGGTATTCCGCGAACTTCTCGGTCATAGCCCACTCTAACGCCAGCAGCTCCAACTTGAATGAACTGCAGTTGTCCGGATTCAAGGAGACAACGACTGGCAAAAGCAATCACTCGCCTCTTCCCGTCCTGAACCTGCGACAACACAGCTCCTAGTCCATGCAAGCTTCCATCAGTATGTAGAATGAAGGGCCGAGAAGTCAGCGTAGGCCAGCACTAGTGCTTCTGTTAAAGCCACTTTCAAGGCTTGAAATGCTTTCTCCTGTTGTTCTCCCCACTGGATTTCCCGGTTTTTGGCTGCAGACGGAACTCCTCTCAGCAGCTCCAATAACGGATTCACGATGCGAGTGAAGTCTTTCACAAACCGTCAATAGTACCCGGTTATTCCCAGAAAAGCCTGGACATCCTTGATAGTTTTCGGGGTGTGCCAATCTTGCACTGCTGCAATCTTTTAACAGGATAGATGTACTCCTTCCGCAGAGACCACATGTCCTAGGTACTCGATTTGGGTGTGGAACACATGGCACTTGGACGGTTTTACCTTCAGTCCATGTCTCTGGAGCTGGCTCTGTACTTGCTCCAAACACTGCAGGTGTTCTTCGAACGTGGCGGCATAGACAATTATATCATCTAGTTAAATAAAAGTGGCTTCAAAATTCAGGTCACCCAAACACCTCTCCATCAGTCGCTGAAAAGTTCCAGGAGTGTTGACCAGCCCAAACTGCATTCTATTAAACTCAAACAGGCCCATAGGTAGTATGAAGGCCATCTTCGCTCTGTCATGTTCGGACATCGGCACTTGCCAATTATAACTGGCAAGATCTAGGGTGGAGAAGTATTTCACTTGCCCCAGGGCTGATAAGGACTCTTCATTCCGGGGTAGCGGGTACAAATCTTGCACAGTGCAGGCACTTAACTTACGATAGTCTACACAAAATCTCAGAGTGCCATCTTTTTGATACTAGGACTATAGAGGCAGCCCATGGGCTTTGACTTTCCCAGATGACACCGTTCTGTAACATCTATGAGAGCATTCCTTTCACCTCCTGGTACAGCTGTGGAGGAATTTGACAGTAACGTTCTCTTATGGGTGCAGCATTACCCGTTGGGATCTCGTGAGCGATTGCAGTGGTACAGCCAAAATCGTCCTCATGACGAACAAATAAGTCTTCATAGTGTCCGAGTACATCTTCCACCTGCTGTATCTCCTGCGGTGTGAGCTCTGTTAGTTCAGCCCACATTTGTTCTAAGATTCTTTGCCCTATTCTTTGTCGTGGGGGTTCCATTGTCTCAGAAACTGGTCTGGGGACTCATTGATAAGCAAACTTCCGAGATCCTTAAAGGGACACTGTCACCTGAATTTGGAGGGAACAATCTTTAGCCATAGGGGCGGGGTTTTCGGGTGTTTGATGCACCCTTTCCTTACCCGCCGGCTGCATGCTGGCTGCAATATTGGATCGAAGTTCATTCTCTCCTCCGTAGTACATGCCTGCACAAGGCAATATATCCACGCTCAGTGTCACCTGAAGTCATTACCACATCTCGGTGGCCCAAGTCTTTGCCGCAGACTCTAATCTGCATCCATGCCACCCCTGCGACCAGGATGGGAAGCTGATTGGCTGCCGTCAACTTTATCACCTGTCCCCACTCAGGCCTCATCGCTTCAGAGAAATGGTTTCTGAAATACTTCTCTGGCATCGTGGTTACCTGGGAGCCGGTATCTACCAGACAGTGTATGGCCCGTCGATCTATTTCGGCCCAGACTAAAGGACACCTTGAAAATAAATTGGTTGACTTCTGGTTCTTCTTACTAGCTGTTCTGGCTCCGGGCAGCGTCCCTCAGCCTCGGAGCCTCCTAGTTTAACGGGTGAAGCTGGAGAGGCCGCCCACGTTGTGGGCACATCGGGCCATGTGCCCCAGCTCTCCACGGAGGAAGCAGGTAGGAAGTTTCTCATGTCTAGACACTCTTCCGCCCCGTTGCGGTTCTGAGAAAGTTCTGCTCCCAGATGAGCTCAACAAGGTATTTTTTAATTTCTGTCAAGTCTTCACTCATCTCTTGGATTTCTCTCTGCAAATCTTCCACCCATCCGGGCGCAGCCACTGCATATACAGCCACTTCTCCACTCCGGACCTTCACCACCGGAACTGTCCTCCCCTGTTCTTGCTCGCACGCGCGTGCCTCACTTCCAACTTCTGCAAAAGTCATGTGTGGGTTCGCATGCCAGCGCTCCCACAGGGCCTGTTTCAGCAGCGTATCTCTCAACCTAGTCACTAACTGATCACGCAGCACCACGTCAATCAACCCATCTTTCTGGGATATGGCAGTGTGTATTCCCTGCAATACGTTCATGAACTGTGTCACTGTCTCCCCTTCTTTTTGAATCTGATGAAACAGTCGCATGCACAGCTCTCCTACATCTGTGGGGTCCCCCATAGCATCACTGAATCCCTCGCCTCCCCTTCTAGGGCCATAATGGCGACCTCTGCCTGTAGGGCGGGTATCAGAGTGCATTCTCATCATCCCTTTAATACATTCAGTCCAGCTCCACAACATGGTGTTACTCCCATTAAATTTAGGCAGGTTGTTTAACATTGCCCCCAGGGAAATGCTGGACCTAGGGCTCTCCCCAGACTTTTTGTCTGCCCCCTCCGTGCCAGTAGACTGCATCCTGCCGACTACGCCAAGTGTGAGCAGGTAGGAAGATGCAGTAACGGGTCGGAGGCAGAGCAAGTGTTAACGTGGGGATTAATTTAACAGGTATACTCCTCGCAGGGAGAAAACAGATAAAACAATAAAAAGGAACACAGGGGACGTAACTCAGGGGAAGCGGGTGTGAAGCATAGGGTAGGAAGTTCAAGGATAGCAAACTTACCAGTCTGACGACTTCAGAATGCGGTTGGTTCAGGATGTGGACGTTGGCGCCAAAGCAGTGGCGCATAAGGGGTCCAGTATGGTTCTGGAAAAGATGGCGTCCTGGATCCTGGCGGCGGCGGTGATTCCTCGTGGTCCAGTGTAGTCCTGGAAAAGATGACGTCTTGGCGGCGACGGTGATTCCTTGTGATCTGGTCGGTGATCAGTATGTCAGGAAACGATGAGCCGGACAGAGCACAGTCTTTCCCCCCGTAAGCGTACAGGCACAGTGAGCAACTCGATTCAGGTACAAAGGGAAACCCCTCACAGCGGGTGTCCAAATTCTCCCATATGTGCGTGCGCAGGGTTATGTCCTGACTGGGCGTCCTGTCACTCACAGTCCATAATGTCAGGGGGACCAGGTACGTCGTTGTTGGCGGTCTCTGTTAACAGCTTTTAGCCCACTCTGGCAGTTGGCCCCTCCGCAGAAGACCTGACACTGCCCTCCTGCGCAATGCCCGTTCCCAAGGCAACTAACTGATTTGCAGCGCGCTGCGGCCCTTTTATCTTAGCTACGCCCCCTACTCCTAACTGCAGAGGTCGGTCCGGGGCTTTAAGCTTTCCCCCATGAAACCTGGGTGACAGCCCCAACAGTTCCGGATCCGTCACAGAGTAGGTAGGCCTGGTCCGGGTCTTTTCCTTATACACGTACGAGAACAATAGAGGACACTTGGAGCAAACTGAACTAACTCTAATCAAAGTCTGATCAAAATAACCGGGCAGGTGTACCGCTGGGCTGTTCGGGTGTGATTTATCAGGTAATGACCGGTTATGTGACATGATGTTTTGCACCGACAATGATTGTGTTTTGGCATTATCTCATCCTATCAATCTACTATGTTGGATAATGCTGTTGCACCCTTGGAAATTTGATGATATGATCTGCCCATGTGGTCCACTGTGCCCCTGCATGTTTAACTGAATATATGAAAATATATATATATATATATATATATATATATATATATATATATATATATATATATATATATATATACGGTATGTCATTTTTACCTTTGGTCTGTCCTGACTTGTGATTTTGTTCATTATGATTCAATAAAATTAGAATTTTTTTTATGGCCTTTTTTTCATCTTTTGGTGGGTTATCCCCCTCTCACTCTTTAATTGTTGCACCATCTATTGCTAATAAAATACATTTTCTTAAAAAAAAAAATAAGTCTGACATTAAGTCTTCAGGGTGGCAGGTTGCCTCCGCAGCATCAGAAGAGTGCAGGGACACTGAAGGTGGCTGATCTATAGCAAAATAGATTGTAAGCACTGCCCTCATCACCTAGGAGATCAGCCACTACTGAGACTACAAAAGCGGCCGGTGACCTAGCCAAGGAGCTGTACACAAAAACATGAAAAATCTTCTACGATCTGAAGATTTTTGATACATACAGTATATTGCACAGCTGCTGGCTCTTTAAAATGTTGAGAAAACATTTGTAAACTTTTAGAGAATATCTGATATAATAAAACCAAGGCAGCGGTAATGTCCAGTCTACAGCACATGACCGACACTATGCTCAGCAGTCAGAACGAGTCCAGTGATTGGCTGCAGTGGTCACATGCTGCAGACGGAATGATCCTGCTGCAGACTGGTGAAGCAGCAGTGGAGTTGCAGCACTCAAGCAACTGTAGGTAAGCAATGTTTGGTGTGTAAATTTACAGCTTTCGCTCAGATTTTTAATGAGAGGAAAATTCCTTTAACAACCTGATTAAAAAAAAGCTTTTTTTTTGCAACAAAATTAATAAAAAATAAAACCTAATGGGGCAGAAGTAAGAAGCAGTCTATGCTAATATGTATACCTACGTACATTGGTACCGTTTAAGAGCTCTGTGTCTTCACATTGGCAGCAGAACACTTCAGTCTCATTTTCTTCCAACTGTGAACTCTGTAACGTAAATGGGATAATGTCACTTTTCAGGTGTCTGGTTAAAAAGGCAGGAAAGTGGCAAAGGGAGGCCCAGAAGCAGAGAGCAAAAGCAAGCGAGTCCCAGGAGCAACCTAGGGCCAGAAGAGCCATTATGCACAAGAGGTGCCTATAGGTGGAAGAGGTTAGGGGACGACTCGGCTCCGCAGTAATATGCCAAACAAGGGGTGTTCTGTTAGAAAAGAAAACCAAGCAGGAGTGTGCAGGAGTGGGGCAGCTTTGTGGGGGACTAGATGTATCTGAAAAGTTGCATTGTATCCAGCTTTATAAAACCTAGTTACCAAAAGGGTCACGTACTGGTTGGGTGCCCACATGTGCCAGCAATGGAGCCTAACCACGTAACAGCCACATATTTCTGATAAGCCACACACCTCCATTCAGTGCGTACAGGGTACCCATTGGACAACGATTAAATGCATAGCAGAGTGCGACAAATCAATAGACAACCTTGGCACAATCACATTACTAAAAAGCTTTGGCAAGTATCCAGAATTGCAGAACGTCGTTGGAAGAAAACACATTTGCAAGATGATTTCACTGCACTCAAACAAGCAACACTCGCATTCAAATCAGCTCTCATCTCTGCTAAACAGGCCTACTTTACATCCCTTGTATCTTCCTTATCCCACAACCCCAAACAGTTGTTCAACACTTAACTCCCTTCTCCGCCCACCACTGCCCCCTTCAACTTCCCTAATCTCTGCCGAGGACTTTGCCACGCACTTTAAAAATAAGATAGACCAAACAAGGCAAGTCTTTGTTGTTCGACTACCAAAACGCCTTTGTATGCCAGACAAATGCCCTAACCCCATAACTTCCCTCTCCAAAATCACTGAAAGACAGCTTGCTCATCTTCTCTCCAAATCACACCTCACCACTTGTGCACTTGACCCCATCCCATCTCCTCCCCAACCTCACCACTACACGTATCCCATCTCTTCAATCTATCACTAACTTCTGGTACCTTCCCCTCTGCCACAATCACACCTAACCTCAAAAAGCCTTCCCTTGACCCGAGCGCTATGTCCAGCTATTGCTCCATTTCTTTGCTCCCATTTGCTTCCAAGCTCCTTGAGTAGCACGTCCTGAACTTTCCTCTCACCTTGCATCTAACTCGCTCTTCAATCTGGCTTCCATCCCCACCATTCCACTGCGACTGCCCTGACATAAATTACTAGCGACCTACTTACAGCCAAAGCGAACAGACAATTCTCTATACTCCTCCTTCTAGACCTGTCCACTGCCTTCAACACAGTTGACCACTGCCTTCTACTACAGGTCCTCTCTTCCTTTGGTGTCAAAGACCTCGCCCTATCCTGGATCTCCTCATACCTTCCAACCACACATTTAGCATTTCCTACTCCCATACTACCTCTTCATCTCGCCCTTTCTCTGTTGGTGTCCCTCAAGGCTCTGTCCTAGGACCTCTTTTCTCAATCTATACCCTTGGCCTGGAACAACTCAAAGTCCAATGCCTTCCAGTACCATCTATATGATGATGACACTCAGATCTACTTCTCTGGCCCAGATGTCACCTCTCTGCTCTCCAGAATCCCAGAGTGTCTATCAGCCATATCCTCCTCCTCCTCTCGCTTCTTCAAACTCAATGTGGACAAATCAGAACGAATTTTCTTTCCTCCATCTCGCACACCTTCCCTACCTGATGTATCTATCACAATAAATGAATTCACACTCTCTCCTGTCCCAGTAGTCCACTGCCTTGGAGTAACCCTTGACTCTGCCCTGTCCTTCAAACCACACATCCAAGCTCTCACCACCTCCTGTCGCCTCCAGCTCAAAAATATTTCCAGAATCCGTCCTTTCCTCAACCCTCACTCTACCAAAATGCTTGTGCATGCCCTAATCATCTCCCGCCTCGACTACCGCAACATCATCCTCTGTGGCCTACCTTCTAACACTCTCGCACCCCTCCAGTCCGTCCTTAACTCTGTTGCCCGACTAATTAATCTCTCTCCTCGCTACACTCCCGCTTCCCCTCTTTGCAAATCACTTCACTGGCTCCCAATTTCCCAGCGTATCCAGTTTAAACTACTAACACTAAACTACAAAGCCATCCATAACCTTTCTCCTCCTTATATTTCCGAACTAATCTCTCAATATCTTCCCTCACGTCATCTCCGGTCCTCCCAAGACCTCCTTCTCTCCTCCACGCCTATTCACTCCTCACCCAACTGCCTCCAAGACTTCTCCCAAATATCCCCCATCATCATCGGGCAGCACGGTTGCTTACTGGTTACCACTGCAGCCTTGCAGCGTTGCAGTTCTGGGTTCAAATCCCACAAAGGTCGACATCTGCAAAGAGTTTGTATGTTCTCTCCGTGTTTGTGTGGGTTTCCTCCGGGCACTCTGGTTTCCTCACACATTCCAAAGACATACTGATAGGGAATTTAGATTGTAAGCCCCATTGGGGACAGCGATGATAATGTCTGTAAAGCGCTGCGGAATATGTTAGCGCTATATAAAAATAAAGAATATTATTATTATTATCATCATGTGGAATTCTGTGGCCCAACAGGTCTGGATATCCACCACATTTGGATCCTTCAAACGGAACCTGAAAACCCACCTCTTCAAAAGGAGCTTACAACCTGTAATGGCCACACGACCACCTCAACACCATCGGAGCTACTGCAACCCCCGACCTACTGTCTCCTTCCCCATAATCCTGTAGAATGTAAGCCCGCAAAGGCAGGGTCCTCGCCCCTCTGTATCAGTCTGTCATTGTTAGTTTTGTTTACTGTAAGTGATATTTGTATTTTGATGTAACCCCGTCTAATGTACAGCACCATAGAATTAATGGTGCCATATAAATAAATAATAATAATAAAATGGCCTATGTAAATTAAAGCCCAATTTCTAGTTAATACCCCTTTTGCATAATCTAAAACATCAGAGCCCATTTCTGTTCACTAACCCCACTTCTGCATCGAGATCGCTTCCTCCTTAGCGGTTCCTGCATTGATGACCACAAGGTCTATACATGTAGGAAACATAACAGGGCTGATTTATTAATTTTTCAACAACCTCAACTTAGACTCAAAAATGTAGCAAAATTCTGATAGTGGCTCATGTGGTATCAGGTTTGTCGCTTCTTTCCAACACCTGCTGGTTAGCTTAGTATGAGCCAAAATTTTGGTGATTGGACACACATTTTAAGAAAACAAAAACAAATAAAAGGGCTAAATAAGGTATGTGCACACATACCAGTCTTGTGTGACAAATTGTGGCAGAATTCTAGTGCATTTAGCTTAGCAAGTCTCCCAGGTATCTGATCACCGGTAGTGATGGCTGGAGGAGAGCCAAGACTAAAACTTCGCACCGGTTTTCATCAAAGTAGAAGAGGTCTTGTTTTCTATTTAGCTTCAGCCTCATTAAACTCTTCAGACCCGGAATGTCCTTGGTGTCTTAGCCATAGAAAGGATGACCACGACCCATCCAAGGTGTAAAGAGGCACCTCAGTCTGGAGATAAGCAATTCAGCTTGTACTGAGCTAAATTGGGATCCAATCCGGTCCCCTGTGGCAGCTGGTCCTCATTTCTATGCCCTGCATCCAGGGCATCTCCTTCTCTTACTGGGTATCACAAGTGATGATGCACCCAGGTGCTGACCTCAGAGGTCTGTAACCTGGACCAAGGGAGCAAATATTTAAATTCCTCATCTCTAACCCAGTTTAGAAAGACTGGGCATCTTGAATTTAACATGCCCAATCATACATTCTGCCATGTTCATATGGGTAGGTAATTCAAGCTATAATGACAGGTTCAAGATTTACCTATGACAAACTCAAAAGGATTCCCACCCCCTCCCCAAGAGCCGGCTGCAGAAATCAGAAGCTTGCATTTCTACAGCAGATGTCACAGCGGAACCATACATAGATCATGCCAATGATAATTAATCAATCTGCTTTTTTCATATTATTCCTATTGCATGGGAATAGGGTGATAGCCCCCAAGCCCGGACAGAATCTTGTACATGGTTGTTGGCTACATCTTCACTCTGTCAATCACTATTGGCATCTTACATCAACGTCCAATCCACTTTATTTTTGAAACCACTATGAAACAAGCAGGGTTGCCAACTTTTTTTTTTTTCTAAGCCGATTATAATAAAATTAACGGACTGAAAACATTGAAAAACCATAAATCATTAGGATTGCAAGTTCTGCCTGCAGCCTGTCAATCTGAGGCGAAGCGGTGCACTGAGCAATGAAGATTACAGTCAATGATTTGTACAGGTTTCCCCAGGTTAAAAAAAAATTAAAAGATGGGAAAAATGCCCTATATTTACGGACAGCCCTGGCATGTAAGGAAGGTTGGCATCGCTGGAATGAGGAACATTAAATCAGAAAGGGACACATTCTCCCAGTCCTTTAATTCTAAAATAACGTGGGCCCGATGAGCAGGACCTGAGCAATGTATAGGAGGTCACCGTACACCGGCATCCTGCAGGATACAAGCCTCCGCCGCATTTCCTCCACTACAGACTCATTCTACACAGGAAGAACCTCTGTACTCCGTGTGATCCTGCGAGAAAACATGTTGTTTAGCCAGCGTGACAGATGCAAATCTGCTTGTAAAACGCTCTCTATCCCTGTGCTCAGAGCAAATGACTGCATTAATTGCTGCTCATGAACAATAAGCCGTCTTGTGCGTCTCGCATGAGAATCTGTTCCAGGATGAAGCCGCATAAGCCAGGAAATTTACGTGGAAAACGTCTATGGATTGGTATCCAGTCTCCGCTACCCTACCATGCTCCGAACACCAGACTAGATCATGGAAAATAAATAAATAAATGGTCCAGGATTGTAACATGGGTCAGAGTTTTTTCCAGTACACACAGAAATAAAAAAAAAAAAAAAACACACAAAAACATAATACTAAAAATAATAGAACAGATGACACTCACCTTCCCAATATCTACTGGTCCCGTCCAAACACTGCCTCGGGTCCCCCTGTCAGTCCCAGAAGTGCATGTGCCCACCACAGCCAAATACCATTTACACAGGTGACAAATGAATCATTACTTCAGACTGTGATTGGCTGCACCGGTCACGGTCTCAGTCCAGAAACAACGAGCAACTGCTGCAGCCAATCACTAGTCACAGCAGTGATACTTCATTTACCCTGTGGATAGATAATTGGTGGCAAAGTTCACATTCCCATCTGGACAGACAGGGGACTCAGGCAATGTTAGTATGGGAGTGGCAATCCGTAAGAAATAATAACAATAATAATAATATTATATAGGAGTGGAATACTTTTTACATTGGCAACCCCCTTTTCTTGCAGCAATGTGTATGACTGACCTTCTAGTAATTACAATGGTCCTCGTCATCGGATCTCCTCACTCACACATTCTAGCCTTCTGCGCCCATCGTATGTTAGCGGTCATACTATGCAGATTATGCACATAACACACCGTACAATGCACATGAATGAGGTTTCCCAAAATCCCACGCCCATGCAGGAGGGGGGGAAAAAAAAAAAAAATCTGGGCCATCAGATTCTTTTCCTAATATGTTGCAGATGCCACCTATTGCAATGCAATGTCAAATATCTTCATTGTTACAGGAGGGGTTAATATTAGTGGAGCCCTCAGTACAGTTCTTTACAAGACAATATCCTCAAGGAGATACTTTCTTATTTTAAGCCTACTTGTGCAGCGCCCAACCCACAGCGTCCAGATTTTACAGCATAGTGGACGGGATTTCAAGAAATCTTATGTCCACTATGCGTCCAGAGACTACTGCGGCTCACCCGCGGAGACTGCCATGCGGCGCATCTCTCCAGACTGCAGCATGTCAACTTCACTTTCGAAGACGATGGTCTCCGCAGGAGAAATTCTCCCATACAATGTATTAGATGAGGTAAATCCGCACGGTTCAGTGATCACATGTGGAACTGTGGCACCCAGGGTCCTGGTCGTCACAGTGGTATTGCTTTCCTCACAGGGAAAGTGATGTTACGTTTGAAGGCAAGAAGGGATAACTAACCAGGTACCACAAACATGCAACACATTCACACTCCAGGCCACCAGGGGGAGCTTTTGTTCCTATTCACTAGGTGACTCCCCATAAATATATAACTGGTAGTCTGTAGGGAAAGTCAGTCAGTTCCAGGAAGGTCCAGTCGGTTCTTGTCAGGAAACAGACTGGATCAGTCTGAGGAGAGAAGAAGGGTTTACGGAGCTGTGTAGCCGCAGTGCAGCAGCTCCTGGAAAGAGATATTCAGAAAGCCGAATACACTGCAGAGAGCGTGCATGAGAGCAAAGCACAGGAGAGAATACCAGGAGGAGACCAGCCCCGAGCAGGCTGCCTCCTTCTGAGGCGCAGAGACCGGTAGCCGGAACACCGAGGTTGAAAGGACCTCTATGACTTACATCAGAGATCGGCAGGACAGCTGAACTCCAAGTTACCTGTCTGACCTAACACCCAGGAGGCACGGTGGCACCCCTCATAGGCCGGGAAGTGCTAGAGTCCCTATAAACAGCCTCAAGCCAACAGTCATACGGGTTATGTCCTATCCTATCCAGGGGACAGAGAGAGAGACAACATCTGTGAGGACCTTATGTGAAGCCCCAGGCAGTAAGGGACTACAACACCACGACACTAGAGGAAGGCTTTTGATTTCCACCTGGATAAGGGGACTCCTAACTTGCCTCCAAGCCGGTCGGACCCTGCCTGCCCTGTAATCTGTTGCCCTGGACTGTGGCTGCATGAAGTTGACAGTAAACAAGGTAAAGAGACTGCAAACCTGTGTCCTCATTCATTACTGCGCCATTCCCCATCTTCCATCTACACACCGGGAGCCCTGGGAATAAACTTTACCTGTGGGAAGTTATACCATCTAGCTGCTATAACATCACCCCAGAGGACCCCTTAAAGCAGCGTCGGTCCACACTGACCGAATACCACAGGTGGCGTCACGAACAGAAACTTTATTACCTTTAAAGACCTTTTAAAGACCTTCCCCCCTTTTAAATGGGCACCCAGGGCCACGGACCGGGTCGCAGCCACCGTGACATCCCCTGTGAACGGCAGGACCCGGTACCGAGTACCCCACTGCCCAGGCGGGAGACTCAGAATCACCTGCGTTCAATAGACGGCAGCGCTTTGGACTCCGTGAACATGCGCAGCATCCAAGGCGCTGCCAGTTCCAGATCATTGGCACATACCCTCAGGGCTTATTCACACGTCAGTATTTTGCATCAGTGTTTGTTTGCCAACATCAGGAGTGGAATTTATAGAGAAAAACTATAATTGAAAGATAGACTCCCGTTCTGCGTTTTGGAGACAATCCTGGTTTTGGCATAAAATACTGATGAAAATACTGATGTGTGAATAAAGCCCAAATATTACATTGCCAAAGGCAACAACAGAGGTAAGAACAGGGATCTGCTGCAAGTTATAACCAAACTGTGTAATTTCATCTAAACATTACCTGCAAAGTAGGAAAAAGAAAAGTAAAGCTTGCACCTGGAATATCATCAACATGAAAAGCTTGGAGCCGCCGTCTGCTGGATGTAATCTTTGCACACTGCAGGCCTGTAACGATAGAAACGTTGGCCACACAATGACATCATGGGCCGAGCCTGTGTTACAGCAATCGCCCCACAGGTGCGTGCGGCGGGAACAGGCCCATCTAAGATTACAGAATTAATCATTTACCTCCATAATAAGATACAGGTGCGGTTGTAAAAGAGACATCTGTACTTTACAAGGCGGAAGCAACACAAGAAAAACGGCCAGGGAAAATGGAGCGGTATTATTAGTACATTAACAATAATCACTATCAGGGGACTCCAAGACAGAGGAGCATTTATTGGGAAAATCTATCATCGCAGTTCTGTCCTCAGAAGTTCAGTAAGAAGAAGAAGAAGAAGAAGAAAAAACGAAACTGCAGAAAAAAAACAGATCCATTCTATAAAGGATGGAAACTACGCCAGACGGACCCTACTCACTATAACAGGGGCGTTTGGTTTCCATTTAAGAGGCCATAATCATAACTGGGTAAAAAAAAAAACAAAACAATATGCAGCATTCTACAAAAGTCTTCTTACAAAAAATGTAAACCACAGTATAAAACCACAACCCTATATATATGGTTAATATAAATATATATTTAATATCAGTAGGACGACCGGACCTTGGCAATCTGCACGCTTTCTGGCCAGAGCTAGAACATCCAGTAAGGGCTTATTCAGACATCAGGGTTTTTTGCATCCAAGTTCTGGGTTTTTATGGAAAGCACTTCTACTTCATACAGTATAGTCTATAGGTTTGGACCACACAAAAATCGCACAGAAATGCCCAATACTGATCCGAGTGTTGGATCAAAATCAGCAACCCAAGCTTATGGGTCCCTGAAAAAGAGAAGGAAAAGAATTCTTGAAACCCCCCCCCCCCCCCCCCATTTCTCATCAGAGAAAAAAAATGGATGGAACTGAATAAAATCATTGATGAAAGTCGGACTAACTTTCTCGAATGAGAAAAGTCACTGACGTCTGAACAAGAATCATATTGCGAAAAAGATACATGAAAATTGTGAATTGCTCAGATATTTCCCCTATGTTACAAAAAGTCATTGAGACTTTAGGTAGTGGATATGTACAACTGATTTCAGTGTACGGGGTTCGTTATACATTTTTCAGAAGACAGACATGGGAATGAATAACGCCATATGTCCATCTCTGCTGACGTATTCCTGCATTTAGGAATGATGGTGATTGAAGCCGTGGTGGAACTGTAAAAGTGGGGGGCTACGGTAGGATTGCATTTTAACAAAAGCACAGAAAGGCACTGGAAAACATGTGGGGCTTGTGACATTTATGCTGATTGTATCAATTTTTTTATGAATTACTAATAAATCATTTTTATGGATATCAAAGAGCTGGACCTTCCTTCATGATCAATTCCATAGTAAGATCCTCATCAGTTGCTGTCTGCCGTTTTCAGCGCCGCTCCTCCTCTAGATCCCGTGTTCGCAGTTGTGACTAGTCCGTACACTCCAGCGCTTGATGTGTGGACCAGAAATCACTTCTCAGTGTAAGTCTACAAGATTTAAGACAAAGCTCATAGATTTACAATAAGAGGGGTAGTATCAGTCAGTGCTGCACTCACGAGATGGAGCAGAGTTACTGGAGCAGCGCTGCAAACGGCAGAAGGCAGCGACTGGTAGATATTTTCCTACTCACATGGAACATACATTATAGATACGCAACCGATGGGGATATGAAAAAATCCAGTATAACAGCAATCAGTAATTGTCAGTTCAGAGCACATAGGCTACCACTGTAGTCGGCAGCGCAGGATGAT